>NC_092873.1:330744966-331054966 GCF_028372415.1 Notamacropus eugenii | reverse complement strand
CATTGTGTATTTCATTGTTGAAGAAGACTTTGCAGCCAACACTGTATGACTAAAACAGCCATCCATTGTTTAGTTTCATTCCTGCTGAGGCTTTAATGTGGGGGCATTTTGGAGTCAGAAGAACTGCTGTGCTGAGGTGGTTGGAGGGAAAGGGACTTCCAAGTAGGTTGGAGGAGGGAAGAAAACAGATCTACAAGGAAGATAGCTCTGCATTTTCCAAAAAGATGACAGTAGACAGTCTGTGAAAAATCCATTTGTATTTTCTTTATCTTTGCTCAGTTGGGACAAAGTTTTTTGCTCTGTTGGGTTCCTAAGGCCACAGAATTCAGCAAATCATCATCCCTTGCAAAATGCTTTAGAAAGTACTTAAGATCCTTGGAACCAGATCCAGAGCCTGTCAGTTCTTTCTTTTGCTTTTTCAGATTTTCTCAGTTCTAGACTCAAGGGCTAGTGATTTAATTAGTATAGGGTACTTCCAGGTGAGGAAACTCCCTCTATTAATGCAGGTGTTCTCTTTCTTTGCAACTTTATAGTCTTACAAAACTATCTGGAGCATTAAGAGGTTAACTGATTTTCCCAGAAATGATAGAGGCAAGTCTTAAACCCAGGTCTTGATCTCTCTAAGACCAGCTTTCTATCCACTATATTACCTCTTGTATAACTATATGGAGCCATAACTAGTGATCTATGTACTTAGGGAAAGTTCATTTGACAAATGAAGAAATGGAGGCAAACAGGATTAAGTAATTTGCCTAGGGTTGAACAGCTAGTAAGTCTCTGAGGCTAGATTTGAACCCAGGTAGATGAGTCTTCCTGACTTCAGGTCTAGCACTCTATGCACTATGGTGCCACCTGGCTGCCTTAGGGGCATGATACAATGCTAAATCAAAGATACAGCCATACCCCTGAAGTCCAAGGCTTAGTTAGTTATTCCTCAAGTGTAAACCCACCATGCTGGTGGTTCCTAAAGCATAGATTAGGATTTCTTCTGATCCTTCCATTACGCATTTGGACGTATTTTAAATGTCTATAGCTCTGTGGGACTGAGGGTTGTGTGTTGTATGTGTGAGGAATGAGCAGGACAAAGTCCTAAAATTTGGAACCCAAATGTAGAAATGGGGATTGTTCAAGAACAAGATCCTGCCAACATGCAAGCATCCTGGCATACTTCTCCCCTATGAGCCATTCGACATCCTGTGGAATGTGATTCTGCTCACAGGGTTCAAGTTGATTCCCAAACCACCAGGAAGATTTTACCCACCATAAAAATCTCCTTTCCTTCTCTGTGGTTATGTGCACAACCTGGCTGTGGACTCTGGTGCCTATGCTGCTCCTTTTTCCACAAGCCCAGTCTTTTCCTGGGCAATGCTACTACTACTTTGACAGATAATGAAGTGGAGGCCCAGATATAACTTGCCAATTTTAATAAATCCTTGTTAATCTTAATCGTGGATTACTTAGATATGTGTAAACCTGGAATTGGTCTTTTAGTCTCCTGACTAACATATAAACCTCCTTCTACTATGCTGACTTTAAGATGAGATTATATTATTTTTGGCCTGGACCTTAGAGATTACCCAGTTTAACTACATTTTATATATTAGAACATAGAGCCCAGTAAGTGCCAGAGAGCCAAGATTCAAATCCACATTTTGTGACTCCAAATCCAATGTTGTTTCAGCTATGGTCCAACTCTTTCTAGCTACTTGAATCAAAAGGAAAAAAAAGGTTTAGTGCCTGAGATTGAGGGACAGCTAGATGACCCAGTAGATAGAGCAGTGGGTTTAGAATCAAGAAGACTTATCTTCATGACCTTAAATCTGACTTCAGACACTTACTAGCTGTCTGACCCTGGGCAAGCCACTTAACCTTATTTGCCTCAGTTCCTCATTTGTAAAATGAGCCGGAGAAGGAAAAAGCAAAGCACTACAGTATCTCTGCAAAGAAAACCCCAAACTGGGTCACAAAGAATCGGACTCAACTGAACAACAATAACAACTTGAGATTTAACTAAAATTACATAGAAACACATAGAATACATATCAAGAATAACATTAGAATTCATCATAAATGAAAAAGCGATGGTTATAGTAGCACATGCTACTAATCTCTACTAGTTGGCAGACAGAAGCTAACTGATTACTTGAGCTTAGAGTTCTAAGTTGTAGTTGTAGTAGGACTGAAAGCACTTAGATGTCTGTCCTAAGTACAGCACCAATATGGTGACCCTCTTCTCTTCTCCTTCCACTCCCTCCTTCTCCAAAGGGAGCTTCAGTCTGTTTAAGGAGGGGTGAATTAGCCCAGATTTGAAACAGAGCATGTTGAAGCTCCCATGTTGTGACTGGGGCTGTGAATGACTACTGCACTTCTAGCCTGGGAGAGAGATAGGAAACCTTGTCTTTTAAAAAAGGAAACACACACACACACACACACACACACACACATACACACACACACACACAGAAAGAGATAGACACATAGAGAGATGAGAGAGAATTAGTGAAAAATGAAAATCATCACTATAGAAACTGATGATTTGTCAATGAGGTTTAATTTAAGTCAATCATGCTTGATTGGTAAAACTGTAACTTAAAGACTCTTTTTGGGGAAAGTGACTCTAGTACAAATCCTTCCCTGAATGGGGAGGGGTGGAGAAGTGGGGAATGTTAGACCAAGGTCCTCAGTTATCTGATCACCACCCTCCTACAACCTAACTCTCACTTGGGGCTCCAAGAAACTGTAGAATGGGCAGCCGCCACACTCGTAAAACCATTTTCGTAGAGAGGCTAAACCAGACCAGGCTGAGGGTAACCAGTAGGCCTCAGATCTCTTGATCCTTTCCAAAAACAAAGGATGCACAACAGCTTTCCTGCAGTGGTTGACTTCCTTTTGCAAACAAAGTTTTACCCAGACTGAAGTGGATATTCAACTGGAGACTAAGAAATGCCTGATGAACTCTAAGGAGAAAGCCTGAGTTAGACCACTTGATCATCCAGACCTTGGAGAAAGACATTATCTGCTTTGAGGGAATCTGGTTGAAGGGAAAGCAGGATAAACCAGCAACACAGGAGAGCTAATCCCTTGTTGACAAGGAGGAATGCTCAGACCCAGATTCTGGGAAGGTGACTGCAAAGAGGAGGCCAAGTATAAAGGTTGTTTTTCAAAATACATTTAGATCATCATTTTAAGCTGAGGAGGCAGAGAGATGGGGTCTGATGGGAAAGGGTATCCTCTTTGTTTTATTTTTAAATTTCTTTTCCCTTGATAGTGATCTTCCCTTTCTTGGGAAAGAAAAGAAACCTCTCCTATTAGAGACTTTCTGACCAGATTATGATCTTTTCTGCATTCAAACCATAAAAGCTTTGAGATATACAATAAAATCTTTGGGATATGCTTCTATGACTGTTTTATTGTATAGCTTCTAGCGTATTTCCATGTAGCCCAATGAATGAAGGGAGCACTAGATATCGTCAAGATATCTTGACCACTCCATGTCTTCCTAAGTTGATTTATAGGATCACAGACTAGAACTAGAAGGAATTCTGAAGATCATTTAGTCCAGTCCTCTCATTTTTCAGATAAGAATATTAAGGTGGGAGGAAGGAAAAGTGTTATGCCCAAGGTGACGCCACTCTTTATAAAATAGAGCTTGAAGGAAAGCAGGAAACAAGCGGAAAAATTGTAACGTTTTCTGATAAAGGCTGCATTTTTTCAAATATGTAGGGAACTGAGTCAAATTTATAAAAATACGAGTCATTCTCCAATTGATAAATGGTCAAAGGATATGAATATGCAGCTTTCAGAAGAACTCAAAGTTATGGTCATATGAAAAAGTGCTCTAAATTACTATTGATTAGGGAAAAGCAAATTAAAACAATTCTAAGGCACCACCTCATACATATCAGATTGGCTAATATGACAGAAAAGAAAAGTGATAAAAGCTGGAGATAATATGGAAAAATAGGGACACTAATATACTGTTGGTGGAGTTGCAAACTGGTCCAACCATTCTGGAGAACAATTTGGAGCTATCCCCAAAGGGCTATAAAACTGAGCATACTGTTTGACCCAGAAAAATCACTGTTAGGTCTGTATCCCTTTTTGGATATGCTATGGCTAAGTTAACTTCCTTTTGTTAACAGTCAGAAGTTCAATGAATGTCTTATTTCATTCCCATCCTGAGACTGAGCTACCAGACTAGCCTGAGCCAAGTTCACTAGGACTGACAGTAAGCCTGACCTAAAGACTGGATTGTCTAACAACGATGCTGAAGGAACTACTTTGGGGTCTTTATATGGCACTTGGGAGACCACTGGGACCTACGTGATGTAGGCTTTATTGGGATTCTTTGGTGTATGGCGCTTGAAAGAACAATGCTCAATTCTCTCCAGGCACCTTGAGACCTTTCTAGAATGGGGGCATGGACAAATGCCCCCCAGCTCATTTGTTGAGGGGGGAGATGGACTGCATCAATTTAAAAAATGTAAAAAGTAGAGACAGATTCCACTCTCAGTCTTATGAATTCTTCCATTCCTTCCTTCCTTCCTTCCTTCCTTCCTTCCTTCCTGCCTTCCTTCCTTCCTTCCTCCATCTCCCTCCCTCCCTCCCTCCCTCCCTCCCTCCCTCCCTCCTTCTTCCTTCCTTCCTTCCTTCCTTCCTTCCTTCCTTCCTTCCTTCCTTCCTTCTTTTTTCTTTCTTTCTTTCTTTCTTCTTTCTTTTCTTTCTTTCTCTTCTTTCTTTCTTTCTTTCTTTCTTCTTTCTTTCCTTCCTTCCTTCCTTCCTTCCTTCTTTCTTTTCTTTCTTTCTTTCCTTTCTCCTTCCTTCCTTTCCTTCTTTCCTTCTTTCTTTCTTCTCTTTCTTTCTTCTCTTTCTTTCTTTCTTTCTCTTTCTTTCTTTCTTTCTTTCTTTCCTTCTTTCTTTCTTTCTTTCTTTTTCTTTCTTTCTTCTCTTTCTTTCTTTTCTCCTTTCTTTCTTTCTGTCTGTCTTTTCTTCCTTCTTTTCTTCTACTTCTTCTTCTTCTTCTTCTTCTTCTTCTTCTTCTTCTTCTTCATCTCCTTCTTCCTCTTCCCTCTTCTGCTTCTTCCTCCTCCTCTTCTGCCTCCTTCTCTCTCTCAATTCCAATGAAGGGTGGCTTTTTTTCAGAGCAGGCCTCAGTACTGGGGACCATCCACATGGTCCACCCATGCCACTCTATGGCAAGGCTTAATCAGGTACAGTGGGGCACCCAATAGCAGCCTCTATGGCCAGGCCCTAGAATGGCAGTGCCTGAGGTAGCATGGGAGTGGAGCACTTTTTCAGGCCTTGTCATACAGTCCTTTGGCCCCCATAATAAGAGGTCATCTTAGGCCCCATCACAATGGGGTAGTGCTTGGTTCAACAGAATAAGCTCTGTGTGTGTGTGTGTGTGTGTGTGTGTAACTAAGCAGTCAATAGTTCAGGTGCCAAGAGAGTGGGCACTGGCACAGGCAGCAGGAAAGACAGGTGCAAGAAAGTCCTTTGCTTATCTTAATCTAGAATTTATGGGGCTTTCTCCATTTTGCTCCTAATACAATACCCAGTGATCACTGGACAGCTCCTTCCTAGGGAATACCAAGGGGTTGGACACTATTGGAAGATGGCTTATTTTCTGGTGACAAGAGGGAATGTGAAACTATGTTAGAAGAGGCCTCTAAAGGAAGAAAGATTTGACATTCATCAATCTCCCACCTCCATGGTGCTTCTAGGAAGAGGTAGATCCTGAACAAGAACACCAGGTGGCATCAGCCCTGGCACGGGAAGGACAGGCTGAATGCAAGAAGATTATGATTTCTGTTTCCTTACTATAAGTGACCCTGACCTGTTTCTGATGCTGCTCCTGCTTACCATAACTGATATACATCAGAAATCCACAGGGAACTATAAATTTGGCATCATCTACCACACAGGACAGATCATTAAGATCTAATGCTCAGTCCTTTTGAAGGGGAAGGAGGCAAAGCCAGGGGTTTCTGGTCTTTATTCTCAACATTTTGTCACTCCTTCAGAGCACCATTACATTACTTATTGATACTGTTGGGTTTTGGTTTTTTGTTATTGTTGTAGCTTTGAGTTTTTTTTCTTCTCTTGTGCTGCCTATTTCAGCTATCTCATACCCTTGAGATTAGGGTTGTTCAGTCATTTAAATGGCAGAAGGTCCTCTAAAAGAAATTTAGGACTGCCACCAAGAGGTGAGGTATAGTAACAACAACATCTGCCACAAAGCTGGGACAGTTTTTCCTTAGAATGTATTCAAACCATTCTTGAGACTTCATTGGCTCAGGGGTCTAAGGCTCAGATGGTTAATGTAGCCTTTGAAGCCTGAGTATGAAGAGCCAGCATGAAGGAGTTGGCAGTTCCTACTTTAAGCTACAGGGCAGCTAGGGGTGCAGAAGATAGAGTGTTAGGCCTGGAATTAGGAAGACTCATATTCTTGAGTTCAAATCTGGTCTCTGGTCACTAGTTATGTGACCCTGAGCAAATCACTGTTGTTCCTCAGTTGTAAAATGAGTAGAGAAGGAGATGGCAAATCTCTAGCATCTTTACCCTAAATGGGGTCATGAAAAGTCAGACATAACTAAACAAAAGCAAAATGATCAAGTTATGGACTAGTGGCCCAGGATGGGCAAAACAGAGGCAAGAATATTGTACCCAACTGAATGAATACTGTATTCCTGCTGAATATAATTTTCCTGTTACGGTTAAATAAATCTCCTTTTGTTAACTATTGGGTGATTTATGAATGTTTCATATTGTTCCAATTCCAAGCCTGAAGCACCAGATGAAGTATGAGTCAGGCCTGATCTGTAAGAGAACTCATGATTCGCTACTTTTCTTAGGAAGGGAAGGAAGTACATTTCCTCATCTCTTGAAGAGTCAAGATGGATCATTGTAATTACATATCAATTAGTTTTTAGTGTACTTTAAATATTATTATTGTAGACATTGTGCATATTTTCCAGGTTTTGCTTGCTTTACTCTACATAAAAGTGTTCTCCTGTTTCTTTGAATTTCTCATCCTCATTTCTTGTGGCATGATAGTATTCCATGACATTCATAAAGCAGACGTGACTGAACCACAATATATCTCTGTATCTTGTATGCTCTGGTTCACTATCTCAGAGTCAGAATGCTACCTTCCCTTTCCTGTAAGAGTTCCAGAGGTCTCTCTGAGAGGCTTATTGCTTCTGTTCTTTAATACTATTGGCTCAGTCCCCCTTTGGTTGTGTTGCTCACCCTTATCTCTCCCTCCCACATCTCCCTATTGTCAGGCACCAATAGCTAGACCTCTAGATCCATTTAACCAATTACCATCAATTGAATTTTATAAAGATATAGCAACAACAAAAGTATTTTAGGGGCACACTACTGCAAAGCATCTTTGGTCTCTGAGGGAGAGCAGGCTCAGACTTAGCTCAGGTTTTTGACATCCAGATACAAAACAACTGCCAGATGAATCCTTTATCCCAGCTACTGATGGGATGGGTCCTGAAGGTCACTCCTCACTCCTCAGTGCATTGATGGACTGATTGCAAAATAGAGTATGTACTTGCACTCCTAGACTCTTGGAAGCTTTCTTTGAACAAAACAATGTAGATAGAAAAGTACAGGGAATGTTCAGAGCACAGAGAATAGGAATGGAATGGAATAGACATCTATTAAGTATCTACTATGTGCTAAGCATTTTAGAAATGTCATGTTATTTGATCCTTTCAATAAGCCTGTGATATAGTTGCTATGATTATCCCCATTTTACAGTTGAGAAAACTGAGGCAGATAGGCTAAGTGATTTGTAGGTCAGAGGCTGATAGGTCAGAGTTGAACTCAGGTCTTCCTGACTCCACATATTGTGCCACCTAGTTGTCTGTGATATGTATATAGGACAGTTGGGTTTGAGTGGAGTATAGAATTTGTTGCTTAGTTGTTTCAGTTGTGTCCAACTCTTTGTGGCCCCATTTGGAGTTTTCTTGGCAAAGATACTGGAGTGGTTGCCATTTCCTTCTCCAGTTCATTTCACAGATGAGGAAACTAAGGCAAATAGGATTAAATGACTTGCCCAGGGTCACACAGCTAATAAATGTCTGAGGTCAACTTTAAACTCACAAAGAGGAGTCTTTCTCATTCTATCCACTATGCCACCTACCTGAGTATAAGGGAGTACTGGGAGAGAATACTTGCATAGTCCCATAATTTTTAAATTGTCTCTACTGGATCTACTTTCCAGGTCAGTTGTTTTTCCAATGAGATATTTCACTTTTTTTTTCAATTTTTTCATTATTTTGGTTTTGTTTTGTAATTTCTTGGCTTCTCATAAAGTCATTAGCTTCCATCTGCTCCATTCTAATTTTTAAAGAACTATTTTCTTCAGTGAGCTTTTGAACTTACTTTTCCATTTGACTAATTCTGCTTTTTAAAGCATTCTTCTCCTCATTGGCTTTTTGGGCCTCTTTTGTCACTTGGGTTAGTCTATTTTTAAAGATATTAATTTCTTTGGCATTTTTTTGTGTCTCCTTTAGCAAGCTGTTGACTCGCTTTTCATGATTTTCTTGCATTTCTCTCATTTTCTTCCCAATTTTTCCTCCACCTCTCTTACTTGATTTTCAAAATCCTTTTGGAGCTCTTCCATGGCCTGAAACCACTGCATATTTATTTTGGATGCAGAAGCCTTGACTTTTAGGTCTTCCTCTCATGGTGTGCATTGTTCTTCCTCATCCAAAAGAATGGAAGAAATACCTGCCCACCAAGAAAAGTAACCTTCTATTGTCTTATTCTTTTCCCCTGTTTTGGGCATTTTCCCATCCAGTTACTTGACTTTTGAGTTCTTTGTCAAGAGGAGGGTGTACTCTGGGGACCTGTAAGTTTTTAGTTCCTCCAAGGTGGCACAATCAAGAGAGAGGAATTTACTCATCTCCTGGCCTGCACTCTGGTCTGGGAGCAACTACAAGCACTCTTTTCTGAGTAGAATTCCCTCTTCAAAGCCTCAGCCAGCTCCACCAGACAGGTATCCTCCTCACACGAGGACCACCACTCAGAGCTAAGATCCAGATCAGTAGCTCAATTCCCCCAGGGTCTTTAGGCCAGGGCTCCAACAATGAAAGCTGCTGTATCCTGGGGCTAGGGCTTGACCTTGACCTCTGTGTTCCTGTCTCACCCAAGTAAAAGAGCTTTCTCACTGACCTTTGAAGCTGTCTTTGGCATTTGTGAGTTGAGGAATCTGGGACCCACAGCTGCTGCTGGTGGTGCCTTTAAGTCCATCCTAGTCCTGTCCTTGCCACAGCATGGTCAAGGCTAAACTGAGCTCTGCTCCATGCCTGGTGCAACAGACATTTTCTGTTGGTCTTCCAGGCTTTCTTGGGCTGGAAATCTCTTTCACTCTGTCATTTTGTGGCTTCTGCTGCTCTGGAATTTGTTTACAGTAATTTTTTTACAGGTATTTTATGGGCTGTTGGAGGAGAGCTTCTAGAAGTGTGTCCTTCTACTTCATCATCTTGGCTCCGCCCCCCACACCCCCAGATAAGACTTGTATAATAGAATTATTGGCCAATAAAGGCCCAGTCCTCAGACTAAACTCAGCCATTTCTGATAATTTATACAGAAAATGCCAAGATAGTCCTTGTCTGGTTTCAACTTAACACATGGATTTATAGGGAGCTGCTTTCTGATCATGACGGGCTGAGGAACTGATCTGAGGCAATCAAAAGTACTCTAAAACATGGAAGAACAGATGGTTTAGGAGGTACTAAGCTGGAACCAAGTTTGCATACAAAAGGAATGACCTATTGATCCTTCATTCTCTGTTTCCTTCTTGTAATGAGAAAGCAGAACTGTTCTGAGTTACTGAGCTGGAGGAAGGGCAGTTACCTAGCCTTTACCTGGCCTCCATGGGATCATGAGAACATAAACTCTCTGTTTCCTTTGTTTTTATATTTTCTTGAACTTAGGGGAATTCTGTCCAGAGATAGAACATCCCAGTAGTGACCTTGTATATTTAAGATATCTTCAGGTTCCATCACAGCCATCAGAAGAAATCTCAACATCAACTAGAGGCAATAGTCCCAAAGAACATTAGTGACAAATAGCAGGGGAATCTGAAAACAGATAAAGAAAGACAGTTCCTTGAGAACAGAGTCAGTCAGTCAATAAGCATTAATTAATGTGCTAAGTGCTAGAGCTATAAAGGTCAAAGACAGCCTTTGCCCCCAAGGAACTCACAGTCTGCTTTTTGAATATCAGTGACTTAAGGGGTTATCACCTCTCATGATGGAGAAAAATGCTGACTAGGGGCTTTAGAAGGGCATCTATTATTTGAACCCAGCAGAGAGCTACAGCTAAGGAGAACTCCACAAAGAGAGAAAAGGGCTTCCAGGGCCAGGTGTCAAGAGGTACTCCTTTGCCATATGTATTTTCTCTATATATGCCCCTCTACCATTACCTTTTAAGTTTGGGATCCCTAAATCTGTCAGTATGAGCACAAGTAGAGATAAGTAAGCCATCTCAGAGAGAAGAAAGGGGATATAGATGCCACATCTGATGTTGTGTTCACAGGTTTCACTGCCTATAAGTGCCTTAGTGATCCCACTTGGCCTCTATCATAGTGGCCTACATCAGGGTTTTATTGTGCCTATAGCATGGGCAAGCACTCAAAGCACTCATTTGAGGGAATTAAAAAAAAAATTTCAGCAGTTAGTCCAGCACATTTTTCCTTTCACAAATTGGATCATTTTTGTGATATGATTTTGATTATTTAAGTATTGAATAAGTATTTGAATAATTCTGAAGAATTATTAATCAAATTAATTGAATAATTAATTAGTTTTTGAATAAATAAATAATTTGAATAGTATTGATTATTTAAGTATTTGGATATTTAATTATTAATACCTATTGATTTAGCTATTCATCAATTATAAGTATATTAATATGAGCTATTCAGATGTAGTATGTTTAGAGCACAGGAGTTTAGTTATGCAGATAGAATCACAAAAAAGGAAATATCATCTGACCTAAGAAATAAAGATATTTGAAGCTATTTTACAAGATGTTATTGAAAGTGTAGGTAAATGCGAAGTATTAAATGAGGAAAAGCCAACAGTACCCTATTTACCATTAATTACATGTGGAGGTAAGCACTCTTTAAATTCCTAGAAAAATAAGAGTTTCAGAAAGTAATTGGAATCTGATTGCCAAACCTCTCAAGAGGTGGAGAGGACACTTCATAGTGTTGAACTGATGTTAATTAAGGAGGACATATATGGAGATAAATTATTCAAATTCTCTTGGAATAAAAAACTATTTGAAATACTAGGAACAGCTACAGATGTGAATGGGCTTCTCCTGTACCAGAGTTTACAATATTTTATCACAATGAATAGTTTATCACACCTTACCTCCTATTTTAGGTAGAGACCAAAAGACCAAAAAGCCAGATGCTTTGATGGAAGATTAGTCCAAGACAAACAAAGTAGCAGAGGTAGTTTTTGTTATGATGGTGATTTGGATGGACATATGAGTGATGAGTGTGTTGGAATGAAGCTTTAGAATGTAAAAAAAAGGTGAATCTGAAAGAGTTAACTTCAGGAAATGGAGATAGGATGAAGGATAGGGGTTGTCTTGGACTCTGAAGACAGAAAAAAATGACCTCATCCTCAAATAAGTTACCTAGTTGAGATGCAAAATTGCTATGATCAAGATAGTTTCATTGATAATTTAAACAGTGTAGAGAATGAGACAGAGGTAGTCTGACAAAATTGGAGACTGAGACTTTGATTCTTATTTTTTTGTCTCTTTGAAGAGTATGGACATCAATACTGATACCATATTTGGAGTTTTGGTTATGTCATCTTTTGGATATATGATAGCTTCTGGGTTCTGGATACTTGATGGGCCACTGATAACACATTCAGAATAATCAAGTAATGATGAGTAAAAATCTGAATTTTACCTTTGGCCTGCCCTTTAAGAGGGAATAGACAGATCTGACTAGCAGACCAGAAAACCCTAAGATAGCTACAGTAAACACAGACAGAAAATAGAAGTGTGAGGGAGAAGAGAGTGGAGAGGGTAGAGAGAGACAGAGAGAGAGAAACAGAGAGAGAGAGAGAGAGAGAGAGAGAGAGAGAGAGAAAGACAGAGAGAGAGACAGAGAGAGAGACAGAGAGAGAGACAGAGAGAGAGAGAGAGACAGAGAGAGGCACAAAGATAGAGACAAAGGCAGAGACAGAGAGAGACAGACACAGACACACAGATACACACACACACACACACACATACTCCAGGAGGGGAAGCCTGTTTATTCAGTCATTTTCTCCCCAGAGATGGTAGCTATGGAAATGTAGTAGAACAGAGAAAGAATTTCTGTTAGAGGAACCACTCAGAGGATGAGTTCTGGTACTCAGTCTCCTGGAAATAAGGGTGGATGTTCAATTTGAGTTTTGGACCAAAACTTTTGGAGGAGCAATCACATTTTCCAAGAGCTAGAGGAAAAAAGACCAATGTGGAGGAGTACACTCTGAATTGGGCAGCTAGGTGGCTTGGTGGGTAGAATGCTGGGCCTGGAGTCACGACATCTTCCTGAGTTCAAATCTGATCTCAGACACTAGCTATGTGACTCTAGGCAAGTCATTTGACCATCTTTGCCTCAGTTTGTCTTATTGATAAAAAGAGTTGGAGAAGGAAATGGCAAACCACTCCATTATCTTTGCCAGGAAAATCCCAAATGGGGTCATGAAAACTTGGAGATGACTGAAATGAATCAACAACAAATCTTGAGTTTACCCTCTACTGTTACGGAGTTATGAGAACTGAACAAGTTCAAGTCCAGAGGGGAGGGCAGGAAGAAATTTTGTTCCTAAGCAAATTCAAGTGCACAGGGTAGTGCTATACATGTGGAGAAGTGCAAAGGTCCCTGGGAAAGATAGTACTCAATAGAAGAAGTAGGAAGTTGGCTTTCACGTCACCCTAAGGACAATTTACCTTTCATGGGGACCCTAGGCTCACTCTCAGGGATTTATACCCTACTGTGGACATAGCTTTATACTAAAGTAGAAAAAAAGCTTCAGATAGAAGACGAAAGTACATGGATATTTTGACTAGTTTAGTCTACATGTCTAGATAAAGGACATACTGCTGCTTTGAAGGTACTTCCAAATGAAAGAATGAAAACATTATCAGTGATCTTTGATAAATCATCAAAAACCAAAGTGTTAAAAAACGGCTGGATTTTTAGCTAGGAAAAAGATGAATGACTAAAGATTGGTAAGATTTGAAAACCAATTACTAATTAGATGGTTTCTAATCAGTAAGGAAATAAAAGAGGGCAGCATAGTTTAATTAAGTCATGCCAAATAAAACTGGACTATATTAATGGCTTTCCAAAAGATTTTCCTTTCCACCTCCAATCTCTTCTCTTCAATAATCTTCCATAACACTTTCAGAATTCCCTTTTTTTGTGCACAGTTCTGATCATGTCACTCTGCTCAAAAAGTTGCTGTGCCTGCCAGTTACCTAGTAAATAAAATTCAAAATCATTTACCTGGAATCAAAGACCCTTCATCAACTGATATCATCATACCTTGAGTCTTATTTCTCATATCACTTCATTCTACACACTCTATATTCCTCCCACATTATTTTTCTGACATAACCTTGTGCTTTCTTACCCCATGAATTTGCTTATGGTATTTCCTCTTCCTGGATTTTTCTTCACCTTTTTGACTATTTAAGTCCTACCCATCCTCCAAAGCCCTACTCACTTGATCCCTATTCCAGGATACTTTTTCTGATTCTCCCTACTGACAATGAACTTCCTCTTTAGTCCTAACATAGAACTTGTTGCTATTGTACTTATAATATCATGCGTCACAGTTAACTTATATTCCTACTACACTATAAGCTCCATGGGGGCAGGGCTATAATATCTTTTAAGCTTTGTATTGACCTTGGGACCTAGTGGAGTCTTGCGTGCAAAACAGAATCCTAGTAAATACTGAGTGAATTAATAAACTAATTTTCTTTCTTTAAAACATATGACAGATGTTTGGATGGCTTCAGATGAATTAATATAAATCCATGCCGAAAACCCTGGGACTTGTTTCCTTGTTCTTATGCTAGCACAAGATTAAAATTTTGAGCAGTTTGGACGAGATTGGAGCAGGGTCGTGCTGCTTGTGGGAAGCATTGAGCTAGTCTAAAGAAGCAACAGGGTGAGAGTGAAGCAGCAACAAATGCAAAGGAACAAGGAAACTGGAGTTCAGTAGCTGCTATGGTGACCAGGATTATGGGTTGAGCAGACAACAAAAGGCACTTAGAATGTTAGTTGCCAGGAAGTGACTGTTCCTACTCCAAGAAGCTGAAGAAGGTCAACAAAGTTTTTCTCTCTCTCCAATCTCCCCTCAGGCGTTGCTTGGTGTCCACTCCTGAGGTTTCTTTGAAATGTTCTGTTATTCCTTCACTCTGATTTCATTTTCCTTTTCACATTAAATTATGGTTGACAGTGAAAGCTGTGTTTGCATGTTTGTATGTTGTTGAATTAGAGGGTTAAGGGGAAATACAATGGGTAATTGAAATTTACCCAAGATAAGGGAGAGATTCCAAGATCTCCACCTGGGGCTATGGTAAGGTGTTATGATTTTTATTTTTTTAAATTATATGATTTTTATTAGTTCATCAAGTTGGACAAATAACTTAATGGGCAAAACTTTAAACTTAATTAGGACTTTTTTTCCTTTTGCTTCTACAATAATAAGTCTCTGGCTGCAATAAAGTATTCGTGAAAAAGAAACTCCAGGACTCTAATGAGAAAAAGGAAAGGAAAGGGGTGGAGAGTATGATACATGAGTCTCTTTACCAGAAAAGATAGTGAGGGACAAAGAGAAGGAAGGTACCAGAAGAGAAAGCCCTGCTTTTGAGACAGCCTGTAGGTGGAGACAGGAGTGGTCTGAGAAGATTTGACTCCTCTTCTCAAAAGGGAGAAAGGAGCAAAGTACTCCAGTGAGTCAGCTAACTAATTTTGCCTTCCACATTGGTACCTTCAAGTTACGGTAGGATTAACAGATTGGTGAATCAGCAGGATGCCATATACATATTGTAAATTGATTGCAGGAAGCATATGACAAAGTCTCTCACAATATCTTTATTGATAAAAACCAATCAATAAATATTTATTAGTCACCTACTATATACCAGACACTGTGCTAAGTGACAGGACATAAAAAGAGACAAAAGACAACCCTTGCCCTCAAGGAGCTGCCAATCTAATAAGGGAGCAAGCATGCAAATACATATATACAAAGCAAGCTACATGCAAGGATGAGTAGAAAATGATAGGGGAAGCACTCGAATTAAGAAGGGTTGGAGAAGGCTTCCTGTAGAAGATAGGGTGTTAGTTGGGACTTAAAGGAAGTCAGGGAGGTAAGTGGTTGGAGATGAGGGGGGAGAATATATCAGGCATGGGGGATATTCAGAGAAAATGCCTGGAACCAAGAACTGGAGAGTCTTGTTCATGGAAGAACAAGAAGACCAGAGTCACTGGATCAAAGACTACCTGTTGGAGAGTAAAGTGTAAAAAACTAAAAAAGTAGGAGATTAGGTTATGAAGGTTTTGAATACCAATCAGAAAATTTTGTATTTGATCCTTGAGGCAATAGGGAGTCACTTAAATTTACTGAGTAGGTGAGGTGACATGATCAGCTCTGCACTTTGGGAAAAGCACTTTAGTGACTGAATGAAGGATGGACTGGAGTGGGGAGAGACTTGAGGTATACAGCCCCACCAGTAGGCTATTGCAAATAGAGCAGGTATAAGGCGATAAGGTCTTGCACCAGAGTGGTGGCAGTGCCAGAGGAGACAAGGAGGTATATTCAAGAAATGTAGCAAAAGTAAAATTTTTGAGAGGCCTTGGCAACAGATTGGATATGGAGGGTGAGAATGAGAAGTCCAGAAGGTTTTGAGCCTAAGGGACTATTGAGAGGATGTTGTTGCCCTCTACAATAATAGGGAAGGTAGGAGTAGGGCAAAGTTTAGGGGGAAAGATGAGTACTGTTTTGGACATGTTTAGTTTAAGATGTCTCCTGAATATCCAGTTCATAATGTCTGAAAGGCAGTTAGAGATGAAAGATTGGAAGTCAGCAGAGAGTCTGAAGAAGGAAAGGTAGATCTGAGAATCATCAACATAGAGATGATAATTAAATCCATGGGAGCTGATGAGATCATCAACTGAAGTAGTATAGAGGGAGAAGAGAAGAAGGCTGAGAGATGCCTACATTTAGAAGGGTAACTTAGAAGAGAATCTAGAAAAAAGAGAAGGGGAAATCAGCGAGGTAAGAGGAGAAAAAGGAGACAATGGTGTTCAGAAAAGTTAGAGGAGGAAAGTATAAGGAGGAAAGATTTATGCTCCAAAGGAGGAGCATAAATAGAGTTTGAAGAATCTGAGAAAGCCAGACTTCTCAGAATTGTTGAAGAGCCTTTCTCTCTACTCCCTTGTGACTGTAGCTTCCTCTGCCAGATATCAGCAATACAAAGAGTCTCTGACAACTATAAAAGCAGCAAAAGGTAGCCACCATAAGACAGTTTATTTGCTTGATTTCCCTTTGCTGGGGACTTTGATTTGTTTTCTCACAAAAAACCCAGAGCTGGACGCTGAATGGGAACTAAGTCCACATGTGGAAGGAACTATACTGGGAAGGAGGAATTTTTTAGGAGACAGATGTGGGAGAAGAACCTGAAGTTCATTAATGATGCAATCTCCTGTATAAAGAGGTGAAGTTGAGCTATTATCTGGGGATGAATGAATTTGGGGATATGACTGATGAGGAATTCAATGAAATGATCAACCCCTGCATGTTACCAAGGAGAGATAGCACAGCCAAGATTTTTTTTCAGATTTTTCTGATCCTCCCAATTGCATGGCTACATAACTCCTGTTAGATCTCAGGGGAGGTGTGGTTCCTGCTGGGCATTCAGTGCAACTGAAGTTCTGGAAGGACAGCTCTTCCAGAAAACAGGCAAACATGAAACTGAGTCCACAGAACCTAGCTGACTGTACTAGATTGCAAGTCTGTCGTGGAGGAACTGTCATTGGTGCTATCAATTATAAAAAATAATAAAGGCATAGTCTCTGAGGAGTGCTACCATTATGTGGCCAAGAAAAGTAAGCAGTGCTCATATAGAAGTGAATGTGTGTGGTTGCTAAAATCAAAAGTCATGTGGTCCTTCCCTTTGGAAATGAAGAAATTCTGATGAAGGCTTTCCCAATTGTAGGACCAGTCTCTGTGTCAGTGAATGCACTAACGTTCTACAGCTAATATAGAGGAGGAATTGCCTTTGCACCAAAATGCAAACCATGTTATACAAATCATGCTTTACTGTTGGTTGGATATGGATATGAAATAGAACAAAAAAGATAAAAAGAGTGGATCAGAAGAAGAAAACCAATAGGAAGAGAAGAAATTCTGGATTCTTAAAAATAGCTGGGATAGAAGGTATGGTGAAAAAGGCTACATGTGTATTGCAAAGGACAAGAACAACCACTGTGGTATTGCTACTCATGCCATCTATTATATTCTGTGACCCAATGGAGAGAGCATTTTCTGTAATTGGAATTTGGGGGTCATAGAGGAAGAAACCCTCTTCTAAAAACATTCAGCAGTGATACCAGACCCTGATACCTGGGAGCAAATCTTGCCATCATAACAATGCACTTTCATAACTGGGGGGATATTGGTTAACCACAAGTGTGGGACTCACATGTTAGCTGGTTATGTTAAAATTGTAAATAACAAAGTGAATATTTTGAGGAAAAAGTGATCAGTCAAAGGCTGCAGAGAGGTCAAAGACAACAAGCACTGAGAAGTCATTGGATTTGATAACTAAGAGATCACTGATAACTTTGGAGAGAGCAGTTTCAGTGAAATGACGAGGTCAAAAGCCAAATTGTAAAGGATTAGGAAGGAACCAAGAAGAGAGAAAGTAGAGGCACCTATTGTAGATGGCATTTTTAAGGAGTTTAGCTACAAAAAGCATAAGAGACATAGGATGACAGTTAGTAGGGCTGGAAGGATCAAATGAGACTCTTTTTTCAAGATGGGCAAGACATGGCCATGTTTGTAGGAAGCAGGAAACAAGCAAGTAGTCAGATTCAAAATAAGTGAAAGAGTGAGGATGACAGAGGTGTCAATCTGTTGAAGGAGATGGAATGAAATGGGATTGCTTGAACAAGTGGGGAGCATTAGCCTTGATAAAGAGTAAGGCCACCTCACCTTGTGAGACAGGAATATAGAAGGAGATAGTGACAGAAGGCATCTGAGTGATAGGAGATGAAGAAGAAGGGAAATGAGGGAACTTACAGCAAATCTTTTCATTTTTTTTCCTGCAAAATATGAGGGAAGGTTTTTGAATAGAGAGAGTCAAAGGAGGAGAAGCTATGGGAAGTTTGAGAAGGCATGAAAATGTTTGGAAGAGCCATCGTGGAGAGTAGGTTAGCAAGTTGATAAAGGAGGTATAGTAATATTGCCTTGGAGCAGTGAGGGCCCTGTTGAAATTATATAATATGAATTTGTAAGAGACCCAGTCAGAATGGTTGCATGATTTTCTTCATCTTTGTTCAGCAGCATGTAACTCCAATGTGATATTCACAGCAGTTGCTGTGGATATGCACATGTATTTCCAGGGTAAATTTGCAAACTATAAACTCTTGTCCTCAAAGATGAAGCCAAGACATTTTTTCAAACACCAGAAAGCTAAATCTATGATAATAACAAAGAAATCTATATACATTATCAATGCAGGGAGCATGACCATTCCCAAGCCTTGCCACAAATAAGCTCCCCTAGGCAAAATCACTCCCTCTCTTACTCATGCTAGCTGCTCTGCTCTACTCTGCCTGTTCTCTCCCAGCTCTGCCTTACTCTCTCTCAGCTCCATCTCACTTTTTCTTCCTGCTGCATCCTTCCTGCTCCACCTATTCAGCAAAGTTCTCCCACCATCAGCTCCATGTGACTCCTGCTGTGGTCTGGGCCAGAGCTCAAAGCAGGTCACATGGGCCTATTAAGGGGCAGGGAAGATCTTCAAATTCCCTTACCATTACACAATATTTTTGTAGGAGTGAAGGTTGTGAATGGTGAGAGTGACCCAAGGTTGAGGCTTGGCTAGGTGTAATCAGCAATATGATAAGGAGGCTAGTCAAGAGAAGAGGATAGGGTAGAGTTGAATTGGTTCCCCAAAGGATCTAGATGGGGAGAAGAGAGATTAATTGATGTAGGAGAGATTGCCTGGGAGACAATTGAAGGATCAAGGAATTGGAGGTCATGGTGTAGAAAAAGAGTAGAGTTTTGTAAGGGAAGGCAGAGGGAGAGGTAAAAAGCCAATAGATTATGGTTGGATAAAGGGATTTTAGAGTTCTTGAACATGTTTGTCAATGATGGCAAGATCAAGGGTATGAGCATTTTTTGTGTGTGACTGAGTTGGGGTGGAGGAGTAGCTCATCAGAAGTGAGTAGGTTAAGGAACTGAGTAGTTAGGGTAGTTGAGGGAAGAGTTGGTGTGTATATTGATGCTTCCTAGTATGAGGGCAGGAGTTAAGGAGAAGAGGAAAAATTTGAGCCAAGTACTGAACTCATTAAGGAAGGAATGGGAATATCCCTCAGATCTATAGACAATAGTTATCAGAATTTTCCTCAAAGGAAGGGAGATAATGGAGAGAAGGAGGAAGGAGGAGAACCTGAAGTAGCAATGTGGGCTAGATTGTCATATAGTTAAATAAATGCATCACTGGTTGAAAATATGACCTGAATGGTGATTATAGGGTCACAGATTTAGAGCTGGAAGTCATCTTAGAGGTCATTTAATCCAATTCTTTAATTTTACAGATGAGGACACTGAAGCCATCCACATGTATTCCCAACAACTAGAAGGTAAATGGGTATCTTCTGATCTGGAATATTTTGTTCAGTTTTGGGCACCATGTTTTTTTTTTAAATTTAAGTTTTCAACATTCATTTCCACAAAATTTTGGGTTCCAAATTTTCTCCCCATTTCTCCCCTTCCCCCAAATGCCAAGCATTCTAATTACCCCATCACCAATCTTCCCTCCCTTCTAACATCCCTCCCTTCCCTTATCCTCATCTTCTCTTTTGTCCTGTAGGGCAAGATAACTTTCTATACCCCATTACCTGTATTTCTTATTTCCTAGTAGCAAGAACATTACTCAACAGTTGTTTCTAAAACTTTGAGTTCCAACTTCTCTTCCTCCCTCCCTCCCTACCCATCCCCTTTGTGAAGGCAAGCAATTCAATATAGGCCATATCTGTGAAGTTTTGCAAATGACTTCCATAATAGTCATGTTGTGTAAGACTAACTATATTTCCCTCCATCCTATCCTGCCCCCCATTTATTCTATTCTTTCTTTTGATTCTATCCCTCCCCAAGAGTGCTGACTTCTAATTGCTCCCTCCTCCCACTGCCCTCCCTTCCATCATCCCCCCACCCTGCTTATCCCCTTCTCCCCCACTTTCTTGTATTATAAGATAGGTTTTCATACCAAAAATGAGTGTGCATTTTATTCCTTCCTTTAGTCGAGTGTGATGAGAGTAAGCTTCATGTTTTTTCTCTCACCTCCCTTCTTTTTCCCTCCACTGAAAAGTCATTTACTTGCCTCTTTTATGAGAGATAATTTGCCCCATTCCATTTCTCTCTTTCTCCTCCCAATATATTTCTCTCTCACCCCTTAATTTCATTTTTTAAAGATATGATCCCATCTTATTCAATTCATCCTGTGCTCTCTGTCTCTCTTTCTCTATGTGTGTGTGTGTGTGTGTGTGTGTGTGTGTGTGTGTGTGTGTGTAATCCCACCTACTACCCAGATACTGAAAAAGTTTCAAGAGTTACAAATATTATCTTTCCATGTAGGAATGTAAACAGTTCAACTTTAGTAAGTCCCTTATGACTTCTCTTTGTTGTTTACCTTTTCATGCTTCTCTTGATTCTTATGTTTGAAAGTCAAATTTTCTTTTCAGCTCTGGTCTTTTCATCAAGAATGCTTGAAAGTCCTCTATTTAATTAAAAGATAATTTTTTCCCCTGAAGTATTATAGTCAGTTTTGCTGGGTAGGTGATTCTTGGTTTTAGTCCTAGTTCCTTTGACTTCTGGAATATCATACTCAAGACCTTTGATTCCTTAACGTAGAAGCCACTAGATCTTGTGTTATCCTGATTGTATTTCCACAATACTTGAATTGTTTCTTTCTAGTGGCTTGCAATATTTTCTCCTTGACCAGGGAACTCTGGAATTTGGCCACATTATTCCTAGGAATTTCTCTTTTTGGATCTCTTTCAGGTGGTGATCAGTGGATTGTTTCAATATTTATTTTGTCCTCTGGTTCTAGAATCTTAGGGCAGTTTTCCTTGATAATTTCATGAAAGATGATGTCTAGGCTCTTTTTTTGATCATGGCTTTCAAGTAGTCCCATAATTTTTAAATTGTCTCTCCTGGATCTATTTTCCAGGTCAGTTGTTTTTCCCATGAGATATTTCACATTATCTTCCATTTTTTCATTCTTTTGGTTTTGTTTTATGATTTCTTGGTTTGTCATAAAGTCATTAGCCTCCATCTGTTCCATTCTAATTTTGAAAGAACGATTTTCTTCAGTAAGCTTTTGAACCTCCTTTTCCATTTGGCTAATTCTGCTTTTGAAAGCATTCTTCTCCTCATTGGCTTTTTGAACCTCTTTTGCCAATTGAGTTAGCCTATTTTTCAAGGTGTTATTTTCTTCAGCATTTTTTTGGGTATCGTTTAGCAGGGTGTTGACCTGCTTTTCATGCTTTTCTTGCATCTCTCTCATTTCTCTTTCCAGTTTTTCCTCCACCTCTCTTACTTGATTTTCAAAATCCTTTTTGAGCTCTTCCATGGCCTGAGACCATTGAATATTTATTTTGGATGTTTGGGACACAGAAGCCTTGACTTTTATGTCTTTCCCTGATGGTGGGCATTGTTCTTCCTCATCGGAAAGGATGGGAGAAGATATCTGTTCACCAAGAAAGTAACCTTCTATAGTCTTATTTTTTTTCCCTTTTAGGCATTTTCCCAACCAGTTACTTGACTTTTGGGGTCCTTTGTCAAGAGTAGGGTGTACTCTGGGAATCTGTAATCTGGGAATCAGTTCCTCCAAGGTGGCACAGTCAAGCATGTACACTGGTCTGGGAGTAGAGAGAGATTTTTTTGCCCAGAATCTTAGCAGTTACCTCTCCACCACCACCTGGCCTCCAGTTCTGCCAAGTCAGCACTGGGGGCTGATTTTCAGATAAACTGGATGGGCAGGGCCACCATTCAGTGTGAGATAAAGATCAATTCCCTCAGGGCCTCTACGCAGGGCTGAGGTAATATTCAGCTCCTCAGTGCCCCCAGGGGTTTTTACGATCCAACAATGGATGCAGGCAGTTGTATGGGCTGCTGTGGGAACTGCTGCCACCTGCCCAGTATGGCTTCTGTGGCCGCTGCCTAAGACCAGAGCTATGGGAAGGCCCTTCTCCCTTCCTGGCCAGCTGAAAAAACCCTGTCATTGACAATTGGCACCTGTGGGTTGAGGGATCTGAGGACCTGCTGCTGCTGGGACTGGGGATTCTGCCCCCGAGGTATCTTCCTCCCAGAGTCCGGCCACATTTGGCACCAAGTTTTAGAAATGATGTTCATTTGTTTGTCTTTAGGAAGAAAACCTATATGCTAAAACTTAAATCCTAAAACTTTAGGAAGAATGGTGAAGGAATGTAAGTTCATGCCATACAAATGTAATGTTTATGGGTATCATTGTGGAATTTCAAGTTCACTAATACTTGATCTGTTCTGGTCCCATCATCCATTCTGGTTCATGATGAAAGTCTTTCCTATCTGTTTTCTGGCAGTAGTTTAGAGGGATCTTTTCTCAGGTCTCTTCCCCTACTCCTATTCTCTCTTTATCAAAAATAAAGATATAGGAAATATGAGGTAAAAGGAGTAAGCAGAGTATATTATAGTATCTGTTACTAGATAGGCATAAAGAGGGGAAGTTAGGGAAAGAGCAGGCTCTTTTCGGGGGGAACTTTCTGGAGTTCTCAGAGAAGTGGGTACACTTGCTAGCTTCAGTCTGTATCCTGCTTCAAGTTACCTGTAGGTAACTTGCTGGCCCTCTTCAATCTTTCTCTTCTTTACTAGAGTTTAGACCTTCTTTTACTTTCTCTTTTTAGTGTCTCCTTTCATTTCTTCTTTCAATTGTTGCCTTTGTGCTGCTCATTCTTTTTGGCTCAGCTCATTAAGTCCACTGTAGGTCTGGGGATGCTTTTTTTCTTACTGTCGATGCTTGACTCTTCAAGTCCACACTCCTTCCTCTCAGCTGGTCTCTTATAGATTCTGTGTGTTCCTTTAAAAACTCCCAGCTGGGACTCAAGTCTGCCTTTTGGCTTAAAGATTTTGATAGTCCTGATAATACTCAAATTGCTCTAGAGACTGAGAAGGAATGCTTATTCTTCTAAACTATGACTTTCAGGATGCCAGTCAGCTATTAAACTCCTATTATTACAAGTATCAGTTCAAGGAACTGAGAATGTTTAGCTTGCGGAAGACTTAGGTGAGGGAAGGCTGAGATCATAATGACTGCTTTCAAGTATTTGAGTGTCTGTCCCCTGGAAGAAGCATCCTACTTGTCCTCCTTTGCCTCAAAGGACAAAACTATGTAGAAGTTGCAAAGAAGTAAGTTTTGCCTTGATTTAAAACAATCAAACAAACTTCTCACAATTAGAGCTATCCAAAAGTGCAACATAATGCCTTGAGAAGTAGTTGGTTACACTCCTTGATGATCATTTGTCAGCTAAGTTGTAGAGAGAATTTTTGTTCAGGTATCAGTTGAAATAGGTGACCACTCAACTCTCTTGCAACTGAAATTATCTGATAATAATAAGGATGGATAAGCAAGATTTCTATTGAGATTGTCCATTTCTGGGGATACTGACAAAAAACTGAAAAGCTGAAGACCAGACTTTGGACCATGGTAGCTCCACGAAGGAGAAATCTTCCCATGAGGAATATTAGATTACCATTCCTATTTTACTACAACCATTGCACAGAAACTCTTAAGACATTACATATATCTGGAAGCTTTCCTACTGTAAGTAGCTACATAAGACTGTAAAACCCATTTTAGACTTTCTTCTGTTTTAATCATTGAATGGTAGCCCTAAGTGTCATGTACATAGATTCTAAAGAATGAGAAATTGAAAGTGGTACATTTGCAGTTGGTAAACAAAATGTAAGTATTTCTTTGCTCTTTTAGGAGGTAAGAAGAGGTTCCTCAAGCAGAATTGATGGAATGTGGGGTGGCTAGCCCTTGGCTTGCAGAAAGATCAGCTATATGATTGGTGGCCTTTAAAATGCAAGCTCTGTGGTGAATGGAAGAGAAGGTTAGTCAAGGGAGCCTGCAGAGTGTGGAGAATAGCAGGCTGAGGAAACCCAGCAGAGAGATGTACCCAATAGAATGTTTTGTCCAAAGAAGAGAAGGGATATTAGGGTCCTTAAACATCAGAGGCCATATACATTCCATACTCATGTGTCTGTCCCTACTAGTAATCATTCACTTTCCTATTGTCCATGTGGTATATTTGAGGGAGAGTGAATCCTAGATTTAGGAAGAAAATGTTTTGTTACCACTATATTTCTGCTATGTTGCTTCAAGTAAATACCTTTGTTTTTGCACCAATTGTTTACTTAAACACCTTGATTTTTGAAAAACTAAAGAAAAAGATGCAACCACTGAGTCCAAGAAGTGCAAAACCTTAATGTCATGTCTTTTGTCTCTGCCCCTTATTTTATCAAATGAATTGGTGGAGACTCAATGGATCACGGTCCCATCATCATGTCTTTTGACTGCCTTTTGCCTCTTTTTGTATCTACATGGCTTTGCACAGTCCCTGGCATATAATATGTTTATTGATTGACTGCTTCCTCCCATCTCATTGTAGTTAATGATCCCAGCCCTTAAATGGAGAACTGTTTAGGGCAATTCTAAACTATGGGAAAAGTTGATACAATTAGAAAGATAGCTAATACTATAATAATTCAAATGTTAGTTATCCCTGACTCTTACTAAGGAAGATAGATAAAATAAAAATATAATCCTTTTGTAATCTGCTCTAATTTTACCTCCCATTACTTGTCAACCTGTGCCAGTCAGGCATAACACCAATGTGACACTCACAGTGCCTACAGTGGCCATGAATGTTCTGGCGCAACTCTAAATTAGACTCTCCACATGGAAGTCAGAACCAAAACACCTATCTAGACACCAGAAAACCAAATCCATCATAGTAACAAAAATCTACACATAATAACAATGAAGAGAATAACACCAACCCCAAGCCTTCCCCTACTTGGCTTCCCACAAACCAGCTCCATTAAACAAATTGCAAATAATATCTCTCACTCACACTAGCCAGCTGCTTGTTTGCTTTCATCCTTCCTAACTCTGACTGCTCTCATGACTAACTTCTTCTCAGCTTGGCTCTGCCTCTTCCTGTTTCACCCATTCAGCAAGCTCCTCCCACCACAGGCTCCATGGGACTCAGACTTTCATGTGACCTAGGTAGGTCACATAGGCCTATTAATGGATGGGAAAGATCTTCCCATTAAGAATCAAAATTACATTAACAATAAGCAAAAATACATCAGGACAAACTCTTTCAACTGCCTTCCAGAAAGCCAGGATGTAATGCTTTACTAATGTTTTCCCCCTTGCATTTCCTGTTCACTTCAAACCTATTCATTCTCAAGGGCCCAGCTTAAATTCTGATTCCTCCCTGAAATCTCAGTGTGATGTGCTGGAGTTAGATAGCTTCCCTTCTCTTGACCTTATTTCCTCCTTCCTTAATACAGACATTAAAAAGTTTGTAATGCCAAAGTCCCTATGAGAAAACCTGGAATTCACAAAAAAGATAGTAAAGCAACTCAGCCAGTTTTATTGAGGAGAGATACAAAATGAAGGGTAGTCAAAGGAAAAGGATGGAAATAGGTCAGGAATTCTGGGGACTCTGAATGGAATTGAACACCCTGCTGAGAATACAATCACTCAATCAATCAACACATATTCTTACGGAATGGGGCACCCTCTTGCTCCAGATCAGTAGAGTCTAATGAGTTTTTATAAGATCGTTATCTGGATCTAGTCAGCCCAGGCATTGGGGGAGGGATTCAGGGAGCATAGACCTGGGCACTGGTGATGATTCTTGCTATTGAGGGAACATTCCTGGGGACTTTGAGGCAAGCTGAAAGGGACTTTGGGTCATTACTGTTAGTTTTATTCTGACATGATAACTCAGGGTTTTTGTTTATTTGTTTTGTTTGTTTAGCTTCCCTGGAGACTAGAGGAGACTACAAGCAAGACTTCTCTTGCAACTAATTCTTTTCTAAAATTAAAGGGTTGAACTAAATTATTTGTAATGTCACTTCCATCTTTATACTCTGTGATCCTATTCCAATTATATATTATGTAGTCAATAGTTAATGCATTGCAGTCTTGGTCCATGTATGTAAATTTTGACTCACCTGAGTGTAAACTCCTCGAAGGCTTGGCTGAGTTTAGACACACACACACAAATATATGGATCATATATAAAATATAAATTATATGGATCACATATATGTGTATATATATATATATATACACAAAAATCTATGTGTATTTGCATATGTATGTATATATATATATATGGATGTGTGTATATGAGAGTGTGTGTATAATGTTTTGGAGCTCCAAAGCTCCTACCACAGTGAAGGCCACAAAGTAGGTGGACAGGAGGAAACAATAATTATTTGTTGCATTGCAAGATATTGGGCTATATTCTAGGCTTACAAGACAAAATTAAATAGTCTCTGACCTCAAGAAACTTCATTCCCTTGGGGGTGGGTGTGTTACATTTAAACATATTAGAGTGTTGATGAGTTCACCAATCAACTTGAGATTTCAAGATGTGTGGGACTTTTGAGGGAGTGATCTGAAGAGCACTTCCCAATGGAGCGTGGATATATCCTTCCCATTCGTGCTTTAATGAGAGGATACAGAACTGTTGATTAAGTGTCAGAAACTGGTGCTTCCTCCAAGATGACTGGCTACCCAGTATTCAGAAGGATAGACTCTCTGACCTAAAAATGGACAGACTGGGTCTCTGTCTCTTGTATTTGTTTTGTGTTCCAGTGCTCAGAAGATAGGTCAGCACAAAACAGGCTGTGTTCTGTAATCTGTAAAAAGGATGGCAGAACAATTTGTCTATTTGTAGTTTCCTTTCTACCAGGAAATGGAAATGGTTGTCTTGGGGCAAGACACAAGACTTATAGTCTGGAGAGACCTGAGAGCTGACTTTCCAAGTGCACGATATGGTAGCTTCTAGAAACTGAGAGAGCTCCTGTAAAAGTGAACATCAGAAGTAGAGATATATGTGCCTATTTAGCCTGAAAAAGGACTGAGGGTGAGCCTATATTTGAGAGTTCCCAAGTTAGAAGAGAGTTTGAGAACTGAACCTGCTATAGAGAAAAGGGGATTGATTAACTTGGGCAATTAGAGAAAGGATAGGATCACCCACATAGTTCCTGAGCAGCGCACAACTTGGACAGGAAAACCAGTGAATTACTTGGACAACGCATGCCTAATGAGAAGGGAATCACTTGTTTAGCAGCTCCAAAGTGCGTTTGTCTTCTGGGGTGGCACCATGAGTCTGGGGAGGATTATATAGGATTTTGTGAGAGGGCTAAGAAATCACCAGAAGAGAGTGGCATGGAGGATACACATGTCAAGGTAGTTGTTGAGAAGAAGGTGGAGAAAGTTGGTGGAGAAAGAAAATGAAACATGGCTGGAGAAGCCACACATGACAATAGTCAGGCCATGAGTAACCCCTGAGTGGGAGCTGTGGAGCTAAAAGCTAAAGTCCTCTAGGGTACTGTCACCCCATCTCTCAGCTTCAGGAATTTTCTGGTTGCCCCTCTGACTCTCTCTCCTCAGTTCTGCCTACTAACATCCCTGACTTCCTTTGAGTCTCAACTAAAATCTCATCCTTCACAGGAAACCTTCCCCAACCCCAATTCTAGTGCCTTCCCTCCGTTAATTATTTTCTGTTTATCCAGTACATAGCTTGTTTGTATACATTTATTTGTATGTTGTCTCCTCCATTAAATCGTAAACTCTTTGAGGCCAGGAATTGTCTTTTGCCTTTGTATCTCCCCCATTTAGCACCGTTTCTGGCACATAGTAAGTACTTAATGCATATTGATTGATTGGTCTCTGGTCTGGGCTTCTAGCTAACTGGTGAGAAGCTGGTGGGAAAATGGTTCGGGTAGGGATCATTACTCAGCAAAGGAGATTGAGAAAGAGAGGTCAGATAGTCAATCAAGAAGGACTGGAATGGAATACTACTGTGCTATAAGAAATGATGAGTTCAGTGATCTTAGAAAAATATGGATAGACCTGAATAAAAGCAAAATGAGCAGAACCAAAAGAACGTTGTATACAGTAACAACAATATTGTTTAGATACAAATTAGAGTGACTAAGTCATTGTAACTATTATAAATTTAACTATTATACTATATTAACTATTATAAATATCCAAATTAAATACAAAGGACATAAGAAGGAAGATGCCATCTGCATCCAGAGAAAGAACTGATAAATAGAAGTATGTATGAAATATATATGTATATGCATATATATGTATATATATGCATATACATATATATAAACATATATATATGTTTGTTTTATTTCTTAAGTTCAGAATAAAATCAATAAAATGAAATAAAAAGAAGCATTTACTTAGCACCTATCATGTGACAGGCACTATGGCTGAGCCATGGAGATATAAGGAAAGACAAAAGACAGTCCCTGTTCTCAAGGACTTCATGGTCTAATAGAGGAGACAACTAAATAGCTATATACAGTATAAAAAGGAAATTATTAACAGAGGGAAGACACTAGAAGAACCAGGGAGACTGTTGTTAAACAAACCTAGAGAAGGGGAATAGTATGTAGAAGGAAGGCATGGTCAATAGTGTCAAAAATTCAGAGAGGTCAAGAAAAACACAATACTTTTTTGCTTGACCAGTTAGGGATTACTAAATAGTACTTAACAGTAGAAAACAAGGTCCAAGAATGAGAGTTACCGTGTAGTCTTTGAAGATGGTTTTGGAGTCATGGTATCATCAGTTTAAAGCTGGAAGAAAAAAAAACTGTAGAGGCCATCTATTTCAACACCTTCATTTTATAGATGACAAAACTGAGGTTCCCTTACTAAGGATCAATCCCCTCATTTTATAAATGAAATTAAGGGACTTGCTCAAGGTCACACAGCTAGTGTCAGAGATTTGAGCCTAGGTCTTTCTGATTCCAAGTCTAACACTCTATCCACGACAGCACACTATCTCTCAAACATAAGTACTTATTTCAAGTACTAATGAACAGCTCAAGGTGGGGATAACTTGTATCTCACTATTAGATAACAAAGAAATAAGGAGTATAGAAGAGAAGGAGAAACACTTGGATGAGGAGAAGAATGGAGATTTGAGCAGGAAGAAAGAAGGGAAGGAAACCACTTAAAATTAAGTAGCTACTGTGTACCAGGCACTGTGCTAAGAACTTAGCACATATCTCATTTGATAGGTCACTGTGCTAATAAAACCATATCTCTAGAAATGCAATGAACAGCTTCTTTTATGTCTGCATACTCCCCATACCAAAATTTCTTTTTAAGGACCACTTCATTAGTCCCTGCTGATCATTTTGGTCAGTAGACAAATTAGAACAATGTCCCCTTTCTTTCTAGTTAATCCTTTATGTCAGTTAGGAAAAGACATGAGCTTGAGGGAGGCTGTGTGTGTGTGTGTGTGTGTGTGTGTGTGTGTGTGTGTGTGGTTGTGTGTATATGTATGAGAGAGAGAGAGAGAGAGAGAGAGAGAGAGAGAGAGAGAGAGAGAGAGAGAGAGAGAGAGAGAGAAAGGGGAGAGAGAGGGGATGTGGAGGACAGATTTGCAAAAGGTCAGCTGGCTTCCCATTAGTGTAAGGAGAGAGATTTATTCCAAGTGCCTTTTTCGTGACAGAGAAAAAAAAATTCAAACCCAGGACTCCCAGGTGGGGTAAAAGTTGAAGAATACTTTAATTTAGCAGGAAAAGGGCCTGCATAATTGATGGAGCCACCATGCCAAAGGTAATTTCTACTGCTCCCTCTATCTCACAAAGACATTTAGTATCGATGGAGATCAAAGTATCAGAAAACCCCTACTGAGGAGCTGAAAGGCAAAGCTTCCAACCGCTTTTTCTCCTGCTCTAATAATATCGTCTTTATGTAGTTAATAAACTGCACACTTCAGTCAAACTATACCATTACAGAAGACTTAGGCAGCTAATAATTTAAGAGCAAAGAATTGCCTGTGTTCTTCCCTTTGAACTAAACAACAGTCTGTTGAATGAGGGGGACATCAAAGTCTTGTCACTATTACCAGTGTGGCTGGCTTGAGCCGAAGGGCATAGAGTGGGGACTTCAGTCATCAAGAAAAAAAAAAGATGAAAGATATTGGCTTATCAACCCAAAGGTGGTACCAGGTGCTTGGTTGTTTCGTTTCTTTTCTTTTCTTTTTTTCTGTTTCAACTATACAAACTATCAGGCAGGGTGCTTATCACTGAGTGACTTGTTGGATACCTGAGTTCAGTGAGCCTGTTCACAGTAACCCTGTGAACTTTGGCTTCCTATACCTCCATATTCCATTCTGGGCATTCCCCTCACCTCTCCCTCCAGTCTCCCAGCTTGTTTCTTTCTCCTCAGCTGCGTCTCTTCCTAGGGCAACATTACCTTGATCAGAACTTTTCATATGGTGAATTAGCTTGTGTGGACCTGCTCACTTGCTTTGTCCTTCACAGCCCTCATGGCTAGATAGTTATTTTTTTCAAATGTTCATTTGTATTGTTATGAATTTGACAAAATATGTTCATTTCCATATACAAAGAAGAACAGAAAGAGAGGATTGTATATGAAAGTACAAGTTACATAGCCTTTTCTTTTTTTTTTTTTTTTAAGTGTAACCTGGTACTTATCTGACACAGTAATGTACACTAAGGAATCGAGTTCTTCTGGAGAAATGGAATTCTTTGGCATGTCAGAATCAAAGAATGAAGAGGAATTATATCTTGTAGGGATAGTGTGGCTTTTCTCCCTACCCTGCAAAAGACAGGGAGACCCTCATGAGAGACAGCTTGTGTATAGGCATGGAGGGTTGGTCGGAGTTCCTCTAGGTGGCAAGAATATAAACCTTATGTAAGGACATCTATACAGACAGTTTCAACTTTACATTTCGCTTGAAAAACAAATTGAAAGGGAGATTGAGAATTGATACAGTGGGGCTGTGGTGAGGTCACTGCTCCAGCTTCGGGTACCTCCACTAGACAGTCTGAGGTTCCAAAGAGGGACTTTCCAAGCTACACAGTTGACTGGACTTTCAGTTGAGAGAATAGGTACTTTTTCCCTTTCTCTGTCTGAGAGGGCAGAGGTTGAGTTCAAGATTTTCCTGTTCTTTAAAGTTGATTTATGCTTCCTATTTTAATTAGTATCACAGGTGACTTAGAGTTGATTGAACATAACTACTTTGGTGGCTTGTATTATTATTTATGACTGGGGAACTGAAAAAAAGGGAGGAAAAGTGGCAAGTAAAGAAAGACAGAGAACAGATGATCTATCTGAGTCATTAGGCAGTGAGGGTTTCTCTTCTTGACTTCTATACCTCACTCCTCAACTGGGGGATCAGCAGATGAATGAGAGAAATTCTTATTGATATTGATTTCCTATTGTAATAGGGAGACTGATTTAATCCTTCACATGGAAAAAGGTTGGAATTCCTTTTGATGATATATAACGGATGTGCCTTGTTCCCCAATTTGGAGTATTCCCAGATGTTTTGTAACTGGTAACAGTCTGTTAACCATGTGATGAAAATATGGTCTGTTGATTGGCTTCATAACTAGAACTAAGGTGTATTTTTTAAAAAAACACTAATCAGCCAGGGCTTGGTTGGTCTTTTCTTTCCTGCCTGGATGTAAGATCCGGTAAGAGAGGTCAAGCTATAAGGGGAGAAGCCTTTAGGCCCTCCTCATTCTAGGCCAACATGTGGCATATGAATACAGGCCTTTGTTCTTTGATTCAATTTGTATATATTCTTGCTTGTTTTAGGTGAAGGAAATCAGGAATCTTGTGAGCTTTGAAAGGTTTGAAGAACAAGCCACGAGAAGTCTGTGGACTGAGTCCATGCTTGTGTTTTCCTGAAATCAAATAGTGAGGATCAAAGTCCTAAGGCACCTATCCAGCCCAATCTATCAGTAATAGAGATGCAGACTCAGCCACCTATTGATCATGATAAATTTAGAAGTAAAATTGGTGGAACAAATGCTTGTGAAAACTACATTAAGTTTGAGTCCAGTTTTTTCAGGGATCTAGAGTGTGCCTCAAGTGTTCTCATTCTTGTTATAACTTCAAAGTAAATATCTCTTTGTAAAAGCTAATTGATGTGAATTGGTTCAATTGAACTGGGTGCTAATAACTGGCAGGTAACAATGGGTAGATCATAACAGAGTGGGTGGCTAGCATTAGAGAAAGAAACCTTGTGACCCCTTGGGCTGCTTCTAGAACCCTGAGGGGAGATGTAGCTGACCTTGCTTTTGGAGAATAATTCTAGAGTAGCACTAAATTATTTTTATAAATCTCCTCAAGTTGAATAAATACAGATTTGGATTTTCTGACTTAGCAGCTGTCTTCCTGGTTGGGGAGGGGTATGGGGAGCTGTGCATTAATGTGGTTATATTACCTTCTTCATTCTCTGTGCATACACATAGAAAGTCCTGTTGCTCATGGTATTTTCTCCTTAACTTGGGAGTTTGGAAATTTGACTATGATATTCCTGTAGCTTTTCACCCTGGGATTTCTTTCAGGTGATGATTGGTGGATTTTTTCTATTTCTACTTTCCCTTCTTGTTCTGAAGAGAGTAGATCCTTCCTGGTAGGAGGGTGAGGGGTAACTTGACTGGTAATGTCCACATTCCAAGGGTAGGGACCCGAGAACATGCAATGAGATTTCTGCTCTTTCCTTCTATAGCAGTTCAAAAAATGAACATTTTTTCCTTTGAGTAAACAAATGTAACAGACACTTGTGAGAATTCTTTCAGGGATTTTTTGGAAGTTTTTTTTTATTTTTTGCTTTGGGAGTTTAATGATTCTTTGCTAATATTTTATTTAAATTTTTTGCATCAACGTTCATTAGGGAAATTGTTCTATAATTTTCCTTGTTTGGGTTCTTCCTGGTTTAGATATCAGCATCATATTTGTATCATAAAAAGAATTTGATAGGACTCCTTCTTTGCCTATTTTTCCAAATAGTTTATATAGCATTGGAATTTATTGTTTTTTAAATGTTTGGTAGAATTCATTTGCAAATTCGTCTGGCCCTGGTAATTTTTTCTTATGGAGTTCACTGATGGTTTGTTCAATTTTTTTTTCCTGAAATGTGGTTATTTAAGTATTTCATTTCCTCTTCTGTTAATATAGACAATTTGTATATTTGTAAATATTCATCCATTTCTCTTAGATTGTGAGATTTCTTGGCATACAGTTGGGCAAAATAGCTTCGAATTATTGTTGTAATTTCTTCTTCATTGATGGTAAATTCACCCTTTTCTTTTTCAATAGTGGTAATTTGTTTTTCTTCTTTCTTTTTTTTTAAAATAAAATTTACCAAAAGTTTATCTATTTTATTGTTTTTTTCACAAAAACACCTCTTTATTTATTGTTTCAATAGCTTTCTTAATTTCAATTTTTATTAATTTCTTCTTTGATTTTCAGAATTCCTAATTTGATATTTAAGTGGAGATTTTCAATTCGTACTTTTTTGGCTTTTTTAGTTGCATGCCCAACTCACTGATCTCTTCTTTTTCTATTTTATTCATGTAGGTGTTTAGAAATATAAAATTTCTCCTAAGAGCCTCTTTGGCTGCATGCCATAAGTTTTGGTACATTACCTCATTATTGTCATTCTCTTGAATGAAGTTAATGATTATTTCAATGATGTATGGTTTGACCTACTCATTCTTTAGAATTAGATTATTTACTTTTCAATTAATTTTAGTCTATCTTTCCATGGCCCTTTATTACATGAAATTTTTATTGCATCTCATGATTTGAAAAGGATGCATTTGATATTTCTGCCTTTCTACACTGAATTGTGAGGTTTTTATGGCCTAATATATGGTCAATTTTCTGTAGGTGCCATGTACTATTAAAAAAAAAGTATATTTCTTTCTATTCTCATTCAGTTTTCTCCAGAGGTCTACCATATCTAACTTTTCTAAAATACTATTTAACTCCTTAATGTCTTTCTTGCTTATTTTGTAGTTAGATTTACCTAGTTCTGAGAGGAGGAGGTTGAGGTCCCCCACTAGTAAAGTTTTGCTGTCTATTTCTTCCTGTAACTCACTTAACTTCTCCTCTAAGAATCTGGTTCCTATTCCATTTGGTGCATAAATGTTTAGTATTGTTATTACTTCATTGTCTATGATACCTTTTGATGGGATTTGGTTTCCTTCCTTATCCCTTTTAATTAGATCTATTTTTTGCTTTTACTTTGTCTGAGATCAGAATTACTATTCCTGCTTTTTTTTTTTTTTACTTCATCTGAAGCACAATATATTCTGCTCCAGACTTTTACTTTTACTCTGTGTGTATCTTTTTGCTTCAAATGCATTTCTTGTAAACAAGCTATGGTAGGATTCTGGTTCTCAATCCACTCTACTATCAACTTTCATTTTATGGGAGAGTTCATCCCATTTACATTCACAGTTATGATTCCTGTATCTTTTTCTCCATCCTATTTCCCCCTCCATTTATACTTTTCTATTTCTTTTCACCATTTCTCTCCTCACCAGTGCTTTGTTTTTGACCACCACCTCCCTCAATCTACCCTCCCTTCTAGTGGCTCCCTACTTTCTTGCCTTCCCTTTTGTTCACCCTCCCTTTTATTTCCCTTTCTCCTCCTACTTTACTATAGAGTGAGATAGATTTCTATAACTGACTGAATGTGTACATTATTTCCTCTTTGAGCCAAATCTGGTGAGGGTAAGGTTCAAACAATGCTTACTTTCCCCTTCTTTCCCACCACTGAAAAAGATCTTTGCACCTCTTCATGTGATGTAATTTATTGTACTATGTTTCCCCATTTCCTCTTCTTCCAGTACAATCCTTTTTTTCATCCCTTAATTTATTTTCTTCTCATTGCATGAAAGTCAACTTGTGCCCACATGCTCTGTCTATATATACCCATTCTAAATGCCATAGTAAATATACGGTTCTCAAGAGTTACAAGTATCATCTTCCCATGTAGGGATGTAAACAGTTTAATCTTGTTGAATAACATATTTTTGTTTTCCTTTTCTGTTGACCTTTTAATTCTTCTCTTGAGTCTTGTATTTGAAGATCAAATTTTCTGTTCAGCTCTGGTTTTTCATCAGGAATGCTCCCTATTCATTGAATGTCCATCTTATCCCCTGAAAAATTGTGCTCAATTTTACTTTGTAGTTGATTCTTGGTTGTAATCCAAGTTCCTTTACCTTCTGGCTTCCTGATTCTTTATAAGCAGAATTGCTGCACTATTGCATCAGAGCTACTTTTATTACAAAAATTTAATGGATTATTTTCCCCTGAATTTTCATTTCTTTCTCTTATTTTAATTATTTCCTTTATAGTTTTAGATTTAGAGCTAATTTAGTTGAACATTTTGTTACTCTTTTGTGAATGGATTATTATTCATTGATTTTAAAATATGTAAATTATATCTGTTGGATTTATAATTTTGACAAATAATTTTGTCTCTTTTTGATGTGCAATTTTATTCTCTTTTTCACTATCTTTCTCTCACCAAAGTCTACAGTTGGACTTTTGTTTTGAATGCAGTTTCTATTTTTAAATTTTATTTATTTTGTCTCCATTTTGCTTTTGCTTTTTCCTCTTTGTGTGCCTGGCTTCAGTGTATTTAATCTACTGAATCCTTATATTGTATTTGGACATGAATGCCCATTTAATGAATGATGCTAAATGTGATGTTATTATTAAACTGCCACCAATGCCCTTATTGCCACCAACGTGCATATACGCCTTATTGTTACTTGCTTAAGGTTCTGTATAATATAAAATGGATCTGTTAGTACAATTTCCTCTGGTGCTTGCTCAAATATTGGCATTATAGATCAATATTGGAAAAATATAAAAACTTCAAAGTACCATCATTTTTTGGACATTATGGCTATTAACATTCATTATTGATATTTGGAATAGACTCTGAATATGGAGCTAAGAATATTATGAAAGTCCTGAAGTCCTTAGTAAAAAAGAGTTAGGGGATCATAGAACAGTCATACTGGCATGAGCTTAGTAGGATCCACTCAGGATATGTCCTGGGTATTACCAGACCCATTTGACCACTCAAAAACTTCTGACAAATTTCAGATAGGAGGCAGTTGTTCCTTTCTACCTTCTCTCTTATTCTGACTTAATGATCTGTCTTCCAAAATTGGAGTTTGTTTTGCTTCTGCCTAATACTACCCCAATTCTACCTTCCCTCTTAAATCCCTGCCCCATTTCCTTGCTCCTAATGTACTTTTACATCAAACTCCTTTTATGTATGTTTGTATGTTCTAGGACAGATAGGTGGCACAGGGGATAGAGCACTGGGCCTGGAATCAGGAAGACTTATCTTTATGAGTTCAAATCTGGCCTCAGATACTTACTAGCTATATGACCCTGGGTAAGTCACTTTATCCTATTTGCCTCAGTTTCTTCATCTGTAAAATAAGCTGGAGAAGGAAATGGCAACCACTCTAGTATCTTTGCCAAGAAAATCCCAAATGAAGTTATGAAGTGTTGGACACAACTGAAAATGATTAAACAACAAAATAGTGTATTCAATTCTTTGATTCAGATAAAAGTGAGGTTCATGTGATTCCTGTTTCCCCCACCTCTACTCCTTCCAATCTCGTATAGGTTTATTTCATGCTTTCTTTTTATATGTACATGCATGCATATATATATATATATATATATATATATATATATGTACATACATATATATACACACACACACATACACACATATGTGTATACACACACACACACACAAACCCTGACTATATGAGATGAAATTCCACCGTTTCCATCTCCTTTTGTCCCTAGTTCATTTCTCATACCTTCTGTTTTCATACTTTTCCTAAGACCATACAAAAAGAATACAGCCATGCCCTTTCTTTGTCTTATTTAAGTCCCTGTACAATCATTGAAGACATTAGGTTTCTGAAGGAACCTATGTTATTCTTTGTATTTCAACGTAAATCTTTTTTGTTTAATCTCTTCGAATTGCTCAAATGTATTTGTCCTTTGAATTTTTCTTGACTTCTGTGTTTGGTTTTAGTGAACTTATATTTTAAGAAGGATAGACAACACATATGAGGGGGAAGGTGATCTGGAGAGGAAGTTTTTTCCTGGAGTGGTTGAAAGTTTAGAGGGAATTGGGGAAAACAATTCTGAGAGGGAGAAGGAAGGAACAGTTCAGTAGCCAAAGCCAAATGATCTGGGTAGATGGCATGATGGAATGTGAAACTAATGTACGGTCTGGTGTCTAGGGCCAATCAGAAGGCCAGGCTAAGTGGGTTCATTTGCATATGTCCAGTCACCATTCATCTGGGTTGGTCATAGGATGGCAGTTCCAAAAAGGAGTAAATTAATTTCCCCAGGAACTGGGACATAGATTCAGGAAAATCTTGGTATAAAGGTTCATGTTGTAGTGTTGACAGTGATAATCTAAGTGGAGAAGAGCAGACCAATGGTGGCAGACACAGTGAGATGGCTTGAGTAAATGGTGAAATGGAATGATATACTGAAGCATAGTCCATAAAGCTAACTAGTGGATAGTGTGAGTTAAGTGGGTTGGTTTGCAAGCTGAAGCACAGTTCTGCAAGGTAAGTTTTTTGATTTTAAGTTTTCATTATTTGCTTTTTAGAGCATTATATTTCAAGCTCTCTTTCTCTTTTTAGTAATGGCTGCTAAGTCTTGTGTGATTCTGACTGGGGTTCTTTGTGCCTTCATCATTGTTCACCTAAACTTGTTATAGTTTCCTAATTAGTCTTTTCCTTCTATTCACTCTTCTTTACCGTCTACTTTTATACCTATGCCCAAGTAAGTTTTCTAAGGCACCACTCTCATCATGCCATCTATCTACTAAAAAGCTTCACTGGTTCTTCATGTTCCCTATTTAAATGAAGTGTATTTCTAGTAGAGGTAAGGCTTGATCAATTTAATGATACTAACAATTCACATTCATATACCCTAATGTTGAAGACTAAGGATGAAATGAGCTAATATTTGTAAAGTGCTCTGTAAATCTTAATGCATTATATAAATGTGAGCTACTATTAAATGCAAGTTTATTTGGGAATCAGTTGTTAAGTCTTACAGATTCTACCTCCACAACATATCTCAGATCTGTCTTCTTCCTACTACCTTCCTGACCACTAGTCCAATTCAGTTCCTCATCATCTTCTGCCTGGATTATTGCAATAGCCTTCAAGATGCCTCCCTGCTCCTAGTCCTTCCCTACTCCAACCTGTCGTCCAACGTTCTTCACCTGTCACCCAACTCTCACCTGTATGAGAAGCTGTGGCATGTGCACCAGCTACACCCTGGTAAAACCATCTTGGCCATGGGCTAAACCAGACCAGGTGGAGGATAAGTGACAGGCCTCAAACCCATCAGTCGGTTAGGGGGAGGTCTATCCCAAGCATGTGAAGACTTTTCCTGTAGAATGGTGGATGAGAACAACTTGTTTCAACATCCATGAAGGTGGCTGAAACAGGTATCATGTTGCCCTTGAGCTTGGTCAGACATGGAAGATGTCAAGGTCATCCACTGCATACTGAACCATTACCTGTTTTTCTGACTTTTGTCTTGCCACTGGACTTCCATGACTCTGGAAGAGAAAGTGAGATGGATGACTTTGCACAACTCTGTATTGTGTAAATCTAATTCATGTGCAGGTCAAGACATCATTCTGTATGTCATTGGTCCTCTGTGAAAACAAAGGATGATAACAACAATCTGACTTCACCTACTTTCAGGACCTATTTTATTCTCCCTTCTTCATGCACTCTACATTCCTGTCATATTTTCTGACTCCATGCCTTTTCATAGCCTTTCCTTTCCACCACCTCCCCTTCAAGGTTTCCTTTAAAGTTTATGCCATCTTTAGGTGAAGACTTTCAAGATCCTTCTCAATTATTATTCCCTAAATTATCTTATGTAACTCATAGCCCCCATTCTCCTACCCAACTCATATGTGAGAGAAATGATTTTTAATAACCAATGATTTGGGGAGATCCAGAGTTTCCCATTTTGCTATGGTCCTCATTCAAAGTTCAGTCTCTTGAAGGACATTGAATTAACTCTCCTCAATCTTGGTCAGACCCCATCCAACCTCAAAACTAATTTAATCCCATTGTGTTCTACTCAGGTTTGGATGGGGATAAGTTCTTTGATTGGCTGGGGGTAATTTAGAAGTAAATGATATAATCAAAGTTCATTAGAATAGGTCCACCCCCTTTGTAAAATTCGTTCTGTCATTAATTGTTAACCAATCAGAGATGTTTGCCACCCTCAGGAACACCCCTCTTCCAAGGGCATATAAACTGGGAGTCTGCTGCCACGATTGTCTTTGGCATTCGACATTGCCACTGACCTCTTTTATTAAAATGAAATAAAATAAAATTTTGTTTATAAAATGACTACCCAGAAATTATGTCTATTGAACTTTTAAAATGTCACACGTATATTGAGTGTCTTGGATGATCACTCTAGGTTCAAGGTGCTCTATTTCTTAAACTGTAGTTCATAAGTTCTCACCAGGACATTCACCTTTAATAGTCAGGCAAATGACTCAATTAACTTAAAGCAAAGACATTTATTGAAATGAAATAGTTAGAACTACAGTAATAAAATATTCCACCCACCCAATAAATCTAGGAGAGAAAATGGAGGGATAGAAAATAGGCAGCATGGCATTAATGGAAAGAACATGAGATTTGTAGTCAGCTGACTTGGATTTAAAGCTCAGCTCTGCTACTTTCTACGATTGTGTGGCAAGTTGCTTAACTTTGCTGGGCCTTAGCCACCTTATTTGTAAAATAAAGGTATTATACTAGATGAACTCCAAGGTTGTTTCCAGTTCTGAATCCTACAAATTTTTGTTTTTCCATTTTGCCTCTGGTTGGCCTTATTTGTGGTCAGAACTCAAGCTTGTCTTGACAGAACCCCTGGGGTTCATCAGGGCCTGGATTTAGAGAGTGATGGCAATAATTTTGTCTTTAAACAGCAAGCTACTGATTATTCAATTGTGTCTCTTGATGGGCTAGATGCAGACCCAGTAAATACTCTGATCACTTGGCAAACCCAATTCTAATTAAAAGAACTCATTCCTTTCAGAGAGTTCCAAATTCATAACCAACCCTGGCATTTTGCCATTGGCAGTTGCCACATGAAATTATTTAGAGCAGAGAGTCTTATTTCTAATTTCTATTTTGGGCAACTGAGGCACAGGGAAGAAGTTAAAAGACTTCTCTGAAGTCATGCCAAAGTAACAGGCAAGAGAAGAAATGAAACTAAAACCTCATTAGTTACCCTGACCTAGGTGATTCTTAATCTGAACTGATGTCTTTGGTGAGGGCTCCATTCTAACCTCCTTTCTTCAGGTTCTGTAATTCATTTGTTGGAGAAATTTTCCTTGTCTCAGGGCCCAGGTTCCAACCCCTTTAAAGAGGGAAAATGTAAAAATCCAGAAATAATGACTTATTTCAAAGAATCACATCTCTTGCCCTTTGAAATACCAGAATCGTTGAAGACTCATTCAACATACACCTTTGTAAGTCTTTATTATTCACAGAAATGGAACTGATTTGGATCTAACATGCCTTATTTCGCTAAATGATTTTTTGATTTTCATGTCAGAAAGCCAAGATATAGCCAAGCTATAGCAATTTGAGTATCCTTTATGACCAGCATGTGATTTCTTGAGAATTAGCATTTCAGTTAGTCTTTAAATATCTTAGAAATCTCACTACATTTCAGAAGGCAAATGTACAGGGTATCCCAAAAGTCTTAGTGTAACTTTTAGCTTTAATAACTTAAAACTTTACTAAGACTTAAAGACTTAAGATTTAAAACTGTACGTGACTAAGCCATTAAAGCTTAAAACTGCACTAAGACTTTTGGGACATTATATATATTTATATATGTGCATATGTATATGTGTGTATATATATAATATATATAAATTTTATATATATGAGACAGGGACATCTTGTTTCAAGCTATTGAAGTTTAATACTACACTAAAGCTTTTGGGGAAATGGCATATATGTGAGAGCATTTATATTATATTATGTTATATATGGACAACTAGGTGGCACACGACATTGATCTCTGAGCCTGGAGTCAGGAAGACCTGAGATCAAAACCACGTCAGATACTTCCTAGCTGTATGATACCCTGGGCAAGTCATTTAAAGCCCTGTTTGCCTCAGTTTCCTCATCTGTAAAATGGGGAAAATAATAGCACCAACTGCCCAGGTTATTAAAAATAAAACAAAGCACTTAGCACAGTGCTTGACATATAGAAAACACTATACAAAGTTAGTCAGTGTTATTATTAAATCACAACTTATCTCTATATTTCTCTATGTAGTACAGATAGAACCATTTGTAGTTTGTGTACTTAAGTTGGCTCTTTAGGCAAAGATGTATTTCTCATTCTGCAAAGAGGGAGAACTGTCCCATTAAAGAAAGGTTGTGTGTGGTAGAAACTGTATAAGACTTTAATGTTAGTGCTCTCTTTCTGAGATTATCTTCAATTTAACTAGTATATGTCTTGTCTGTACATAGTTGTTTGCAAACACCTCCCTCATTAGACTGTGACTTCCTTGAGAAAAGAGATTGTTTTCGCCTTTCTTTTTATTTCTAACATTTAGCACAGTAGACACGTAGTAAGTGATGGATGACTTGACTTGAATTCAAGTCCCAATTTCAACATTTAAATAGTTTTGTGATCTTAAGCAATAGCCTTTTGAATAGTTTCTTCAACTGTTAAGTGAAAATAATACTTAAAATGTTTATTGTGAGTCTAGCAATGGTGTGATAAATATGCGTGATAGATGCTATTGGACTCTAAGGAGAGAGGTGGTTGCTCTCTCTTGCTAGCCCCACCCTTGTATGGACAGTGCTACCCTTTCCCAGTTCCTATTTTTGGAAATGACTTTCTCTCTAGTTAACTCCTTTAGCTTACTGCTTTCTAAGGAATGGTTTTCTTTTCAAACCTGTTGTGGAAACACAAGGAAAAGAAGTGTTTGGGATGACCACATGTGATAATAGCGCCCAACTTATTTACAACCTTTCTCCACCAAAAGCTACAAAATTTATTTGTCTAGGATTGGTCTATTTTTATGTTGTCTCCTACTCTTTGTGTAGCTATAAAAATACGAATCAGCAAAGTCTCTCTTTTTTTTTTCAGCTTGGAGTCCTCATTTTTCCAAAAAAAGTCCCAGGAGTATCAAAAATAATAAAAATATATCTCTCTGTCTCTGTGTCTGTCTTTCTGTCTTTCTCTCTCCTCCCACTGTGTGTTTCCTTACCTATTCTTCCTCATCTGCCTTTAGACAAAGAAATATATAGAGATTAGCAATGTAATGGTTAACTACAGTTTAATGGTAACAATGGCCTTAAAGATGAGATGAATAGAAATTTAAATAAACTCTGAAGAAGCACACATCACCTTTTGGAACAAACACGTTCTCCCAGAAAGAAGGGAAATGGAATAATTTCTTTGTAACTGATACTTTGGGTGAATTCAGTGAAAGGAAGATTGGCCCTTGCAGCCTCAGAGCCTGGGATTAGTGGCCTCATCTCCTCAACTTTGCTCCCACCTCATGTACCTATCTTTTACCCGGAACAGGTATAAATTGTGGTGGCCACAGCATTATTCCCACAACTCCTGCTGATATGTAGCCATCTTTCTCGCTCTTTGGTCTCACTCTTCTTTTGGTCTTGAATGAGAGAGGCTAGACTTTCAGTGACAATTTTAATAATTCCTCAGATGCTTAAGCAATCATATATTGCTAAATCTCTATACATTAGTGAACATTAATCTTCAATATCCTGTTACACAAGGATCAAGGCTTCTGTGGCCACAATTGTTCAGTTGTGTCTGACTCTTCGTGAATCATTTGGGGTTTTCTTGGTAAACATACTGTAGTGATTTGCCATTTCCTTCTCCGGGTCATTTTACAGATGAGGAACCTGAGGCAAATAGAGTTAAGTGACTTGCCCAGGGTCACACTGTTAGTAAGTATCTGAAGCCAAATTTGAATGCTGGGCCCAGTGGTCTAACCACTGAACTACCTAGCTGCCCTTTTTTGTGGCCATAAACAGCCATATAAATGTCAACTTCTGGGTTAATATTATGTTCTTATAGGTCATTTTTGAGTTTAATCAGCTTAGAAGGTTGAGTATAAAAAAATCAGTCTACAGCTATGCATGGATTGGGTTGAATCACCATTATTTCCATGACTATAACAAGTATTAAAAAAATGAAAAATGCTAGGGGGTGGGACTAAATCACTAAAGAAATGGTTTTTTGAGAACATGCTATGTATGAGTCACTGTTAATCACAAGCCCATATGTAAGAGGGAATTAGGAATGAGATAGTAGCAGTGGAAATGAAGAGATAAGCAACAGAACCAAATAAGCAGAATGCTGAGTTGTATGCAGGGCTGGGACAGAACTGGATGACCTCTCAAGGTCCATTCTATCTAGTTTTATAATTCTGAGAATCTAAAGGAATATAGATTATAATCACACTCATAGACTGAGAAATGGAAGTAATCACTCCTTAGTCATATCTCACTTCTTCATTTTACAGAAGGGGAAATTGAGGGCCAGGAAGGTTAAGTGAATTGACCAAAGTCACACGTATAATTGAAAATTAATTAATCAATCACTATAAATTTATTAAAGATATACTACGTGCTCTTCTAGAACAGTATTGATTATTGTAGGTTTTGGGAAGACCAAAACTCAATTGAAAGAGTCTTTTATATACTATTGCAGGAAATAATATGTACATGCATGAGGATGCCTAGACTCAGTGACTGAGATCAGTATTCTTTCTATTATATGTTTTCTCATGGATATTGAAAACAGAAGATGTAGAGGGGGAAAGTAGATTTGAATATATAGGAGCCATGGAGGGAGGAGAATTCAAGAAACTATATTTTTAAAAAATATTTATTAGATACCAAAGAAGTAGCATAACATAGTAAATAGAAAGGTATCTTCCAAACTAATAAGACTGCCTGTAACACAAACTGCCTGGGCAAATCACTTAAATCCTAATGCTCTAAGCAACTCTTTTAATCAATTAATCAATAAACATTTATTAAATGCCTACTGTGTGCCAGGCACTGTGTTAAGCGCTAAGTGGAGAGATAAAAAGAGGCAATGGGCAGTTTCTGCCTTCAAGGGTTCACCATCTAATAGAGGAGACCTTAAGAAAACAGAAATATACAAAGCAAGGTATATATAAGACAAATAGGAAATAATTAATAGAGGAAAGGCACTGGGAATTAAGAAGGATTGAGGAAGGCTTCCTGTAGAAAATGGGATTTTAGTTGGGATTTAAAGGAAGTCAGGGTAGTCAGTAGATAGAGGTGAGGAGGGAGAGCATTCCAGGCATGGAGGAGAGCCAGAGGAAATGGCTGGAGCCAAGGAATGTAGTGTTTTGTTCGTGGAACAACAAGGAGGTCAGAATCACTACATTGAAGAATACCTGTTAGAGAGTAAGGTATAAGAAGACTGAAAAAAGGTGGGGGGTGGGCTTGGTTATAAAGGGCATTGAACACCAAACAGAAGATTCTGTACAGCCTACTTTATTTTATTGCACTTTACTATGTTTCACAGATATAATGGGTTTTGGGTTTTTTTTTTTATATTTTTAATTTTTAGTTTTCAACATTCATTTCCACAAGATTTTGAATTCTAAATTTTCTCCCCATCTCTCCCCTCCTCCCACCCCAAGACACTGTGCATTTTGATTACCCCTTCCCCCAATCTGCTCTCCCTTCTATCACACCCCTCCTTTCCCTCATCCCCATCTTCTCTCTTTTCTTGGAGGGCAAGATAGATTTCTATACCCCATTACCTGTATTTCTTATTTCTCCGTTGCATGAAAAAACAATTCTCAACATTCATTCCTAACTTTTCTCCCTTCCTCCCTCCCCACCCATCCCCACTGAGAAGGTAAGCAATTCAATATAGGCTATATATGTGTAGCTTTGCAAAAGACTTCCATAATCGTGATGTTGTGTAAGACTAACTATATTTCCCTCCATCCAATCCTGCCCCCATTTATTCTATTCTCTCTTGTCCCTCCCCAAAAGTATTTACTTCTAATTACTCCCTCTTCCCATTTGCCTTCAGTTCTATCATCACCCCACCCCACTTATCCCTTCTCCCTAACTTTCCTGTAGTGTAAAATAGATTTTCATACCAAATTGAGCATTCATGTTGTTCCCTCCTTATGCCAAATGTGATCAGAATAAGCTTCACTTTTTACCTCTCATCTCCCCTCATTTTCCATTTCACTGAAAAAGCTTTTCCTTGCCTCTTTTATGTGAGATAATTTTTCCATTTCATTTCTCTCTTTCTCCTCCCAATATATTCCTCTCTCAATCCTTAATTTTATTTTTTTACATTTGATCCCTTCCTATTCAATTCACCCTGTGCCCTCTGTCTATACACCACACACACACACACACACACACACACACACACACACACACACACACACTGTGTGTGTGTAATCCCTCCAACTACCCAAATACTGAGAAAAGTTTCAAGAGTTAGAAATATTATCTTTCCATGTAGGGATATGCTCAATTCTAATTTTTAAAGAGCTATTTTCTTCTCCTTTTCCATCTCGCTAATTCTGCTTTTTAAAGCATTCTTCTCTTCATTGGCTTTTTGGGTCTCTTTTACCATTTGATTTAGTCTATTTTTAAGGGTATTATTTTCTTCAGCATTTTTTTGGGTCTTTAGTAAGCTATTGACTCACTTCTCATGATTTTCTTGCATCACTCTCATTTCTCTTCCCAATTTTTCCTCCATCTCTCTAACTTGATTTTCAAAATTCTTTTTGAGCTCTTCCATGGCCTGAGACCATTGCATATTAATTTTGGAGGTTTTGGATGCAGAAGCCTTGACTTTTATGTCTTCTTCTGATGGTATGCATTGTTTTTCCTCATCTGAAAGGTTGGAAGAAAATACCTGTTCACCAAGAAAGTAACCTTCTATAGTCTTATTTTTTTCCCTTTTTTTGGGCATTTTCTCAGTCATTTACTTGACTTTGAGTCCTTTGTCAAGTGGAGGGTATACTCTAGGGAACTATAAGTTCTCAGTTCCTCCAAGGTAGCACAATTAAGAGAGGGGAGTTTACTCCTCTCCCGCCCTGCACTCTGGTCTGGGAACAACCACAAGCTTTTGTGCCTGGAACTGCAAGTAGGGTTCCCTCTCAACAACTGCCTCCAGCTCCACCAGCCAGTGCTCCTTCTCACACCAGGACCACCACTCAGGGCTGAGATGTAGATCAGTTGCTCGCTTCCCCCAGGATCTTTATGCGGAGGGCTTCAAAAACGAATGCTGCTGCAGTGGCTGCCCTGGGGACGGGCCTAGTGCTGGACCTTGCTCCCTTCTTAACCAGGTGAAAGAGCTTTCTCACTGACCTTTGAAGCTGTCATTGGTGTTTGTAGGTTGAGTAATCTGAGAACCACAGCTGCTGCCCATGATTCAGCATCTTGAAACCTGCTCCAGTCCTGTCTGACCTGGGCAGTGTGGCTGAGGCTGGCTTGCACTCCATGCCCAATGTGATAGACCTTTCCTGTCAGTCTTCCCAGCTGTCTTGGGCTGGAAATCTCTTTCACTATGTCATTTTGTGACTTCTACTGCTAGAAAATTTGTTCAGAGTCATTTTTTACAGGTATTCCATGGGTTATGGGGGTAGAGCTAGAGCATATCCATCCTTCTACTCCACTACCTTGGCTCTGCCCCTGGATTTTTGCTTTTTAATACAAATTGAAGGTTGTGGCAATCCTACATCGAGTGAATCTATCAGTGCCATTTTCTCAAAAGCATGTGCTCACATTGAGTCTTTGTGTCACATTTTGGTAATTCACACAATATTTGAAACTTATACATTATGATTACATCTGTTTTGGTGATCTGTGATGGGTGATGTTTGATATTTCTATTGTAATTACTTTGGGTTCCCATGAGCTTCATACATATAAGATGATGAATTTAATCAATAAATATTGTGTGTTTTGACTGCTCCACTGACAGTCCATTCCCCCATCGCCTTCTCCTTGGGCCTCCCTATTTGCTGAAACACAACAATATTGAAATTAGATCAATTAATAACCTTTCAATGGTCTCTAAGTGTTCAAGTGGAAGTCAATGAATACTTCAAACTTCCTGGTTGTCCTATTTTAATAAATTGTCACAACGATCTCAACCTTCAGCAATCACCACTCTGATCATTCAGTAGCCATCAACATCGAGGCAAGACCCTCCAACAGCAAAAAAAGATTACAACTTGCTAAAGACACAGATGATGGTTATTATTATTTTTAGCAATAAAATTTTTTAGTTATGTGCATTTTTTAGACAGAACATCATTGCACGCTTAATAGACTATATGTAGAGCATAAACATAACTTTTACATGCAATGGGAAACCAAAAAGTTCATGTGACTCACTTTACTTTGATATTTGGTTTATTGTGGTAGTCTAGTACTGAACCTGCAATATCTCTGAGATATGCCTGTATTTGATCTTGAAGGCAATAGGTAGCTACTGGATTTTATTGAATATTTGTGTGTGTGTACATAGTTAGACCTGTACTTTAGGAACATCACTTTAATAGCTGAATGGAAGATGAATTGGAGAGGGGAGAGACTTGAGGTATGCAGACCCACCAGCAGGTTATTATAATAGCTCAGGCATGAGGTGATGAAGTTTGGCACTAGAGTTGTGGTAGGATCAGAGAAAGAAACAAGTATTGTGAGATGTGGCAAAAGTGAAATCAACAAGCTTTGGCAACAGATTGGATATGAAGGATGAAAAATACTCATGGGATGAGGATGACATCTAGGTCATGAGCCTGAGGACTGGCAGGACAGTGTTTCCTTCTATAATAAATAGGGAAAATAGGAGAGTGTGTGTGTGGAGGAGTTTAAGGAGAAAAATAATGAGTTCAATTTTGAGCATCTTGAGTTTGAGATGTCTACTGCACATCTATTTCAAGGTGTCTGAAAAGCAGTTGTAGCTGTGAAATTGGAGGTCAGCAAAGAAACTGGAGCAGGAAAGATAGATTTGAGAATCACCTGCATAGAGATTAAATCTATGGGAGCTGATGAGATCAAGTGAAGTAGTATAGATGGAGAAGAGAAGAGGGCCCAGAAAAGAACTCTGTGGGACACCTGTGGTTAGAGGGTGTGATCTGGGTAAGGATGCAGGAAAGGAAACTGAGGAGTAGTCAGAAAGGTAGGAGAAGAACTAGGAGAGTGTTCTCTGAAAATCTAGAGAGAAGAAACTTTCAAAGAGGAATGTGGGGGAGTGATCATCTATGTCAAAGACTGTAGAGAGCCTGAGGAGGAAGAACATTGAGAAAAGGCCATTGGATTTGGCAATTAAGAGATTATTGGGAAGTTCCTGCAAAGGTGCCAGCCCGTATTGGTGCAGAGTACTTTGTCCCTGAGAGTTGTCTATACTACAGATATCATAAGACTAATCCCAATCCTCACATAGTCTGCTTTATGTACTAGGGAATACAAAGACAAAAATGAAATGGTCTTTGTCCTTCAAAGAGCTTAAGTTCAAAGTGGATGCAGAAAAATGCATGTGACAACAGATGCAAAGGGGAGATAAAGCAAAGAGTGCTTGAATGAAAGAGAACACTAATGACTAAAGACATTATGGAAAGCCTCATGGATAATACAGCCCTTGAGCTAAACCTTTAAGGAAGGGAAAGATACTTAAAGCCAGAAATGAAGATGGGATATATTTCAAGAGTGGGGAATGACTGAGTTCAAGGAACAGCAAATAGTCCCATTTGAACAAAACAGAGAATTTGAAAGAGAGTAATGTAAAAAAAAAAAAAAGGCTAGAGACATAGATTAGAACTAGACTGTGGAAAGCTTGGAATAAGCACTATCAGGAATTTATATTTTAGCCAAGAGGCAATTGGCAGCCATTAGTGGTTTTAGAGTGCCAGAAGTAACCTTATCAGACCTGTAATGTAAGAAGATGATGCTGGGACAACTCCAAAAGACTCATGACAGAGAATGCTATCCACACCCAGAGAAAGAACTACGGAGCAACTATTCTTTCTCTCTCTTTTTTGTTTTGTCTTTTCTTTCTCATGGTTCCTCCCACTTATTCTAATTCTTCTTTACAACATGCCTAATGTGAAAAATACATTTAATAAGAATGTATATGTAGAGCCTATATCAGATTGCATGCCATCTTGGGGAGGGGGGAAGGGAGGGAAGTAGAGAAAATTTAAAACTCCAAAGCTTATCAAAGTGAATATTGAAAACTAAAAATTAATTAATTAATTATTTTTTAGGAAAAAGATGATGATGTTGGTAGCCATGGATTGAAAAGGGTCAGACTAGTGGCACGGAGACCAAGCAAGACTATTACAATAGTCTAGGTAAGAAGTGATGAATTCCTGAAATCAAATGAGATAATAGATGTACAGCACTTTGCAAAATCTTAAACACTATATTTTATAATATACAATAAACATATACATATGTTAGATATAATTATTTTTTATTGAAATCATCATCACCATTATTTTTTTAAATAAATTAGTGGTTATATGGGTGAAGGGAAGGAGACTGTAGTGAGAGACATTATAGAGAGAGAATCAGCAGGATTTGGCAACTGATTGGATATGAGAGGGAAGGAAGAATAACTCCAAATTAATGAATCTGGGTTACAGAGGTAATTACTTTGGAGAAGGTTCAGGTTTAGGGGGAAATATGATGAGTTCAGTTTTGAATATGTTGAAACTGAGATGAGATATCCACATAATGTTTAGCAGGCATTTAGAAATGCAAGACTGGACTTCACAAGAAAGATTAAGGCACAATGGAAGAATATATCACGAAGGTCTTGTGTTGCAGCTGATTAAGAAATAATACTGTGATGGTATCCTAGTCTGAAGTCCTTGGTCTCATTTGAATCAAAGAAGTAAGGAATCTTCCTTGAATAGGAGACTTAATTTCAGGGAGAGATCTTAATTCCTTGAGACTAAGATGATTAAAGGGAATTTGTATTGTTTATGATGACCAAACTTAAGAGTAGAAATGATTTTTTGTTTGTTTAATATGTTTAAAAGAGGTATCTCTTTGTTCACCTTTGACAAGATTGAAAGGAGGAATCATTAGAAGGTATGCTTAAAGAGGATGAAATTCATGTCAAGAAGTTATTTTCTCTAAGTGCTGTACACTGGCATTAACATTACTAGTGTTCTGTTTAAGTAAATCAAAACTTAGGAAAGAAATTTAAAAACTCCATGTCTTTGTTTTACTTTGCTGTGGAATTTTATTTTGTTTCAGAGATACTCTAAATTGTAATTTGAACATAGCTTGGTAGAGAAGATCTGCTTAGCAGAGGGAACTCTGAATTTCTCTCCAGAAAAAATGTTTGTATATTAACAAATTGTCTCTGACAGATTTTGGCTAAAATGCAGAGTATAGAATTTTTCTTCCACAATGTAGATTTGGGAGTTATCTGTGTAGAGGTGATAATTGAGCTCCTGGGAGTAGATGAGATCACTAAGAGAGAAAATGTAGAGAGATAAGAGAAGAGAGCCCTGGACCAAGCCTTGGGCAGAAATCATGATTAGAGAGGAGGAAGTGGATGAGCCAAGAAAGAAGAATGAGAAACTATAAGAGGGAGGAGATTCTAGCAGGGGATAATGTCACAGAAACCAAGGAAATGTGTAGGAGGAGTGTGTGGTAGGTAGTGTCAAAGGCAGCAGAAAGGTCAGGGTGAATGAGGACTGAGAAATATTAATCAAATTTAAGAGAACTGAGATAAATATGTTGAAGAAAATCATTCCACATTGTGCCTAATGATCAGATCTATTAGAAGCAATGTTTATTAGGAGGATGGGATTGTCTGTTAGAGGGATCTCTGCCAGCTAGGAGTCCCAATTTGGTACAAGAAGTTTGGAACTAAGCAGCTATCTTAGTCTAAACCATAAGAAACTGTTGCTGGGACTAAGGCAACCGATAGACTTATCTTTCACCCTATAACAGAAAGGATGCCCAAAAAACATGCAGGATTTGGCTCTGATAAAAAGAAACATATCCTTTCAACCGGGAATGGCATCTCAACTCATGAGGCCCTGGCACGTCTGCCAAGTCTGAATCCTGAGTCCACATGGGTGGATGTATTTTATGCCCTTCGGAAGTCATGTTGAACATGACCTTAGGACAATTAGAATCTGAATCAATGATGTTGCTTTTTGTGCAATATAGGCAGCCAGGTAGCTCAATGGATAGAGTGCTAGACTTGGAATCAGGAAGATCAGAGTGTGAATCCCACCTCAGACTTTTATTAACTGTGAGAATCTGGGAAAATCACTTAACCTCTCTCAATCTCAGCTTTCTGATCTGTTAGATGAAGATAATAACAGCACCTACCTCAGAGGGTTGTTATGAGGATCAAGTGAGATAACATGTAAAGTGCTTTGCAAACTTTAATGTGCTATATAAATGTTAGTTTAAAAATAACTGTTGTTATTAAAGCTTGTTAACATTAAAGCTTGTAAAACATTAAAGCTTGTTAACAAGATTCGTTTTTGTTTGCAAAACCAACCCAAACTTCATGGCACTCCCCAACTGTTGTTACTCTTGTAGCCCTTGGTCTAATCAGGTTTGAAGTGGAAGTAAGGGGAAGGAGATGGTAGATATTGATCTCATCATAGGGGAATAGAAAAAAATATCTAACATACAAGATTAATCAAGTGTGGGACAAATATTTATTTCCTATATCCAAAATAAACTGATTGGTTGGTTGTTGTCCTTTGTTCCCAAAGAGGACCAAAATAATATATCACTATGTTGGAGTCAAGATGCAGTGGGTCTCACTGTATCAGAAGACTCTACCACAGGTCAGGCATAAATAATCCACATGAACGTTTGGAATGGAAATGTCTTCAAATCTGAAAATATCACATTTCTTCTCAGCTACTGTAATTCTGCTTCACTCATAGAGCACAGTGCCTTCTTTGATGCAGGCATGTCGTACTGGCTGGTCTTTTGTCAGTGTCTCTCATGTCACATAATCAATTCTAAAGATTTTGCTAAGTTAGCAATGAACTGTTGCAATTAGAAGAAGGGCTTTATTTAATCTGTTGACATTAGGTCTTTGAATGTGAATATGTAGGTTGGAGAGGATGTCTATGGTTGGTCTAGCACTTTGTACCATACAATACCTTTGTCATTTTCACATCTTGTTTGTCTTTTATTACAATGACATAGTCTATTGAAGGTCAATATTGGCTGAAAGGATGTATCTACGAAGTTTTATTGCATTTTGGTAAATGGAAGACAGTATTGGTGATTAGAAGGTCATGAGATGCACAAGTCTTAGCAGTAAATGACCATTGTCATAGCTATTTCCAACTCCATTCTTCCCAAGGACTCCCACCCATTTTTGGTAGCCTGTGCCTACTCTGGCATTAAAGTCACCCAGAATTATAACCTTGTCTTCTTTCAGCACATTGATGATGAGGGTCTCCAGGTCTTCATAAAATTTTTCTTTGACTTTATCAGGGTTCTTCCTAGTGGGAGTATATGCACTGATGATGCTGTCATGATACTTTCCTGCAAGTGGCAATCATATTGTCATGAGTCTGTCATTCACTCCTTTTGGTAGGCACTAAAGCTTGTTAACAAGATTCGTTTTTGTTTGCAAAACCAATGCCAACTTCACGGCACTCTCCATCACTGTGGTCACTCCAGAAAAACGTGTATCCAGCTCTAATTTTGGTAAGCTGGCCTTCATTTGCAGCCTTGTTTCACTCAGGGCTACCATTTGGATGTGATACCTGCTGAGTTCTCTTACAACAAGAGCTATTTCAGGTCTACTGGATTTTGTGTTGGTCGTAGGCATGTGTGCATGCCATGTACCGATGGTAAATGGAATCATCTTGGCAAAAGATTTTGTACATTATTTTTTTGTGTTTTGACAGCACGGTGGGATCTCCATCAGGGTTAGGTGAAACAGACAAATTTTAAGGTACTTTTTCTAGCCTCTTCCTCATGCCAGGAGGTGAGCAGTGCAGTCCTTCAAAAAGGCTGCTCAGACATCCAGGACTGTTGAATTCCACTAAAGCTTCAGACCAGTGAGAAGATGATCTTATGACTAGGTAATCTCTGTGCAGGGTTGTAATTACAGTGTATTTGCACTTACTGCTTCATCACTTACCAGTTGCCACAGAGTTCTGAGGTAGATAAAAAGGGTAAAATGGTATGGGTGATGTCTTTTAACTTACGCATAAATTGGATTTAAGTGAGGCAGAGTTGTGTGAAGTCTCTGGCCTCACTCTCTCTTCCAGAGTCAATCTAGTGGCGAAACAAAAGTTAAGACAACTTGTGATGGTTTGGGATGCAGTGGATAAGCTTAGGGTCTTTGTTCTTTTACTCAGCACTAAGTGTTCTGCAATGCCTGCTTCAGCTGTCTTCATGGGTATTGGAATATCCATCCATTCTTCTGGAGAAAGTCTTCACATGCTTGGGGTAGATAACCCCAACTCACCACCAAATTTGAGACCCCCTCACTCACCCTCAATCTGACTTAGCCCATTTGCCAAAATGGGCAGGGTTGTGGCCACTGCCTATTCTATCACTTCTTGCATCCACAAGTGAGAATTGGGTGTATCAGGTGGACTCCAAAAGGGCTTGGCTGCCCTCACATCAGCGACATAATCTTCTCTGAACACACCCTACACCCCGCCCAGAATAGATACTAAAAGATGCAAAAGACAGCAAAAGATGACAAGACAAACATTCAGTAATTTACAACGTAATTACTCTTACAGTCTTTTCCTGGGTCTGCTCACTTTATTCTGCATTAGTTTATGCAAGTCTTTCCAAGGTTTCTCTGAATCTGTCCCTTTTGTAATTTCTCATAACTCAACAATATTCCATTACATCCATATTTTCTCATTCTCCAACTGAAAGGAATCTATTTTATTTTCAGTTCTTTGCTATAATAAAAGTGCTGCTACAATTTTTTTTGAAGGAGGAGCATATGTGGATCCTTTACCTCTATCTTTGATTTCTTTGGAACACAGGCTTGTTAGCAATATTGCTGAGTCAAAAAGTATTCACAGTTTACTGACTTTTTGAGTATGGTTCTAAGTTGTTTTCTAGAATAATTGAACCAATTAGAACCAGAGTGCTGCTACTCTGACAGCCCCTTCAGTACTTACCCCTGTCCTTTGTTCTCATTTTCACCATTCTGAAGAGTGTCAGGCAGAACCTCAAGGTTGTTTTAATGTGCATTTCTTTTACAATTAGTGATTTTTTTAATATTATTTTTTATAGCTCATATTTCTTCTTTTGAGAAATGCCAGTTAATATTCTTTGATCACTTATCTATTAAGGAATAATTCTTGTTATGACATATTTGTATAAATTCCATATAGATCTTGCATGTCAGATATTCATCAGAGAAATTTACTGTATTTTCCCCAGTTCCCAGAATTCCTTCTAATTCTAACTGCATTGACTTTATTTGCGCAAATTTATGTGATATTTTTCAACTTTATGTGATAAAAACTGTTCATTTTGCCTTCCATAGTCATCTCTATCCTTTGTCTTGTTAAGACCCCTCACACTGTTAACAGAAAGCTATCTCTTTTAAACCTTGCCTAATTTGTTTATGATTGGATCATTTGTATCTAGGTCATGAATCCATTTGAAGATTATTGTGTCATATGGGTTGAGCTGTTGATCTAAGCCCAAGTCCTGCCATTTCCCCCTGCAGTTTTTTTTTTTTCTGAAGATCAAGTCCTTTCCCCAAAAATGAGTGGCTTTGGGTTTATCAGATACTACTCAACAATATGGGCAATTGAGTGATACAGTGGATAGAGCATTGGCCTTGGAATCATGAAGACTCATCTTCATGAGTTCAAATCCAGATTCATTCACCAGCTGTGTAACCCTGAGCAAATCACTTGCCCTTGTTTGCTTCAGTTCCTCATCTGTAAAATGAGCTGGAAAAAGAAATGGCAAACCACTAAATATGTTTGCCAAGAAACATAACGTGACCCCAAACAGGGTCACAAAGAGTTGGACACAACTGAAGTGACAGAACAACACTCAATAATATGCCACAATGTTTTATTACTTTTGTATCTTGTGGATTTAATATATTATATTGATAAATTTTTCTAATTTTACACAAGTACCAAATTGTTTTTGTGATTACTTCTTTGAGGTCTGATACTACTACATTCCCATCCTTTCTTGTTTTTAAATAATTTTCCTTGAGATTTTAAAACTTTTTGTTTTTCCAGATGAATTTTGTCTTTATTTTGTCTGGTTTTATAAAGTAATCCTTTGATAGTTTGATTGGGATGGCATGCATTTATGAATTAACTTGGGTAGTATTGTCTTTAGAAATATTAACATGGTCTAATCATTTAGGCACAGTTCCAAACTGTTCTCCAGAATGATTGGGCCTTTCCCATTTTGGGGATCTCATTGGGATGTAGACCCAGTAGTGGTATTTCTGGGTCAGAAAATATGCTCAGTCTTATAGCCCTTTGGGGATAACTCCAAATTTGTCCTCAACCTCATGTCTAGGACAGTTGTTTCTGATGGTAGATAGCTTATGTGTTTTCCTAATTTTTCAACCTCTTGATTATTTTAATATTTCCTATTATCTTATGGGATCATTTAATGTTATTTACTCTATTTTATTTTTTCAGGAAGTTCCTGGGCAGCTAGATGATGGAGTGGATAGAGCGCAGGGTCTAGAGTCAGGAAGACCTGAGTTCAAATTTGACCTCAGATACTTGCTAGCTGTGTGACCCTGAGCAAATCACTTAACCCTGTTTTCTTCAATTTCCTTGTCTAAAAAATGAGCTGAAAAAGGAAATGGCAAATCATTCCAGTATCTTCACCAAGAAAACTCCAAATGGGGTCACATAGGTTTGCACATGACTGAAACAACTACACCACAACTACTTGGGAAAGGTTTTCTACCTTCTATTCTAAGCTATTTATTGTTTTTCCTCAAGAGTTTTACTTTCACTTCTAATTTTTTTGTTTACTCTTTTGCTTCATTTCTTCCAGATATTCTTGGAGTCCTTATGGCCAAGCTATCCTTTTCTCTGAGATGCTACTTACACATGTTGGGCAACTCTTCTTTTGAGTTTACCTCTTAAGCATCTCTTAAACCCTAGTATTTATTGCATGCAGAATTTTTTTTTGCTTACTCATAGATCTAAGCTCAGTTCTGGGTTGGGACTTTGTGTCAGGCCAGGCTTGACACCCCTACCCCCATATTCTTGGATGGAATGGGCAGGCTCTGTTTGGTTTTATGCCTTCCATGTTGTTGTTTACCCTTTGTTTTTGAAGAGAACCAGTGAAATCACAGGGTGATGTTTTCACTTGTATGTGAATTGGATTTAAGTGAGGTAGAATTGCACAAAGTTGTCAGCCTCACTCTCTCTTCCAAAGTCCTGTAGCAAGTAAAAAATCAAGACAACTAGTGATGGTCCAGGTTGCAGTGGATGACCTTTGTGTCTTTGATGTTTGACCAAGTTCTTTGATGTTTTGATCACAGCACCTGTTTCAACTACCTCATGGCCGTTGGAACAAACAGTTCTCATCTTTCCATTCCACTGAGGATATCCTCACCTGCTTGGGATAGATATCCCTCTAATTCATTGATTGGCCTGTCAATTACCTTCAACTAGTTTAACCCATCTGCTGAGATGGCTTTACTGAAGTGTGACTATTGTACATGTTACAGTTTCTTGGAGCTGCAGGTGAGAATAAAGTGATAAGAGGATGCTTAAAGTGGAAAAGGACCTGGTAAGTCCTTACACCAGAGGTTCTAGTCTTCCCTCAATACCCCATACATCCCTATCTGCCTTCTATACTCTGGCTACTGCTGCTGGTGGAGTTGTAGATGAGGTTGCTAAGAGTAGATCTTAGATCTTGACCTCTGCTGATATCCTTGGTTTCTGCCTGTTTCTTGGTAGTCCAACATGGATGCTAGCCACTGCCCATCTCTGTCTCCTTCACCTTGAACAATTCAGGGTTGGTAAAAATCCTCTACCAAGTTTGATTCAGGTCTTCCTGTTGAGAGGTCCTGTTGACGCTAGGCCCAGTTTACTGGAGTTCACTCTGGCTTCCACAATTCCTCGAGTTTCAGCATGCTTCAGTCTCTTATTCAGTCCATTAATGGAATGGAGGAATTTACTGGTATTTATCTTTAGTCTTCTTGATCTTTTAAATCTTTGCAGGGGTGTTTTTGGGAGAAGTGAGAATCCTCTAAGACCTTTGATGTCACCATTTTAACCAGATGTCCTATCACTCACTTTCTGATAAACCTCTTTCCCATCACAAATGAGCAGATGCATTTGCACATTGTTGAGCCTTGAAAGGACCAATTTATTTATTTTTTAAATTTATTTTTAGTTTTCAACATTCACTTCCATGAGATTTTGAGTTCCAAATTTTCTTCCCATCTCTCCCCTCCTCCTACCCAAGGTGGCATGGAAATTGATATAGGCTGTACATATACATTCATATTGAACCTATTTTCACTTTAGTTATGGTGTAAAGAAGAATTACAACCAATGGGAGAAACCACGAGAAAGAAGAAGCAATGAACGAAAAAAAGAGAGCAAATCCCTCTGCATTTGGATTCCATATTTATTTTTCTGGATGTGGACAACATTTTCCATTATGAGTCTTTTGGAGTTGTCTTGAATCCTTGCATTGCTAAGAAGAGATAAGTCTATCGAAGTTAGTCATTGTACATTGAGACTGTTATGGTATATAATGTTCTGGTTCTGCTCATTTCAAACAGAATCAGTTTATTCAGGTCTTTCCAGATTTTTTTGAAGTCTAGAAAGGGCCAATTTAAAGTCATACCTTGTCAAAAAATGAGTCAGATCTGATCTAGACTTCTGGCACACAGGCTGAATATCATGACACATAGCTCTAATCCCTACTGCTTAGGAAAGGCTAAAGCAGGTGGATTGCTTAATTTCAGGCGTTCTGAACTTCAGTAGGGCTAAAGTTTTTTGTGTGCCCCCAGTGAACCTCACACCAAAATGGTGAGCCTCCTGGAGTGGAGGGGGAGATACCAGATTGTCTAATAAGGGGAAAACTAGGCCAGGTTAGAAATTAATCAGGTCAAAGCATGCCATCCAGCAGTGGAGTTGGACCTGTGAGTGGCTGCTTTACTTTCGGCCTGAGAGGAAAGATAGAGACTCAGTCTCAAAAACAAATAAACAAAAGAAAAACCCCATTAGTATAAAAGTTAGATGTAAGTGGATGGACACTGTATCAAACATAAGGAAGTATCCTTTGGCTCTTGTAGGAATCCTCACCAATGAAGAAAGGCAATTCACCTTTTGCAAAGGTGGTCCCTTTGCAATTTTTAGAACCCATAGTGTCAGCTTCCAGAACCATCCAGCAGGAGTTAGGTGAGTGCATAATGCGGAAGCTAGTTATAGTAGGTAGGCTGTTTTGGTCCAAAAGTGTCTGGGCTTCTAGCTTTAGAACTCTATTTACATGAGACTACAAAAAGAGCTTGTGCTGGAAGTCAGTGGGTTTTTGTCTCACTTGCACTATTTACTTATTATGACACCTTAAACAAATCTTTCCCCTTCTCTTGACCTCATTTTCCTCCTCTATAAAATGGAGGGGGAGGGTTGGACTAGATCTTCTCAAAAGTTTTGGTCTCAGGAGCCTTTGAATTCTTCAAAATTATTGAGGATTCCAAGAACTTTTGTCTATATGCATTATATTTATTAATATTTACTATATTAGAAATGAGATTTTTCATTTAAAATGATAAATTAAGAAAATTTATTCATTAATTCAATAAAATAAAAATAACAAATCCATTATATATGGACATAAATGGTATATTTTTATGAAAATAACTAAGTTTTCTGAAACAAAAAAGTAGTGAGAAATTTACAAATGTAAATTGCAATTTGCTTTGGCACAATCTGCAAATGTCAAGACAGTTCTTCCAGGATAAACCACGGGATCCAAAAAAGTTATTCAATGCTTCAAATATTTCAACATCATTTGTGTTTGTTGCCCAGCATTTACATAGAAGATCTTCTTGAATGATTAGTTGCTGCTGATATTGAAAGAATACAACAGAACAACAAGTCCGGTCATGTTTGTAGACTCATCCATTTGTAAGGGAAAAGTGCAAATCTTCAGTTGAGATATTAACTCAGTTTTTACCCTTCTAGCTAAATCTCTGTTTCACAAATTGTGTAGCCTCTGGCAAACTTCACCGTATACTCATGAGAGAATGAGAGTGAAAAAGGCAAATAATGTCAATGTTATTATGAAAATAAATTTGACTTTGTGGGTGTCCTAAAATGTCATCGGGGATGCCCACAGGTCTTTGGACTGGAGCACATTTTGATAACTAATGGATTAAATGATATCCGAGGTCTCTTCCAAACTTAATTTCTACCTCTCTCAACTGACAGGAGTTGACAAGATGATGTCTAAGATCCCTTCCTGCTACCAAGCCTATATTCCAGCAGCAATAGGAGATCCCACTGGCTAATACTGGATTTACAAAGGATCTTCCCCCAGACAGGGAAAGTTGTGGCGATGGGCTTGGCCAACAGTGTCCATAGAAGGATGAAGAAGTGAAAAGAGATCTAAGAGCTACAGAAAGGTTGCCGAGGCAGTTTCTTTACAACTAAATAAAGCACAGACTTGGCCCTCTTTAAAGAGGAGCCAGACCAGCTGCATTCTAGGAAGAGAGTTCAGAGCCACTGCCGGAAGGACTCTGCGAATAATCCCTCTCTCTTGTGCCCTGATAACTATGGGTGCTGCATTGTTTGGGACTTCTTTCACTGGCTGCTCTCTTCCAGGAAGGAAACTACAAGCATGTTGCCGCACTGCTCAGGACTAGAGATTATAGAGTTTCTTCTTCTTCTTCGACCCTTATTCAAGTTTTTTGACTTAAAAGGAAAATGTTTCATTTTAGGCCAAATGTTTCCCTTCCCTCCCTCCCTCGCCCCCCACTTCTTGGAACAAGAACAAAGCAATTCAAATGAAGAAAATGGAGGACACTCTGTGGTATTATCCACAGGGACCAGGCTCCCAACTGGATCCAACCAAGTGCTTTGTTCCAGTGTCATTTAGATAGAAACATTTCAAATCACCACCACAGAGCTGCTCAGGGGACAGCTTGGAATGAGAACAGGTCTTGAATAGCTCTGAGGGCTACTCCTGAACCTGACAGCTTTTATGTTAAACCCAGCCACTCTTTTTTTTAGCGATATTATTTGTTTGTTTGTTTTTCAGCTAGGTTAGCCCATCTAGATTTAGCACAAGAAGCAAAAAATGAAGAGAGGGGAGAGGAAGGAAAATAAAGGGTGGTAGGAAAGGAGGTATTTTTGTGCATAAAAGAATAGGATGCAAATTATATGCAAAATGACTGCATAATAGCATCAACTGCCAATGGATTTGGGAGTAAAACTAATGCTGATTGTACAGGAACAGTATTTTTGAAGACAATTGGAGAAGACTTTACTTTGAGGTTTTAGCTGGTTTAGGAAATAGAGCTGGGTCCTTCTTACTCATTGATTCATCCTTTGATTTATTTATTCATTCATACAATCAATCAACATTTGTCAGGCTCCTTCTGTGTGCTGAATGCTGTGCTAGGGTTAAGAGATACTAAGTTTAGATAAAACCTAGTCCATGGTGCTGTGGGGTTTAAGGTATACCAGAGGTGGTTTTTTGAAGTCAACGAACATTATTCAAGGTCTACTATGTGCTAAGTGATGGGGATACAGAGGAATAACATGAAACAGTCAAGGAATTTATATACTACTGGCTAACTGTCAAACTATCATTCCTCCGAAATGTGATAATTTTGCTCCACTATTCCCTAGATTGAACCAATTCAAGGACAAAATAGAAGAACTGATTCCATCACATTCCCCTTGCAGAATTACAGAATCACAAAATAAGATTGGAAGAGAACTCAGTGGTCATATAGCCTAACCCATATGATTGAAAAGGATTCAATGATCATACAGTTCAACAAAAGGAATTCTCCCCATAATATCTCTAACAAGTAGTTGTCCAATCTTTACTTGAAGATTTCCAAGGAGAGAGAACCCAACTATTTATCTTCAAGCAAAAAAGAAGAAAAGGAGAGGTTTCTTTTCATATTACTTCTTTGGGGCCAAGCTTGGTCAATTTAATTTTTCAGCATTAAAAGTTTCTGTATTGTTGTTGTAGTTCTTTCCACTTCCATTTTCAGACTCAGTGTTTTGTTTTATTTTCCTGATTCTGCCTACTTCACTTAATATTACTGATAGAAATCTTTTCATTTTTTTCTGTATTTATCACGTTTATAATTTATTTCATCTTCTCTAAACACTCCTCATTTCCTCAGCCAATACTCAAATGACATGAACTCAAGACGCTTTACCATCTTAGTTGCTCTTCTCTGGACACTCTTCCAATTTATCAATGTACTTCTTAAATTATCATATTCAAAGATCTAATAAGGGCAGAGGACAATGTCACTATCATCTTCCTATTTTTGGAAGCTGTGCCTCTCAATTCAGCCCAAGATGGCATGGTTGTTTTTTGTTAGTCACATCATATCACTGATTCATCTTGAGCTTTCAGTACACTAAATCCTCAGATATTTTTCAGAACAATTATCCAACCACATAGTCCCAGTCTTATACTTCTAAAGTTGACTTTTGTACTCAAACATAAAACTTTACATTTATCCTTTTTGAATCTCATTAAATTCAGGTCCATGCTCTAGTCTAGTCAAGTTCTTTTTCTGGCAATATTTGCTCAGTATGTTAGCTAGCCCTCCCAGATTGGTGCCATCTACAAATGTGATGATCATGCCATCTATGCCTTTTTTCAAGTAATTGATTAAAATTTTAAGTGGCACAGGACCAAGCACAGATCTCTGGTCATACTTCATTAAAGATTTCATGATGTGTTGACAGTGAACCATTAAAAACTACTTCTAACCTTCTTAATCTATCTAATTTTATTATTATCTAATCTATATATTAGCATCTTTTCAACAAGAATAGTATGATACTTTATCAAAACATTTTTCTAGGTAAACAATATCCACACATCTACACATCCTCAAATGATATCCCCTAATCTAATAGTTTTTAGGGGCAGTTAGGTGGCACATTGGATAGAGTACCAGGCCTACCATCAGGAGGACTTAAGTTCAAATCTGGTTTCAGACACTTACTAGCTGTGTGACCCTGGACAAGTCACTTAACCCTGTTTGCCTCAGTTTCCTCATCTGTGAAATGAACTGGAAAAAGAAATGGCAAACCACACTGGTATCTTTGCCAAAACAACCCTAAATGGAGTCAGGAGGAGTCAGACACAATTGAAAACATGCAAATAGTTTGCAATACTGTAGTGAAAAAAGGAAATGAGATTAGTCTGTCATGACCTAGGCAGTTTAAAAAAATACATTTTTTTGATATTTTTTGTTTTTATATCACCTACATTTCTCAGTGGGTTAACCTTTATACCTATTCCCCCAAAGCTATCCCTCTGACAGGGAGCAAGAAAGAAGTAAAGTTCCTAAAAACTAACATATCCAAAAGAGTCTTCCATTGTATACAATATTCCACATCCAAGGTCCCCACTTTGGGAAAGAAAGAGAGATGTGTCTTTTAACTCTTTTCTTTGGGGCAAAACTTGGTAAATATAATCTTGCAGCATGTAGTTTTTGTTTTGTTGACATAGTTCTTTCAATTACATTGTTGTACCTATTTTTTACATTTTTGTTCTGGTTCTGCTTACTTTACTTTGAATCACTTTATGGAAATCTTTCCTTTCATCTCTCTATTCATCATGTTCATATTCATCATGTTCTTCCAGAACAGTAATATTCTAACACCTGGAATTTGTGTAGTCATTCTCTAATCAATGGAGATTGACTTTGTTTCCAATTCTTTATTACCACAAAAAGTGCAGCTACAAATATTTAGATGTAGGTCTTTCTTTTCATTATTGACCTTCTTGGTATACATGCCTAGGAACTGAATTTCTATATTGAAGGGTACTGAGAGTTTAGTCATTTTCTTGGAATAATTCCAAACTGTTTTCCAGAAAAACTGTACCAATTCCCAGCTTCACCAATAATGCATTACTGTGCTTGTTTTCTATAATTACTCCAACATTAAATGTTCCCATTTTTGTCACCCTTAGCCTGAAGTATTCTTTTTTAAAATTAATTTGTTTTCAATTTTCCATAAGTCTTAGATTTTCTCCCCTCATCCCTCCCAGATATGGCATGCAATCTTATATGGACTCTATATATACATTCCTATTAACCACATTTTCACATTAGTCATGTTGCATAGAAGAATTGAAAGGAATGGTAGAACCCATGAGAAAAAATAAACCAAAACATTACACAAGAGAAAATATTCTGCTTCATTCTGTGCTTCATTCATTCATAGTTCTTTCTCTGAATGTGGATGGCATTTTGCCTCAAATAACCTCTTCTTAATAAAGACATGCTAGACCTTTCCAAACCTCACTTTCCCTTCTAGATATGAGGTTATATATTCTAGAGGCTATATGTTGTAATGGCTAGTGTGCTGGACCTGGATTCAGGAGATTATGGATTCAAGAATAAAGCAATTCCATGTTCTTTCTGTTGTCAATTATCATTATCCTAGTCTCTGAGAAAAGGTCATGTTCTTTGTTGATCCTAGTTTTTCTACCAAAATACAAAAAAAAGCCAACCCTTATTGTTTTGTAAATTTCTACACCAGTCTTGGTTCATTGTCATTCCATGTGTTGCCATGGAGGTCAGTGTTTATTTGAAGAGGGCTTTCTCCACTTCCAAAAGGAGAGGAAAGACTTGATTCTGTTAGACTATGTCTATCCCTACTCATGGGAGTTGACATTGGATGGAGCATTTCCTTTGGACACAACCTTCTCCTTTTTGTTCTTTTTCCCTTCTCTCATGTTGGCAGTGGAAGCTTCATAAGCATCAGGTATCTGCTCTGGTGGTGAATAATGATTTTCTTAGTACAGAGACAGAAGAAAAGCCTCAAATCCATACTGCACCTTATCATTTGGGAAATATGCATAAATCATTGACTTTTTAAAAAATAATGAATCATAATTTCTATGATCCAAGCTAGATGACATTCCCAGATGATTAAACTGAGGTATATCCTTCTGGTCTAGTTAACTTGTGCATTTTCAAATAGCTACTGGCTTCCACCTGGTTACACTTTCTAGGTATTACCATTATACACACAATACAGTGTTTGTGATCAATCTTAATCATTATGCAAAGAGAAAAGAAGGGATAAATTAGTAAAGGGATGAAAAGAAAATGTGCTTTATATTACCAGGTAGCACACCAGGCACAAGGAGAGAAATTGAGGGAAGAAGGACAGAATTAGAACCTTTTGTTGTTTTGCAGAAAAGGATGAAGGATCATTTTCTATCTCCAGCTCAAATCCCCTAACTGTGATTTTTTTCTCTGTCATAGCTCATTTCATTAAGTTCTTAATGGGATGTTGCCATCATACCTCCTACTGCTATTTTCTCTCTCTTCTGTGTTTATTCTTTTAGCAAAGTTCCAATTTCTCAGGCTAGCATAATCAATCCTACCCAGTCTAGTGAAAACATCCTGGTAGATACTGCATTTCCTGAGCTTGGTAGGGAATACTATCCTTGAAACACTGGACCACATTTCTCAGGGGAGATCTCTGAATGGCTTGTTACACTCTGTTACTTGCCTTTGCTTCCATTTTCTGTACATTTATTTTTAAAATCTAAGTTGCATGGTGATTCTGCTTACATACGTATTGATTCCTTCAGACAAATCTCATTTCCCCCTTTCTCATTATAATTGATTCATCATTAAATTTTTATTCTGATGTTTCATTTTGGCATATAGGCAATATTAGGTTCTAGAAGTTTAGACAATGGGCTTTAAATGCCAGTGGAATGTAAGCTCTGGAAGGATATACTATGCTGGAAAGACTTTAATGACTGTTTTAAGAGGACCAATCTAGCTAATTACAGAGGCACATATCAACAGTAAATTAAGCTAAGCTAAGCTAAATGAAGATCTGTCTTCCTCTTGCCCTTCCTCCCTTTCACCTTCCTTCCTTCCTTCCTTCCTTCCTTCCTTCCTTCCTTCCTTCCTTCCTTCCTTCCTTCCTTCCTTCCTTCCTTTCTTTTTCTTTCTTTCTTTCTTTTTCTTTCTTTCTTTCTTTCTTTCTTTTTCTTTCTTTCTTTCTTTCTTTCTTTCTTTCTTTCTTTCTTCCTTCCTTTCTTTCTTTCTTTCTTTCTTTCTTCCTTTCTTTCTTTCTTCCTTTCTTTCTCTCTCTCTTTCTTTCTTTCTTTCTTTCTTTCTTTCTTTCTTTCTTTCTTTCTTTCTTTCTTTCTTCCTTCCTTTCTTTCTTTCTTTCCATGACAAAAAAAGCACAAAATGACATTTAATCATATGAGGCTTCTTTCCTCTCCTGTATGAGCACAGCAGAGTGGTGCAAATGGGGGTTGAGGCTTCTTAAGAATTTAGACCATGAACAATTTCAATTTGACTGTCATTACTGTAAAATCTGAGGTTCAGTCTAGTGGACCTATTGCTGGAAGAGCTGAATCACATCAACTTTGACATTCTTGCTTATAAATGAAGCCAGAAGAAAAAAGGAAGTTTCATCCAACTGGAAGAATGGTTCACAGGTATGGCTTGCAAGTCAAAAAAAAAAAAGTGATATTGGAGGGCATTTTACCATAACCCTAAAGAAAATAAGAAACATGAATACATAGTGCATTTGTCCATTACATATTGTAGTATGAATGATAAATATTTGCAAAAAGCCCATCATGAAAATGCTTCCAAGTTATGTACCAATGCCACTTGCTGACAATGACTTAGAGAAATTCTATTAAAGACGATATAACTCACCAAATTAAATCAACATATACTCTGATACTTGATGTCTTCAGTGGAAAGATCAGAAAAGTTGAAGATGAGGAGAAATATATGGGAAAGCATAGTTCAAGGATATACAATGAGGTCAAAGACATAGATTATATAGAAGGTTCACACCTTTAAATCATGAATACTTCCTTGAAGAAAAGTTACTGGACATGGTAAGCAGTAAATAACTTTTAAAAAAAACTTGGAAGATCTGTTATTTATATGGGGTTCCTGAATCAACTGTGTATAGTTGGTCATTTTTATGTCAGAGCTAATATTATAATTAGTAAAGAATAAGAAGAAAGAACAGCATATGTGTGTATATATATAAAACTAAAATATCTAAAAATGGAACTATGAATAATAGATAACCAAAAATGGGGAATGTACAATAGAAATTGCATTGATAACAATTAAAAGAATACAAAAAATTAACCAAATTAATTGCTACAATGAGGGTAACAAAAAAGCCCAGAAATCACCTTAATCAGTTAACATTTGACTTAATTATGAAGTGGAGAGAAATGGCTGCTAAAGACAATAACAATGTGGAATATAAACTCATTATCTTTATGAGAGAAAACGATAAATCGTGGTGAGCATTGTCTTTCATAAAGAAGAGAAAACAGTGGAGAATAAAAGTAGTTTTAAAAAAGTTTGGCAGGGTTTCCCACCAAGCAAAATCATCTCAACGGAATTTAAGGAATGTAGATGAAAGCTTAAAAATAAAAGAAAAATGGAAAAGATTTGTAAAAAGAATTTTAAAAAATTATTTCTCCATAATGAATAGTAAAACCATCACACCTGAACCCTGTTAGGAGAGTTCCTAATAAGTTCCTATAAGTTCTATGCTTATAGAGAAGGTGGAAGTAGAACAAAGATGGGAAAAGCAATTATATTGGACCATTTATATAGAGAGATCTCATATGCAGGGAGCAGCAACTAGCTCCAGATAACTGGACTATGTAATTGCATGTAAGAAGCTGGAAAAGTAGACTGGTGCCAGTGTATAAAAAGCTTTCAATGCCAATCAGGAATTTGATTACATTTGATCCTCAAAGTAATAGGGAGCTATTGGAATTTATTGAAAGGGGATGAGTGGCATATTCAGAGTTGCACCCTAGAAAAATCTCTTTGGTGACCCCAAGTAGGATGGATTGGAGTAGATATTTGAGGAAAGAAAGCTCATTAGTAAGTTATTTCAATAATCCAGGAAAGAAATGATAAATGTATGCATTATAACAGTGTCTGAGCAAATGAAGAGAAAGGAATATTTTCAAGGGATATTGTGACAATAGAAGCAACAGTATTTGGCAAGTGCTTGAATGACATAGGGGTTATGAACTTGGCCTGAAGCTGAAAGAGAAACAGAATTCATTTAATTTCAACAATAACACAGAGTAAAAAACATGTTATAATATTTTTCTGGAAAGGAGAGATTAGTCTTCTCCCTACTCTACCCCCAATGAGTAGCTTTTCCTCCTTCCTTCCTTCATATCCTTCAAATATCATTTATCCCCTCCTTCCTTTTCATCTTTCAACAGATAGAAATAGAAGGGTGACAAATTAAATTGATGATCATGGGAGTTAAGAGAGGCAGGTAAGATAAGGCAGAATTTGAGGACCAAAAATGAAGAGCCTTGGGATGTTTTTGGATTCCCTTTCTGTTGGCTATAGTAGAACTTTCCATTGGGTCTGGAGGGAATACCTGAGCAATTCTTTATCTGGGCCCAAACTGGGTCACAGAAGCCCAAAGTTGGCAAGTTCTGGTCCTTTTTCTTCTACTGTCAAGTGATTTTAATCTGGTCACTTAATTTTTCTGTTTTAATTTCCTTCTGTTCTGTACCATGGGACCATTCCACTTTCCTAGACTATGGTGAGGCCATATTCTAATGCTTTTATGGAACTGTGATGTCATTGCTATAGATATTCCCTTGTATAAATATTCAGAGAACCTGAGTAATGGGGAGAGAAATCACATTAGGTCTGATCAGATAAGAGCGACTTAAAAAGGACAAAGGGATTCTTCTTTCAGAAGATCAGGGGAAGGATGACTTTTCTACAATATTCCTCTGATATCAGTAGACTTTTCTTTTCAAAAGAAAAGAAATATTTTTATATATTAGCTACATTTTAGCTAATATTTTTGTCTTTGCATCCCTAGCCCTTAGCCCGGTGCCTTGGACAGTTCTGACCATGTCACTTGCCTACTTCATGGACTCCAGTGGCTCCTTAGTACCTCTAGAATCAAATACATCCTAACAATGCCCCCTAGAAGAGCAGTGACTGAGGGAAATTTTCATTTAAGGAGCTAAGAACAAGCCTACTGAGGAAAGGCAGCCTCCATACTCTACAAGAATCCCAGCAGAAAAATACACCATACCTATCGGTAACTTGATAAGAACCCTACAAGGGGCAAAAAAGAAAACTTTGAGGAGCCATGAATTACTCTTTTTGCCATGTCATGTGTTCAAAGCTTGAGTTTACTTTCTCCTGGACTCTATTCTTGTAGGAAAGTGTATCAAAGACTTTTGACATGTTTTGTCTAGACTTTTGACATGTTTTGTCTTAACCCTTTTTACTAGGCCTGTTTAGTATGTATCAGTTTAGCAAATACCTCTTTTGAAAAAACTAAATCTGGCTGGTTAATTGATATTTAATTGATATTGAATACAATAGCAGTGAGTTTCTCCCAATTATTGGAAGGAGCACACTGGTGGAGGCTCTAGCTATTGCATTAGAAAACTACACTCCAGCTCCTCAGTGTCCATTAGCCTCCTGGGTGAAGAAGAAGTAACCAGTTGCCCTCTGAGGAGCAGAACTGCCATTGAAGGTTTGGAATAGTAGCCTAAGAGTATGAGCTATGGAAAGTTGTGAACTTCCCATCACTGAAAATGTTTAAGCAGGTGGTTCGGTGGTTAGAGTGTTGGACCTAGGGTCAGGAAGACCTGAGTTCAAATTCAACCTCAGACACTTCTAGATGTCTGACCTGGGCAAATCACAATCTGTAGGTTAATTGCAAACCACTCCTCTATCTTTGTCAAGAAAACTCATGGACAATGTGTTCCATGGGATCATGAAGAGCTGGACGTGACTGAACAACAACAAAAGATGTACTAGAAGAGACTAATACTTCAGATAAGGATAGACTAGATAATTTCTAAGTTACTTTCCAACTGTGAGTCTATGGTTATATGACTCTCCTACTCTAAACCTCCTCACTTCAAAGATCTCAGCAGAAAGACTTGATGCGAATTGTCAAACTACTTTCAAATGCCTTGTTTTCTCTGTCTCTCTTTTTCTGTCTTTCACTTTCTGTCCTTTTCTCTTTCTCTTCCCCCTTTTGTCTCTCTGTGTGTCTCCCTCTCTGTCTCTGTCTCTTTCTCTCTCCATCTTATTTCCCTTATTCTTACCCTCTTTGTCTCATCTATTCTCCCCATTTTTCTCCCCACTGCCTCTCCTTTTCTTTCCTTTCTTTTCTCTCTCTCTCCTCCGACCCTCTTCTCCAACAATTTTCATTAGATCTCTCTGGATAAAGCTGAGAATAAGTATCTATTTCTAACATGTGTTGAAAATGAAAGTAAAACCTGCTTTCACATGTACTTGTTGGCCAGAAAGACATTGCTGCCTCCAAAGAATTTGCATTTACAATTCCAAATATGCACTTTTGCTAAAACTAAAGAATGTCTTCTTACTTTCAAGCCAGGTTCTGCTTGACCTCCAGGTTTTAATATTTTGCACAAAGTGTCACTTGACAATTCAACTACATTCAAAGAGAGGAGAAAAGTAGATGTCCTTTAATATAAGTACCTCCTGAATTGAAACAAAATAATGAGAAGGCTTAACCTGGAGCACAATCTATTTCATTACATCTTTTTGAATCTTTTTGTTAGCTCCACAGTGAAGCTGACATTTTCATTTCCAGATTTTTGCGTTGGCTCTGATGACAGCGGCCCAAATAGCCACAACAGAGACACACTTTACTTGGAGCAATGATTAAAGGAAACTTCTTTTCTGACAAGGGAGAGATCAAGGCCTCGCAGGAGGTGTGTGTAGTGAGGGAGAGTTAAGAACACTGAGTTGTTTTCTTTCTTTTTTCCCTCCAGCTGGAAGGGAATCTTATCCCAGCCCAAATTCCCCACATCTGATGAATTCTGCTAGTAATTTCCCATTAAACTGACTCTTCTCTTTGGAACCTTAGTAAAAGGAATTGACAGAAATTCATGTCCTAATGTTCCCTTTCCATCCTTCTCTGTCCAAACTTTTCAGCTGTGGATGGTGAAGGGACGTCTAGGCAGAATGACCTACAAAAGTTCATAGGTCAGAAGTGAAAAGACTATTAACATTTGAGGTCTTGGCATTAGACTTTTGTTTGTCCATATTCATCCAGCTTTATTAATTTTTTTGCCTACATTTTCTGTTATTTAAAAAATATGACCCTGGCTCAATACCTTCATCAGTAGACTGGCTTGTTATAATATCAGTAAATTGCCCTCAAGTTTTGGATAATATACTCCAGGCCTAGAGATTCTGTTCTGTTCTCCTCATGGGGATGGGGAACTTCAGAACTGTATTGAACAATGCCTGGTTCTAGGCACTGATTCAGGGAAGGAGCGAGTTTACATAGATTTGTGTCACTCAGACTCATGGAGCAGATGTCTCCTAACCTTGTTGAGATGCCCGTCTCCACACACATACCCCACCTCATTCCCCTCTGCTTTAGATTTTGAGACTTTTTGTTTTGGGAATTCCTTTTCTTGTATATTCAGTAGCCAATGAATGAAGAAATAATGATATAATTGTTAATAATAAATATATTGTATTATATTATATACACTTATATAATTATAATAAATAAATAATAAAATAATAAATATAAGTATATATTTGTAGAGTTTTAAGATTTGAAAAACACTTTACGTATACCTCATTTTAATTTCACAGTTAAATCCAGTGATGTAGCTTTTATTATTATCTCCATTTTATATATGAGGAAACTGAGGTTCAAAGAGATTTTACCTTTCCCAGAGTCACACAGTAAGCATATATGACTGAATTTGAGATGGATGCGTCACAAAGTAAAATGCCTTTCAAAGAATCTACTATTTGCATATTCCTTTAGGGAGAGGACTGGATCAATGAGAGGAGGCTCATGTTGACAATAGTGGGCCAGGAAAGGAACATGTAATGCAAGGATATTTTTAAGTTTTTTTTAACTAAATTTATTTATTTTCAGTTTTCAACATTCACTTCCACAAAATTTTAAATTTCAAAATTTTTCCCTATCTCTCCCTACTACCACCCCAGGACAGGGTTTATTCTGATTACCCTTTTCTTCAATCTGCCCTCCTTTCTATCATCCCCTCACCTTCTTATCCCCCTATTTTCCTGCAGGACAAGATAGATTTCTATACCCCATTGCCTATATATCTTATTTCCTAGTTGCATGTAAAAAAGAATTTTTAGCATTCATTTTTAAAACTTTGAGTTCCACATTTTCTCCCTTCCCTCCACCCCAAAAAGCAAGCAATTCAATATAGGTTATACATGTGTGGCCATGTAAAACACTTCCATAACAGTCATATTGTGAAAGACTAACTATATTTCCCTCTATCCTATCCCCCCTCCATTTATTCTATTCTCTCCTTTGACCTATCCCTCTACAAAAGTGTCTGCTTCTAATTACCCCTTCCCTCAATCTGCCATCCTTTCTATTACCTCCACTCTCTCATCTCCATCCCCTCCTGCTTTCCTATAGGGTAATATAAACTTTCTGCTCACTTGAGTGTGTATGTTATTCCCTCCTGAAGCCAAATCCAATGAAAGTAAGGCTCAATTATTCCCTCTCACTTTCCCCCTCTTCCTTTCCACTGTAAAAGGTCTTTCTTGCCTCTTTTACGTGAGATGATTTACTACATTCTACCTCTTCCTTTCTCTTTCTCTTAGAACATTCCCCTCAACACTTAATTTTATTTTTTAGATATCATCTCTTCATATTCAGCTCACACTTTGCGCTCTCTCTCTGTATATATGTGTATAGATACACACACATATATATACACACACATGTATATACATACACACATACATATATACATATACATATACACACATATATATACATATGCATATACATATATATATACGTATATGTATATATTCTCTCCAACTATACTAATACTGAGAAAGGTGTCATGAATTACAAACATCATCTTTCCATGTAGGAATGTAAACAGTTCAACTTTAATAAGTCCTTTATGGTTACTCTTTCCTGTTTACCTTTTCATGCTTCTTTGACTCTTGTATTTGAAAGGCAAATTTTCTATTTAGCTCTGGTATTTTCAACAAGAATACTTGGAAGTCCTCTATTTCATGGAAATTCATTTTTTCCCCTGAAGGATTATACTTATTTTGCTGGGTAAGTGATTCTTGATTTTGATCCTAGCTCTTTTGACCTCTGCAATATCATACTCCAAGCCCTCTGATCCCTTAGAGGAGAAGCTGCTAAATCTTGTGTTATCCTGATTGCATTTGCACAATACTTGAATTGTTTCTTTCTGGCTGCTTGTAATATTTTCTCCTTGATCTGGGAACTCTGGAATTTGGCTACAATATTCCTAGTTTTCCTTTCGGGATCTCTTTCAGGAGGTGATCAGTGTATTCTTTCCTTTTCTATTTTACCTTCTGATTCTAGAATATCAGGGCAGTTTTCCTTGATAATTTCTTGAAAGATGACGTCTAAGCTCTTTTTTTGATCATGAATTTCAGGTAGTCCAATAATTTTTAAATTATCTCTCCTGGATTCATTTTCCAGGTCAATTGTTTTTCCAATAAGATACTTCATGTTGTCTTCTGTTTTTTTCATTCTTTTGGTTTTGTTTATAATTTCTTGATTTCTTATAAAGTCATTAACTTCCATTTGTTCCCTTCTAATTTTGAAGGAATTATTTTCTTCAGTGAGCTTTTGTACCTCTTTTTCCATTTTGGCCCATTCTGCTTTGTAAGGCATTCTTCTCCTCATTGGATTTTTGAACCTCTTTTGCCATTTGGGTTAGTCTAATTTTAAAGGTGTTATTTTCTTCAGCATTTTTTAAGTCTCCTTTGACAAACAGTTGACTCGTTTTTCATGATTTTGTTTCATCACTCTTATTTATCTTCCCAATTTTTCCTCTACTTCTTTTACTTGATTTTCAAAATCCTTTTTGAGCACTTCAATGGCCTGAGACCAATTCAATATTTTTCTTGGAGGCTTCAGATGCAGTAGCTTTGACTTTGTTGTCTTCTGGTTGTATGTTTTGATCTTCCTCATCACCAGTGACAGAGTGACAGAGAATATCTTTTCACTGAGAAAGTAAGAATCTGTAGTCTTTTCCCTTCTCTCCCTCCCCACCCCCATTTGCTCATTTCCCCAGCCAATTTCTTGACTTCTGAGCTCTTTGTTAAGCAGAGGGCTCCAGAAGCAGCTGCCACTTTGGCAGTGACTGCCATGGTCCTGAGGTTGGGGCTGACACTGGGGCTGGGGCCAGATCATACTCCCCTCTCAGCCAGGTGAGAGACCCTTCTCACTGACCTTCAAAACTGTCTTTGGTGTTGGTGGGTTGAAAATTCTGAAAGCTGCCACAATTTCCAGTGATTCAGTCCCCTAAAGTCTGCTCCAACTCCATGTGTGCTGCCACGACTCATGCCAGACTGTGTTCTGCTCCCAGCCTGGTGCGATGGACCCTTCCTGTAGACTTTCCAGATTGTCTTGGGCTGGAAATTTGTGATCTCTGCTGCTCTAGAATTTGTATAGAGTCATTTTTTACAGGTTTATTGAGGGGTTTTGGGGGGAGAGCTCATGCAGGTCCCTGCTTCTACTCTGCTATCTTGCCTCTGCCCCCCAATGCAAGGATATTTTGAAAAGGGATAGACAAGTGCCCCAAAGAGAGCTTAGGGTCAGCCTGTAGCACTCCTAGCCTTTTTCCTGCTATCACCCTGAAAATGAGACAGGCGTAAGGAAGCTGTAACACATAACAAATGAAGAATTGCATAGAAGAAGGCTTATAGATGATGTCATCATGAAAAAATGACTGAAGGAAATGATGAGCTGGTCACACGATAGGAGCAAAGGGGGAGGACATCTAGAATGTCACCTCAGAATGTGCACAATGTCAAATATTTGAAAGGAGAGACCACGGGGTGGACCCTCTGTGGTGATCTATGTAGGCCAGAGTCGTAAAGAATGCATGGGCATAGATGTACTGTGATTTACCTCATTTAAAGTAATATCTGCATGACTGATGAAATCACAGATCCTTCAAAGTACTGGAATACCCTCAAAAGACACCAAGTAGGCTTTTGGGTCCCAAGGCATAAAAATGAACTAAAAGATGCAGTACTTGAGAAAAAAAATTCACATGTAACTGATTTTTTTTTTCTAAAAGACTTAAGCCTGTATATGAAGCACATCCCAGATTCTGGTAGCTATTATCTACTGACTTCCAGAATGTTCTCCCTCCCTCTGCAATGAGTTCAGTGCCTTCCTTTCCACCTTAACTCCTACCTTCATACTAGGAGATTTCAAGATGTATGTTAAGACTCCCTCTAATACTTCCAAGTTCCTCAATCTACTTTACTCCTTTGATTGACTTCTGTTTCACTCTACCTCAGTTATATATAGGGAGAGTCATACCCTTAATCTTACCATCACCCAAGTTATCAGTCAATCAATCAACATTCTACTATGTGCCAGTCACTGTGCTAAGCACTAGGGATACAAAAAAGGTGAAAAACAGTCCCTCCCCTCAAGGAGCTTACAATCTAAGGGGGAAATAACATGCAAATAAATATATAAAAAACAAGCTGGAAAAATAAGAAATAATTAAAACATGTTCTGTATTCATAATTTTGATATCTGGAATTCTTTCATGATAACTCTATTAATAATATTTCATTATTCCAACTTATCTTGTACCTTAATCTTGGTACCTTGTACCATATGGTACCTATGATAACTTATACCATAACCATCAATCCTAGGTACCTTGTACCATTTGATACCTATGATATCTTGTGCCATTACCTTCAATCCCTCCAATTCTGATCACTTTCTCAGGCCATTACTCTTGCTACACTTTCCTCTACTCCTAATCTCAACCCCTTGGTGAATCAGTGCATTCTACTTTATCGTCCTTTGCCCCCTCATTCTATCCCCAACTATGCCTTATGAAACCCCAACCCTGGATTACCTTTGTTGCTGTTCAGTCATTAAGTTGTGACAACTCTTCATGACCCCATGGGCCATGCTGTCCTCAGTTACCTTCCTGGAGTTTTCTTGGAAAAGATGCTGGAATGATTCTCCATTTCCTCCTCCAGTGGATTAAGGCAAACAGAGGTTAAACGACTTGCCCAGGGCCACACAGCTAGTATCTGAGGCCAGAATTGTACTCAGGCCCAGTGCTTTATTCCTTGAACTACCTCACTGCCTCTTACTCATGTGCTGTTAAATGGAACTCAAGAAATCATGAAACTGGGTCCAGTCATGTTGACTGGGTCCATGACAAATTTGTACTATCTAATTGTAAATGGGCCCTCACTGCAGTAAGGCAATCCTATTCTCTGTAATTCTCTATCTCACTTACCACAGCAGCTGTTCTAAACTTTCTTTTCCTTCCCCAAGCCTCCCATGAATGACATACCCCTCCCCTTCACCTTCTCAGCCAAAAACTTAATCTCATACGTCACCTAAAAAAAATTGAGGCCATTTTATGCCTTTCTCTCCTTTTTGTATCTCTTTGATACCTTCTGTGATATCTTCTCTACCTCACTGCCCTACTCACTCCAGTCTTTAGAAGAGGTGGTCTTGTTCTTGCCAAATCCAGTCCCTCTACATGCAAGCTTGTTCCTATCTCCTGCCACCTTCTGCAGTTGGTTGCCCCCACTATCATTCCCACTTTCTCTAATCTTCAAGTTCTCCCTTCTATTGGATTTTCCCCTACTACCTACAAACATATCCATGTCTCTCCCATCCTTATAAAGGACAGTACAAAAAACTGGATCTTATAATCCTTACTGACTTTTGACTTCGCCTTCTTAGCTAAAGTCTTTGAAAAAAACTTTCCTGTGTTAAGTGCCTCAACTTTCTCTTCTCTCACTCTTTTTTGAAATCATTTGCATCTGGCTTCTGACTTCATCATTTAGCCAAAATTGTTCCTTCTGAACTGACCACTGATTTCTTAATCACCAAAACTATCATTCTTAAACTCTATGAAGCATTTGACACTATTGATCACCTTCTCTTCCTCTTTGAGTTTTCATAACATTACTCTCTTTCTTGGTTCTTCTCCTAACTCTCTGATTACTTTTACTCAGTCTTTGTTGGATCGTTCTCATGTTACTCCTACTAGTATCCCCCCAGTGCTCCTTCCTAGGCCCCATTCTCTTCTCACTTTATACTATCTCAATTGGTAATCAAATTAGCTCCCATGGGTTCAGTTTTCATCTCTATCCTGATGATGACCAGGTCTATAAGGTGGCCTTAGTTTTGCTCCTGAGCCCCAATCCTACATCACCAATTTCCTACTGGACATTTCAAGCCAGATGTCCCATAGGCAACTCAAAAACCATGTTAAAAATAGAACTTGTTATCTTTATCCCCAAACCCACCCCTATTCCAAACATCCCTATCATTGTCAAGTGTATCGCTATCCTCCTATTCACCCTAGTTCTAAGCTTCTAGTACCATCCTCTCCTATTATTTCACATTTATCTATTTAAAATGCACATTTTAATGTAAATTTAATAATGTAGCCAATCATAGCACAGCAATACATACATATTACTTAGAATGAGTAAATATGCACATAATAGAAAAGCATACTAAAAACATACCAGTAGGTGCTTACGATAAAAAAGTTTGGAGACCACTATCTTAGAGTAGTGATTGTTGTTCAATCATTTCAGATTCTTCATGACCCCATTTGGGGTTTTTTTGGCAAAGAAACTGGAGTGGTTTGCCATTTCATTCTCCAGCTCATTTTATAGATGAGGAAACTAAGGCAAGCAGGGTTAAGTGATATACCCAGAGTCATACACTTAGTGTCTGAGGCCAGATTTGAGCTCAGGAAGATGAGTCTTCTTGACTTAAGACCTAGCACTCTACCCACTGCACCATCTAGCTGCCAGAGTAATGGTTTCAAACTCAATAGAATTGAATCGCTACAAGTGGCATATTGACTTAGAAAACCAAAATTAGCAACATCTATGTTGTATCATATTTTTATTTATTTTATTAAACATTTCTCAATTACATCATATTCTTATTTATCCCCACTGGAAATTTTGGGCCAGTCATCCACGGTAGTAGAGAATTGCCCTAAATTTAAAAAGGTGAAATTCAATAAGAATATGTTTAAAGTTTTACATTTGGGTCCAAAAAAAGTGAATTCAGTAAGTACAGAATGGGGAAAGTGTGTGTGTGTGTCTGTTCATCTTTCATTGCCAAAGAAGACCACACCAGTATGGTTACACAAAAGTTGTTTTTAATGATCCAAAGGTTTTAATGGACTGTGAACTTCATTTGACTCAGAGGTATAGTATGACAGCCAAAAAAGCTAATGTCATCTTGATATTAATTTAGAGAGGTGTAGTTTCTAGGAATAAGGAGGTGATATTCTTCCTGTACTCCAAGCTACTCCAGATTATATGTGCCAGGCCTAGAGGCCTGAGGGCTACCCGAGTCTTCCCTTACCTCTATCGGAGGTCTTCGGCTGGCCAAACCGGATGCTCGTATGAGAGAAAGGACGTTCCAGAGTCGAACAAGGGTTGAGCTTTATTTCAGGGTCTAGTTACAAGTGCAGGGGAATTCTTCCTTAGGAGAGAGCGAAGAATCTCCCAAGGAGGCAAAGATCTTACAATAAGAGATTGGAAGTAGAAGTATAAGTGGGGAGAGAGGGGGAGGGGAGAGAAGAGAGAGGAAAAGTGGGGCCTTGTTGTCCTCACACGTGGCCCCTCCGCCCAAGAGAACTTTCAGGCTTTCCTGATCCTACTTAAGCTCTCCAGCCGCATAGTTTGCATCTGAATACCGTGCTGTTAGGTGTGCCCAGATCCGGGACAATCTCGAGGGCGGGGAGAGCTCTCTCCCATCACGTTTCTCACGGGAAGAGGCGGAAATACACGAGATAGCTAGGTTCACCTCGATTCCCAGTCGTTTCCTGGGGGGGCCTCATGAGAACTCTAAGATTTAGAAGTTCCCACCTTTACCCGCCCGAGACTGTCCACATGGAATTGAGCTTCCATCCCCAGCATATATGTATCTGAATTCTATTTTGAATGCCGTGCATTGCTTGCCAAAATGGAGATTGTCCAGAGGAGGTCACTCGTGATAGCAAAGGGCCTGAAGTCCTTGTCACATTAAACATTTGAAGGAACTAGGGATATTCACCCTGGAGAAGAGGAAACTCAGGGAGCACATGATAGTTGTCTTCAAGTGTCTGGAGCTATTATGTGGAAGAGTCTTGGTCTTAGAGGATTGAACCAGGAGCAATGGGCAGAAAGTGCAAAGAGACAAATTGATGTTGAGAAAAAAGAACAAAACCAAGCAAAAATTTTCCTTACAAGTACAACAATTTCAAAGTAAAGTGTGCTGCCTTGAGAGGTGGTGGATTCCTGCTCATTGGAGGTCTTCACGCAGAAGTTGTCAGGTGTGTTTGTAACTGAGATTCTTTTTGAGTATGGGATGGACTAAATAGATGCTAAGGTTCGTTCCATCTCTCAGATTCTGTGATTTTGTGACCTCAGTTTCTTCAACTGTAGAATAAGAGGGTTGAACTAATTCATTAGGATTCCTTCTAACTCAAAAATTCCAATTCCAGTCTTTTCAAGTCTGCTTTTCAGAGGCTGCTCTACTATAAAATTCATTTAAACACAAAGCAGTTGATGAAGATTTCCAGAGTCCTCTCTTCTCCCACCTCAACTCATAGTTGCAAATTGGGTTCCCCAAGGAACGACTACCTTAGATTCAAGGCACTCTGTAAGCCTACAATCCCAAAATTATAACTCACAAGCCCCTACTGGTATATACAACTGGAAAGTACATATACTAGCAAACTTGTGGAACTTGTGTGCTTTAACTGATAAACTATATAAAAGTAATGATTCACACTTCCACCCAGTGTACCAAGGAGTTCACTCATCCAATGAATTGTTGTAGTTCCCTTTCAATAGTCAAAGAAAGTTAAAAGCAAAGGCATTTACTGAAATCACACAATGAGAAACATAATTTGTTCCTTCTAAACCTGGGGGCACACTCTCCTATATACAGCATCAAATAGAAAGTAGACACACACAGAGGTCACAAGTAGAGAGGCAGTTATAAGGAAGGTAAATCTTGCCACTTACTGCTGTTAGAATTTTTCTGAGCTGAGGCCACAGTCAATCAGTAAGCCCTCCATCAACACGCCTCCCAATTAAGACATGTATGGGTTATGAATCTCTACATCTTTTCCATCTTCTAAAACTCCAAAGTACAAGAATATAAACAGAATTCTTGATTTTATCCATTTGTCCACATAAATAAGTAGGCTCAGGAAAAGGTACAGATGCCTAGATGGCAAGATCATTATCTATTCTAATTGCCCAGTGAATGCCTGATTCTTCCATATATGAATTTCGGATAAAGTCTGACTGATATGGACTTTTCTCCACACCCTTAGGGATTGAAATGTGAAAAACTCACAAGGGGGAAGGATAGGAACCTGCCTTGAGATCTAAATTATTTCTTAATGAACTTACTTTTTTTTCTTCCCTGCTATCTCCCCACCATAAGGTCTCTGCTTCTCCCATCATTTCAGTCTCCTGGCCATCAGAAAATTGAACTCTGTGCCTGGAAGCTCCTTGGGCTCTGACAGATCAGATTTGACCTTATCTTCCTGGATCTATACTTCTATAGCACTTCCCACCATTTTGTGAGTCCTCTCCCCTGCTCTCCCTTTATCTCTCCTTTTATATATTGTGTTTCCCCCCATTAGAAAGTAAGCTCTTTGAAGTCAAGGAATGTTTTGCTTATTTGTACTCCCAGCATTTAGTACAATGTCTGACACTTGGTAAGTGTTTAATAAATGTTTTCTCTGTCTATCTACCTATCTAACTGTCTATCTTTTTTATCTACTGGAGTATTCACTGGAAGCTGGACCCAGGGATATTCAGTGCCTCATCAGTGGGTATTAAAGGGCTCTGTTCACTAGGTCAGTGTTACTGGCAGTTCCCGTTTCCCGACAAATTCCACAATGAACTTAATTGCCTCTTCCTTGACTTTGAATTCTAAAGACTTCCTGGAATACAGCCCTCCCAAGCCCTCTTCCCATCCTCTACTCAGCATTACTATTGAAATCTCTAAGGGCCTGGGTCACCTACTAGATTGAGTTATCCAACCCAAATGTTTGTTCCTGCCCCGTGCTGGGAAGCCTGACTCTCCTGCTGGAGGAGACAGACATTGGAGGGGAGCTACCCTGCCAACAGATGCCCATGGGTAAGAGGTATATTGTGTGGCCTTGGCTAGTGAGTGCTCTCTCAGAGGGGGGCAGACAGAGAATGTCTTTGCACAGCTCAAAGGAATTCTCTGATGAAAAGGGAGGGGGGGAGGTGAAGAAAAAGTCAGTTTATGCTAATCCGGTTTCTCACCAAGAGGCATTCCTCCAGGGAGTGAGCAGCACTGGTTTGAATCCCTAGCCACAGTGCAAAGTGATCTGGACACCATACTTGACCTAATCTGAGAAGGATGTAGTCTCCACTAGAGTGTCAAAGAATCACAGATTAAAAATGGAAAGGATCTTTCTGTTAAAACCATCTAGTCCAGGGATGGGGAACCTATGATCTCTAGGCCACATGTAGTCCTCTAGGTTCTTGGGTGCCACCCTTTAAAGGAATCCAATTTCCATGCAGTTGGGATTCCATCAAAGGGCTGCCCTTGAGGACCTAGAGGGTCACATGTGGCCTCGAGGCCCCAGGTGCCATACTCCTGATCTAGTCCAACCTCCCTCATTCTAAGAATGAAAAACCGGAGGCCAGAAACATTAAATTATTTGCCCAAGGCCACATAGATAGGAGATCACTTAGCTAGGATTTGAACTCAGGTCCTCTGACTAAATCTCACACTCTTTCTACAGTGCCATGATATCTCTTCAAGGAGGCAACTCCAAGGGTTAAAAATACAGGCTATAGGGTACCAAATGATTGCAAGAAAGGATCTGGAGGGATTTTAATCCCCACTTTAAATTCCAAGTAGTGGAAAAGGCTTGGTGGGAATGGGAGCTACCCACATCAGGGGAGTCCATGGGAAACTCTTTTAAACCATAACTCCCAGGAAAGGGTCCCAGCCTTAGGAATTTGGAGGCCTAAGGCATGGGATATGCTTTTTTTTTCTTTTCTTTACTGACCTATGAAAAAATGTCTTTGGAAACTCTTTTAATCTAAAATCTCCTGCAGATTCTAACCACCCACACTTTTGTTCATGTAAGCAAAATGCTCCCATATTTTACATTCTTTCCTGGAGTTCCTGACCCCAGCAACTCAGCAGTCTCCTGCTTTCTGGCCTCACTGGCTTGGAGGAGGGGTTGTGGGGGAGTTCACCTGAGTTCCCAGGCACTGTTTTCACGGGAGGAGTAATGATTGCACAGTACAGACATTTTATGCTATGGAACTTGTCTTCTGCAATAGATCCAAAAGCATGTGAGTAGTGTGTGTGTGTGTGTGTGTGTGTGTGTGTGTGTGTGTGTGTGTGTGTGTGTGTCTGGTTCTGAAGGCCAGGAGATTTTTGGGCCATCCATAGCATCAACAAACATACAGGGTCTGCTTTTACTGTGTAGACCTGCCCAGGAATGAGACAGTTACAAGCAAAATCCAAAAGTTGCAGCTGTGGCCTTGTTTTTTAAATTCCTTTCAATGAGGCACACTTTCTCAGTGGCATCTTGACACAGATAGCTCCCTCCCTCCCTTCCCCCAACCCACAAACATCCCACTTGCCTACTTTGTCACTCCTTGCTCCCCATCACCATCCTCCTACTTCCATTAAGAGACACTACTTGCAGTTTCTCCAAACAAACTACTAACTCCTATCTCCATGTTCTTTACACATGCCATTCTCCTAACTCAGCAAGGCAGAATGAGACCAAAGTTCTGGGATAAGAACATGGACTTATCTGTTGGATGACCTGAGTTTTAATCTGGATTCTGCCTTTTAATAGCTGAATGACCTTGGATAAATCACTTCTCTTCCTCTGAGCCCGTGTTTCCTTCCCCGCAAAATGAAGGAGTTGAACTAGATGACCTCTGAGTTCCCTTCCAGCCTCAAGGTCTTGGATCCCCTGCTAATCCATATGGATCAGCCTTTCAAGGTCCAGTTAAAAACATAATTCGTCTGAAGCACTCATAGATAAATTCCATCCTACTCTGCCACTTTTTATTCCATTTTACTTTAATTTAGAAGCCAAACTTTTGTCCTGTAACTTGATTAATTCAACAAACGTTTATTGGATGATTACTACACACAGGAATCTCTGCTAGGCATGTGGCATAACAGAGGCAAAAAGGAAACATATCTTGATGATGATGATGATGATGAAGTAGCTAACACTTATACAGCACCTACTATATGTCAGCTACAGCGCTAAGGGCTTGATTACAAATAGCATCTCATTTGATCTTCACAACAGCCTTTGGAGATGGATGCTGTTATCATCCCCGTTTTACAGAAAAGGAAACTGAGGCAAAGTGACTTGCCCAGAGTCACACATCTAGTAGGCATTTGAGATCGATTTTGAACTCAGGGCTTCCTGACTCCAAGCCCAGAGCTCTTTCTGCTGTGCTACCAGTGTAAACTCCTTGGGGATGGGGATACAATTTGTACACTGATAAGTAACCACAAAGGAATAATAAAGAGACAGAGACAGAGAGAGTGAGAGCGAGAGAGAGAGAGAGAGAGAGAGAGAACCTAATACACATACATTCACACAAATCTCTCTCTCTCTCTCTCTCTCTCTCTCTCTCTCTCTCTCTCTCTCTCTCTCTCTCTCTCTCTCTCTCTCCTTCTCCCAAAACTACTACATGCTTTCCATGGATACCTTCCATGTCTAGTCATCCTTTTGTGCAGCTGAAGTTTCTATTCAGATGCTCTGCTTTCTATAGACCTAGGATGCTTAACAGTTAGGAAGGTGAAGAAGTAGTCAAGAGAAGTGTGCTCTATTTCTTGCTATGTGATGCTGGGATATGGCTTTGTTTCTTTTTTCAAAAAAATATGAATCAATTTTTGTTTTTCAATATTCACTTCCACAAAATTTTGAGTTCCAAATTTTCTCCCTTCCTTCACAGTGTTTAATCTGATATAGGATCTATATTTACATTCATATTAAACATGTTTACATTAGTCATGTTGTAAACAAGAACTTGAACCAATGGGAGGAACCAAGAGAAGGAGAGACCAAAAAAAGAGCAAATAGGATACTTTGATCTACATTCAGACTCCATAGTTCTTTCTCTGGATGTAGATAGCATTTTCCATCATGACTCTTTTGGAGTTGTCTGAGATCCTTGCATTGCTGAGAAGAGCTAAGTGTATCAAAGTCAGTCATCATACAATGTGGCTGTTACTGTGTACAGTGTTCTCCTGATTCTGCTCATTTCACTCAGCCTCAGCTCATATAAGTCTTTCCAGGTTTCATAAGTCTGCCTGCTCATCATTTCTTATAGCACAATAGTATTCCGGTGCATCCTTATACCACAAGTTGTTCAGCCATTCCCCACTTGATGGACATCCCTTCAATTTCCAATTCTTAGCCACCACAAAAAGAGCTGCTATTGTGCATTTTAACGATCTCTTTGGGATATAGCCTTAGAAGTGGTGTTGCTGGGTCAAAGAGTATGCACAGGTTTCTAGCCCTTTGGGCATAGTTCCAAATCGCTCTCCAGAATGATTGGACCAGTTCACAGGGATGTTGCTTTCATGAACTTCAGTTTCCAGGGAGACAGATGGTAGAAACATTATGGAATTAAAACTAGGTTTGAATTCACGACTTGATTTCAAATCTAGATTCTGTTACTCGCTATCTATATGGTTTTGGACAAGTGATAGACTCTCTAAGCCTCAGTTCCTTCATTAAACAAGAGACTGGGACTAGATCAAGGGTTCTTAATCTGAGATCCACAGTCTCCTTGGAGTCTATGGACAAAATTCAGAGTTTCCATGAACTTGGATAGGGAAAAAATTATACCTTTATTTTCCCTAACTTTAAGCATTTTATATAATCCTATATATTTTATTTTTATTGCATGCATTTAAAATAATTCTTCTGAGAAAAGGCCCATCAGTTTCACCAGACTGCCAGAAGGACCCATGACACACAAAAAATTAAGGACCCTTGGACTGGATGAAACTTTATAAAGATGGATATCACATGAAGTTATTAAGCACTGTGACTACAGGATCTCTATTACTACTCCTGATTTACATATACTTTAGAATTATTGCTCAGTTGAAAGATAAATTGCAGATTGCAGAGATGCTTGTCAATTAGGGAATGACTGAACAAGTTGTGGTATATGGTTGTGATGGAATACTCCTGTGCTATCAGAAATGGTGAGCTCAGTGATCTGAGAAAAACATGGAGAGAATTGCATGAAATAATGAAAAGAAAAATGAGCAGAACCAAGAGAATATTGAATACAGTAACAGCAATATTGTTTCAAGAACAGCTTTGGACAAATAAGTCATTTTGATTGTTATAAAAATGCAAATTAACCATAAAGGATATATGAAGAAAGATGGTCTCTGCATCCAAAGAAAGAACTAATAAATAGCAGTATGTTATATATAATAATTTTATATATGTAATATCTATGTGAGTGCATACATACATATCTATTTGTGTCTAATGATGGCCATCTTTAGGGTGAGTGGAGGGAAGGAAAAATAGAAATAAGAAATTTGCTTAACTGTATTACATAATTATTATATTTTTATAAATTATGTATTTGTATAACTTACATTTTCATAACTTCATTACATATGTAAAAGCAATTGTAAGAGCAGCTAGGTGATGCAGTGAATAGAGCGCTAGTGTAGGAGTCAGGAGGACCTGAATTCAAATCTAACCTCAGACACTTGACTCTCACTAGCTGTGTGACCTTGAGCAAGTCACTTAACCCCAATTGCCTCATCCTGGGTCATCTCCAGTCATCCTGATGAATATCTGGTCACTGGATTCAGATGGGTCTGGAGAAGAAGTGAGGCTGGTGACCTGCACAGCCCTCCCTCACTCAAAACAAAGTCAAGTGCAAGTCATGTCATCATTTCTCTGATGGCATGGTCTTCTTCAGCAATGGATGAACACACACAAGCAATTGTAATAACAGAGTTGCAGTGCAATCATCTTTTTATTATACTATGTTAGGAAAATGCTTATTCTGTCCAATAAATTAAAATTTTTTTTAAAAAGGCAAGTTAGGGCTGAATAATGGGAGGCCTTGAATGCAAGGATAAAGGTATCATAATGTAAACAATGGTGAGTCACTGAAGATTTTTGATCAGGGAAGTGACATGATAAGGACAGCAGAAGAACTTGGAGTAAAGTTGCATAATTAGTAGGCCTTTACAATAACCAAGGTATGAAGTGAGGAAGGCTTGAATGAGGGTCCTACCACTGGAAACGGAGAGGAAGGTGGGGGAGGTTGCAAATCAATAGTGACTAATTTGATATTAAAATCATATGATCCTGGGTGCTGCTAAGATTAATGATCAACAATTAATTATAGCATTTTACTTTGAGCAGATATTATCTTCTTCCCAAAGATTAGTATCTGAGAGTAGGTTTTGAAATGGAGAAAGAAAAGTGATCAGTCCTGAGAATAGGTCATTGCCCAGGAAGATGAAACCTGAGGTAGGAAACCTAGGCATGGAGGAGGTAGCATAAAGTACCCTAGACAGTGCATGAGAACCAGAGGAATTAGGAGCAACATTCTGGCTGAGTGATGGATCCCCTAAAGGGAAAGGAAGCAAAGAAACTTCTCTTAGACTTTTCCAAACTCTTTTCAGAACTTTGTCCTCTTGTTTTTCCTCCTTTATTTCTTTTTCCTCCTCTATCATTTTCTTTTCCTTTTTTCTTTTTTCTCTTCCTTTTATTTCTCCTCCTGCTCCTCTTTTTTCTTCCTCCTTCTCCCTCTCTTTTTCCTTTATTTTTTAAAAACATTTTTATTTAAAGTGCTGAGTTCCAAATTCGATCTCTCTTTCCCCTCTCCCCTCCCTGAGGTGGTTAAGTAATCAGATATAGGTTATATATGTGCAATTATGTAAAACATTTCCTTGTTAGTCATTTTGTAGAAGTCTCAGATAAAAGAAAGTGAAAAATAGCATGTTACACTCTGTATTCAGTCAATATCGGTTCTTTCTCTGGAGGCAGAGAGCATGTCTCAACATTAGTCCTTCGGGATTGTCTTGGATCATTGCATTGTTGAGAAGAGCTAAGTCATTCACAGTTTTCATTCAACAATATTGCTATTACTGGGTACAGTCTTCCTTTTCTCCCTTCTCCTCTTGTTTTTTCTCCTTCTCCGTTCTCTTTTTCTTCCTCCTCTTTCTCTTTTCCTTCTTACTTCTCCCTTTTCCTCTTCCTCCCTCTCCTCTCCTTCCTTTCACCTTTTTCTTTCTCTTTTTGCTTCTTCTTCCTCCTTCCTTTCTTCCTTCTTGTCTTCCTTCTGTTTTTTCTCCTTCTTTCTCCTCCCACTCCAATTGATGAATGAAGCAGAAAGATAAGCTCACAGAAAGGAGAATTTCTTTCTTCTCATTGTATACATTGCCCAACACACTTGACAAATTATGGTTGATGCTGATGCTCCTAGAGTATTCCATTTGAATCCCAATGAGGGACCTTCTAATTTCGGTTGAGTATAGACTTCTGGCCACTAGGTATAGAAACTTTCTTGTGCTCTCAGGTTTGGTGTAGAATCTAGGATGATATCAGTCATAAAACAACAAAAGAATTCAGTAAGAATTCAATAATTTTGTTGTCTGCTGTTTGCAAAATAAGAACAGTGGGAGCTAGTGAATTATAAAGTTTAGATGCATACTAGTCCCAGGAGTTTATAGTCTAGTAGAAAGATAGGACCTGTGGGAAGTCAGTTATTTGTGTTGAATCAGTCTGTCAACTCCATTTTAAAATCTTGTTTAAAACTTTGAGTACTTGTCAGGCAACATGTAGGAATGGACAACTGCATGATGCTATAATAAGGGGAGGACTGAGATGGCACTAACCCATTCCCTTTTAGAAAACTGTGGTTGTTCAATCATTTTAGTCATGTCCTACTCTTTATAACCTATTTGGAGTTTTCTTGGCAAAGATACTGGAGTGGTTTGCCTTTTTCTTCTCTAGCTCTTTTGACAGATGAAGAAGCTAAAGCAAATAGGGTTAAGTGACATGTCCAGGGTCACACACATAGTCAATATCTGAGTCCATATTTGAAGTCAGGAAGATCCAGGTTTGGTACTGTATTCAATGAGGCATCTAGTTGCCCCTTAGAAATCCATACCTATCAGGATTGTCTTGCTAAGTTATCTTTAAAAGCAGTGGGTAGTTTGAAACTGTTGCCCTGCTATACTCAAGACTTTTGCCTGGAAGTGCTTAATAAAATCCTTTTAATTTTCTCCTCCTGAGTTTGCTTCATAATTGAGGGCAAGGCCTGAACACAGATTTTAACGGACCCGATCAACAAACTTCAACCATTTCCCCTACTTTCTACCCTTTTCTCTCAGAAGGAAAATCACTACTATAATTTCCTCTAGTCCCAATGGACTGTTCTAGTATTCTCCATCTTTGTGCCTTTCCAGACCATAATGTATGGTCTACCCCATTATAATGGAAGCTCCTTGATATCAGGATTCTCTTGCTTTTGTATTTGTATTCTCAGTATTTTATACAGGGGTTGGCACATAGCAAGTACTTAATATGTGCTTTTTTAAAAATTCATTTAAGTAATTATGGATGTCTGGGGGATTTGTGAACTCATCAATATGGATATTATTTCCAATGAACTGCAACCTCTCTAGAAGGAATACCTTTTGCATTTGTCTTGGATATCCTTATAATCATCTCAAATTCCATCTGCCCAAAAGAGAACCCATTATCTTTCGTACCTTGTCCAAACTAAATAAATTCTTTTTGTTTATTCATTTAAGTAACTATGGATATCTTGGGAATCTGTGAACTCATCAATATGGATATTACTTCTAATGGATTGCAATCTATCTAGAGGGAATACCTTTTACATTTGGCTTGGATATCCTATAGCCATCTCAAACTTTTATCTGCCCAAAAGAGAACCCTCCCTCTTCTAAACTTCCCTAGCTCTATTCTTCCAGTTCTCAGGCTCAAAATCAGGGTCATCTTTGACTCCTAACTCACTCATCCCACAAATTCAAGCAGCTGCCAAATTTCGTGTTTTCTACCCCTACACTATCTCACCCATAGATCCCCTTTCCTTGACTCACACAGCCATCATCCTAGTTTAGTTCTCATCACCTCTCACCTGGACTATGACAATAGCTTCCTAATTAATGTTTCTGCCTCAAGACTCTCCCCACTCTAATTTATCCTCTATATAACTACTAAAGGGATTTTCCTAAAGTATATAGATCTGACCACGTCACTCCTCTACTCTGTCAACTCTACTGTCTCCCTATTGACTTGAGGATCAAATATTATGTCATCTTTATTTCAACTTTTCTAGATGTCAATTTTTTAAATATTTTATTATATAATTGTTAGCACAGTAATAGCATAGTAATAGTATGAGAGAGAATATGACTGGATGGAGATCTAGAAAAAAACCTGGATTCTGTCACTTACTGCTAACTCTGTGACCCTGGGCAAGTCATTTAACTTCTCATCTAAGGCTATTCATTACAGAGAAGGTGCCTAACTGCATTGGTGGAAGAGATTCCTCATCCAGATTTGTACATATATACATATGGAGGTGCATGATCTTTTGTTTTTTTAATTGAAAGAAGTACAGGATCAAAAAAGTTTAGAGACCACTGCTTTAGGTCACTGATTACTCAGAGACTAGCACACACCCCCACCCCTTCCAAACCTCCCTTCTCCTACCCCACCCTAGCTCAATATTTGAATTGTCAAATTGTGGCAATTAACCTGAATGGTATGCTTCATTTATCAGCATCAAACAACCTTTTGGATGCAGGTTATAAACAGTGATTCAAAGGTATTGGGAGGAAGAGGGGAGGAGCAGGGATGCCTTAGTTCTTTCTGAATAACTTATTCCACATCAAATCAGCTTGGGAGTGGATTGTTATTTTTCAATTTGCATCACAGAAAAATCACCCTTTGTTTATTTAAGTTGTAAAGGATGGCTGTATCCCAGCTTCCAGGGCTTGGAACTCACCCTTTGATCAACCTCTTGTGAGAAGCACTAGTTTGCCATAAATGCTGTCCCTTTCACTAGGCCTTTGTTCTCAGAGACTGGACAAGTGGAATTGGGGGGTTGGGGGGGGGGAAGGGGGAAGAGTCCTGACCTGTCTTCCAGTGGACCAGGAGAGAGCCTTAGGAAAGTGAAGGAGAAAGAAATCTAGGACCACAGGCTATCAGACAGGAGGGATCTATGAGATCATCTAAATCCAATCTCAACATTTATTGGAGGAGGAAACTTAGACCCAGAGAGAATGATCTGAACCTTTGCCAAATAGCCGTATTTACCTGCATACACAAAGAGGGCTAAAAGCAGGGAGATTCTCAGGGCCTTCTAGGGTCCCATGCTCTTCAGCAGCCAGTAGATGTCTCTGTTACACACCACTGAGCTCCCTTCCATTCCCACACAGACAGATGCACAAACCTAAACCCTCCAAGGCTTCTCCTTTAAGTTTTGCTTGTGGTCTTCCCCTTCATTGAGGGTATCAGAAATGTGCTGGGTGATATTTAGGTCCCAAGCTCCAGAGGAGGAACCTCTGGAGGAGTAATTGGAAGGTCTGACATAGGGAAGCAAAAAAAAGGAAATATGAAGGCCAGTGTAAAAGAGTGGGAAGTGGGGAGACAGGAAGACTTGGAATGGAAAAATGAAAAGATTATGTGCTTGCCAGGAGTGAAGGAAGAGCCTGTTCAATTCAATTCAACAAAAATGTATAAATTACCTTAATGGTCAATTGTGTTACTTTGCCTGGCACAGTGCTGGGTCTGGGGCTACAAAAAACGACAAAAAAATTGGAACAAACAAGCCAGGTCCTCAAGGAATTTCCTTCCTAATGCGGGTGGGGTGGTAGGGGTGGTGAAAAGGAACAACACACACACAGATAAACAAATACAAAATATTTGCAAAGTGAATTCCAATAAATGTGGTGAGAATTAATCATGATACTCTGAAAAGTCCCTCTTTCTTGGGTGCTTTTATGGAGGTGGTCAATGAAAGGGCCATAAAAATATAGTAAGCAAAAGTCAAGTGATAGACTCAGAGTGAATATATATGTATATATATGTATATATATGTATGCACATGTATGTAAACATACACATACATATATGTGCATATACATATACATGCGTATATATATATATATAAATTTGGAGATAGTCAACTATTCATATGTATTGCAAGGATTTTCTTTTTCTTTGTCTAATGGGAGATGGAAAAGAAAATAGATTAATGAAAAAAAAAAGGAGTCACTCTGGAGAAAAATCTCATACCCTCCCTTCCACTTTGTATCTTCCACCCCAGTTCAAGACTAGGCCCAGGCTTTTTAAATAACTTCTTCATTTTAGCCTTTACCAAGATCATATGTGAACAGTTGATTATAACAAGTCCTCATTTCAGAGGAGGGAGAGGGAAACTGGAATAGGAAAAGAAATGGTCTAGAGTACTTAGGAAAACTACCTGGATCCCAACCAGCAAGGCCTGATGATTTGCTTTCTGGGGTATCTGAGGACCTGGCAGATGTCACCGTAAAGCGGTTAGTATGCTGGAGAAATCAAGGAAGGCAGGAGAAGTCACTAAGGATTGCAAAAGGACAAATGCTGTGCCTGATTTTAATTAAGTGACCAAGAGGAGACAGGATGAGATAGATGAGAAAATACACTCAAATATTTTTTTCCTAAGAACTGATCAAATAGGGAGTGAGCCTCACCTTGCCTCAAGTAGGAGACTTCTCTTTTCCTGAGATGTCATTGAGACTAAGAAAGTTCTTAGAAGTGCTTATAAACCTACGAATCAGAGAATTCTTCTCAGAACAACTATAATTTAGAAATCATTTAGAAGCATCTTCTTTTTACCAGAAGGAATTCAAGAACTTTATGAATAAGAATTACATCAAACCAATTGAATTCCTTGCTCTGCTAGACAGTAGAAATACATGATAGTAGAAATAAATGATGGTTGTCATTGGACTCAACTTTGACTCAGAAAGACCTGAATTCAAATTCTGCCTCCAATATTTACTGTGTGATCATGGTCTGGTTACTTAATCTCTCTCAACCTCCCTATCTGTAAAATGAGGATAATAACACGTAGAGTATTTCATCTCAAAGGTTTGCTGGGAAGCTCACGTGAGGTGAAAATGAAAGCAATTTGTAAACTTTAATGCAAACTATAAATGTTTTTGTTGCTCAATCATTTCATTTGTGTTCAACTCTTTGTGACCCCATTTGAGGTTTTCTTGGCACAGATAATGGAGTGGTTTATCATTTTCTTCATTAGCTCATTTTATAGATGAGAAAACTGAGCAAAATAGGGTAAGTGACTTACCCAGGGTCACACAGCTAGTGAGTACCTGAGGCTAGGCTTGAACTCAGGTCTTTCCGACTCCAGGCCCAGAGCTCTATCCACAACACCACTCAACTGCCCCTCAATTGCTTTATTATTATAGATTACAAAAATGAGAGAAATTTAGAGTTGGGAAAGATCTTGGAGTTCATTTCATGACTGAGGAAGGAATTGAAGTTTAGAAAGACAGTGATTTCCCTAAGGTACCATCACAGAAGCAGGACTTAATCTAGGTGACAGGTTCATAGATTACAGCTGGAAGGGACCTTGGATACCAATTAGGCTAACTCATTTATATTTCACAGATAAGGAAACTGCATCTCAAAGAAGTGAAATGACTTTCCCAAAGTCACATGAGAAATTAGTGAAACAGCTGAAATTTGGACCTAGGTTTCCTTAACCCAAGTTCAGTGATCTTCCTACTATAATAGTTTTTTCCCTGTTAAATATAATAAAAACCTTCCTTTCTTTCTTCATTGTAAAATGTCATTGTGCATCTTAACTGTTTGGTACACTGAAGGTACTATCTGAGAAGCCAGAAAGTAGGAGGAAGGAGACTCTTACTTCCTCTTGCAAGGCCTTAGTTTCCCATCTTTGTAAAATGAAGAGTCTTGGACTATGTGATCTTTAAGGGCCCTTCCTGTTCCAACATTCTATGAATTTCGTTATCCTCATTATGCCCCAAATTTCTTTATAACATTATAACACTACTCCCCATCTCTCCCTGATGCACCATCATTGCAAGGATTTTGGAATATGTTATTCCTCTTACTTCCCATCTAGGAATCACCCCCTTCTGGAGAAAGTCACCTTTAAGATCTTCATCTGCAGGTTATTATGTCTGTACAGAGAGAATTTATATAAAACAGGCATACTTCTTTGCCTCCATTGTACTTGGGTTCCTCTGAACTCAGCTAGACAATTTAAGCTTTACCCCTCCACTTCCCCAATTCATAACTATTTGGAGAGGAATGGTTTTGTCACAATTATTTTTTTTTAATTAAGAGTGTGACTACTACTCAAAATGATTTCATCTGCTCCTTTTGGCATTTGCACTATAGTATACCAGCCACTGACCAAGATGAACAGATGACGACACTGTAAAGAATTACCTGCCATGTAAAGGGAGTGTAAGATAACGTGTGGTAGGAGAAATATCCTAACTCCTGCCACATGCAATTTAGACCAGATTTTCCTAATAAATTTTTCTTTTTCCTTGAGACTAAGTTGGCCAGGGAATAAGACTTAGGCTATTGACATCAATTCCTAGTCGCCTAGGTATAAAACAGCCATGAGGTAGCTAGTTGGTGGCACAGGAGATAGAGCTGAAGGCCTGCAGTAAGGAATTCAGTTCCTGAGTTCAAATCCAGCCTTAACTAGTTGTGTAACCCAGGGCAATCAATTAACTTCTGTCTGTCCCAAGTTTCATCAACTGTGAAAGGGGGATAATAATAGAATCTACCTTGCAGGGTTGTTGTGAGGGTCAACTGAGATAATATTTATAAAAGCACTTAGCATATTACCTGGCAAATAGTAGGCACTATATTAATGCTTATTCTCCTTTCCTTTCCTCTTCCCTCCCCTTTCCCCATGAGGAGCTCCAGGCATTCTCTCTGACACTTGGAAGACCAGGATAGGCATCTCAGACAAGGGAACTTCGGTTAATTGAATCATCTTGAGGTGTCTTCAGTGCCCTTCATTCTTCTCTTGCTAAGTCAACCTTCGTTTTAAAAATGAGACAAGTGTCTCACTTTGTTCCAATATTAAATCTAAACTACAATTGGACTAGCCTGAGTTAAGACCAGGTTCGGAACAAGATGATATCTGTTGAATCCCAGAGATGAAAAAAAAACAAACCTAAAAAATGTGGAATAGGCTTCCTCAGAAGGTAGTATGGTTCCCACTATTTCCTTTTAAAAAATATTATCCTAGTTTTATTCAAATCTGATTTCCTTTCTCCCTTCTTCTCCTCCTCTCAGGTCACATTGAAAAAAGCAAGAAAAGCAAATCCTATTACAAACATGTATAGTCAATCAAAACAAATTCTTGCATTGACCACGTCTAATAAAATATGTCTCATACTATACTCAGAATCCATATGCGCATCTATCAACTCTGTTATCAAAAGGTGGGTAGTCTGTTTCATCATGAGTCCTCTGGATTGTAGTTGGGCATTGTGTTGATCAAAGTTACTAAGTTTTTCCAAGTTCTTTATAATATTGTTGTTATGATGTCAAACAAATCTTGTTTCTGTTCACTTCACTCCGTATCAGTTGATACAAATCATCCTATACTTCTCTGAATCCCTCTGCTTCATTATTTCTCAGAGTGCAGTAGTATTCCCATGACTTCTTCTAGTGGACTTCCAGAACTCACCCTTGGAAAGTTATAACATTGGTGAAGTTATGAACTAGTCCAGCCATTTTGAAAACATTTTGGAATTAAACCCCTAAAGTCACTAGACTGTCAGTACTACTGTCACTAGACTGTCAGTACCTACTACTAGGCCCCTAACCCAAAGAAATCAAACAAAGAAAAAAAGGAATCTTATACCATTTCTTTAGTGGCAAAGAACTATAAACTAAGGGAATCCCCATAAATTGGGTAATGGCTAAACAAACTACGAATTGGAATACTGTTGTGACACCAGAAATGATGACCAATATGAGAAAACTGAAAAGACTTGTGTAACAGAAGCAGGAAAATGATTTGCATAATAACAACATAGTAAAGAAAAATAACTTTGAGTGACTTAAAAACTCTGATCAGCACAATGGTTCATCATGATTCCAGAGGAACAGTGATGAATCATGCTACCCACCTCCTGACACAGAGATGATGGACTCAAGATGTAGAAAGAGACACACATTTTTGGAATGTGGAATTTAATGTGGAAATTAATTTTGCTTCAATATGTGTATTTGTTACAAAAATTTTGTTTTCTTTTTTTTTCCCAATGGGGAGGGGGTGAGAGGGAGAGAAAATAAATGTTAATTGAGAACAAAGGTAAAATAAAATTACATAAAAAGATATTAAAAATAGATGATGAATTATTGTGACCCTACTCAAGCCTTTCTGTCATCCCCGAAATGTGGAGCATCCACTAACGGAGTATGGACAGACTTTTCTCATAAGAACCAATAAAATAGGGAGTGAGTCTCACTTTGCCTCAAGAAGGAGAGGTCTCCTTCTCTGAAATTCCACTGAGAATAAGAAGGTTTTTAGAAGTGTATATCAACCTATAAAGAGGAGAATTCTTTTCAGAACAATTATTCTTTACTATTTATCGTTACAAAAGGGCTTTGCCCCATAAGTATGAAAAAGTTTTAGACTTTTTAGGAATTTCTCTGTCACTGTGACATTGGGACACACTATCATATATTCCCTCTAGTCTGATTTTATTCAGAACCTAAAGTTATAATTGGTGCCACTTCACCATGTAGTTGCTTCACTACCTTGAAATATCACCAACTGGTGCCTTTGTAGGTCTGGTGATCCCATCAAGACTCTAAGTTCCTCCAGGACAGGGACCATTTCTCCCAAATTCCTTTGTACTGTCCATATTTCCTCTATCAGCACTATGTAACTATTAGAATGATTGAAAATGTGCTTGAATCAAATCAAATTCCAACTAAATGGTTTGTATGTACTTGAACAGAATCCTCCCAAATAGTCTGATCCTCCTCAAAGGATTATAGGTAATGGCTTTGTATTAATGAAGCCCAAGATGCATAAGAAAATAAATTCCTATAAGAAGTGAGAGGGAAGAGCCCTGAAATGTCCTGGTGCGATCATATCCTTCATCGGCTGGCTTCTACTGACAACTAACACTGGAGAAATGTCTGGGGATGGGCTTCTCCCACAAAGTCTATTCACCTTCTCACACTACCTCCCTCCCTCGTCCAATGCAAGAAAGGAGCCTTCCCTCCTTGGGTCCAATCTGCCCTAGTGGCAGTAACCCAGAGGGGGATGAAAAGTCAAAAGTAAAAGGTGATGAAGTGTATTGTAAAAAGATGATGACCTCATTCCCTCTTTTCATATTCTGCTGGGCAAAAGAGGCCATTGCTTCAGAAATGTGGATCTGCCCTTCCCAGCAAAGGATAAATTTTGTGGGGGATCAAAGGGAACCCTGGGGACCATCATCCAAGTTGCCAACCCTGATTCCATTTGGAGGAGTTTCTGCATAGAATTTGTCGCCTTTCTTCATAGCAGAAGGAATCTTACCCTGAGTCTGTGGCCTCATGGCAGAGGCCGTTTGGAACATTTTTGTTCCATTTATTGGCCTGTAATGAAATCAAGACTGGGCTATTTTTGTTTACAGATGGTGCAAACTTTAGAGGAACATCAAATGAGCCAGATGTTGTTATTGGGACAGAGGAAAAACTAGTGAACTTGGCTGATAGAAATGAAAGAACCCCTGGAGAAGGTTTCCTAGGACCTAAGCTGTGTATGCCTGCAGAATTGCAAATGATAAGCTAATAGCAAGAGATAGACATTTTAAGTAATACAACTTAGGTAAGTAATTCAGAGCAGAGTTTATTGGAGCTTGTTTTGCTCAGGCCAACAAGAGTAACAGGCAAACATGCAGTAACAACAACAAAACCCCATGGTCTTGTCTGTGTATTATTCTTTTGGAGACTGCAAAGGATCAGAGCAGCAGACTTTACATCTGCAATTTATTTCAGCCAAGGGAAAAAACAGATGGCAAATAGCACTGAAAAAAAGGGAGGCTCTGGCTGAATCCTGAGTACTTAGAGGAGCCAAGGCCAGGCACATGCCTAGTGTGGGGACAGGAAGGAAAGGGGTGGAGGTGGTAGGAGAGGGGTAGGTAGTGGAGGGATGGAAAGGCAGAGCTGACTCCTCTGTTCCCAGTCACCATGGAGATGTCAGAGCAGGATCCATATGTTGGGCCCTTTCAAAGAGAGCAGGTGGGGGTAAGGGAGAGAGTTACCCAATTGTTTGACAAGAAAAACTGGCACTACCCAGACCCTCTCTTCCTTATGGATACATCCCAGATGGCCCTTTGGCACAGCTAGAAGACTAGAGAGGAAAGCAGCCACACCTCCAGGCCAACTCTAGGCTCCATTCTGAGCCTAACTCCAGGCAGTCTGTCTGCCAATGAATGCTGTTGAATATCCACAGGCTGAATAACTCTTCTGGGTGCTTGGCAGTAGATATTATTCTATATCTTACTGGAGAATAACATATTTGTGCATTGACATACCCTTGGTAGAGAAATGAGAAAAGGAGATGGTAGGATTTGGTCAATGATTTTTTTTCTCCCTCTTTAAAATTAATCAATTTATGTTATGTTGTTCATGAATGAAAATGTTTATTTCATTCTACATCTCGTCCTACACTGTATCATATTCCTGCCAAGAGATGGGAAACATTCTTCATTATCATTCTTCTGGAATCATAACTGTTATTTCATTATTGCATTGATCAGAGTTCTTAAGTTTTCAAAATTGTCTTTCTTTACAACTTTACGGTCATTTCATAAAGGATTCTCCTGGTCCTGCTTACTTCACTCTGCATCAGTTATTATAAATCTTCCCAAGTTTCTCTGAATTTATTAGTTTCATCATTTCTTGAAATGCAGCAATATTATTCTTATCATGTAATAATATTTCATTATATTAATACACAATAGTTTGCTCAGCTATTTTCCAATTGAGGAGCACCAACTTTGTTTTCAGTTCCTTGCCAAAACAAAAAAGTGTTACTATAAGTATTTTTATATACCTAAGATCATTTTTGTCTTTCTTTGGTGTCTTTGTGGTATAACCCTGGGAGTAGTATTGCTGATTTGAAAGTTACACAATTTAGTGACTTTTTGGTTTTAGTTCCAAATTGCTTTCTTGAATGAATATATCAATTAATCCACTGATAATGAATTAATGTGCCTGTTTTCATATAGCCTCTGTTGTATTTCTGCTTTTTTAATAATTTTAAAAATACTTTGTATACAAGTACATTGCATATTTTTGAAAGGTGCTACATAGCATGGATAAATATGTATGATTTAATATTTCCATTCATAAGGTGTCATAAATCTTAGTTATAAACTCTCCCAGAGTTTGCTCAGTCTTATATTTTACTTCTTATTTACAGTTTATGTTTCTTTTCCATTTTTTAAATCACTGCTAGCATTGGGAATTAAACTTAGACAGTGGATTTGAAATTAGAAGACCTAAATTTGATTCCCATTTAGTACTTCTGTGACCTTTGGTAAATTATTCAACCCCTTCTAGCCTCAGTTTCCTCCTCTGTAAAATTATAGAATTGGACTAGATAAGTGTTGGCGGAACCTGTGGCCTCAAAGTCACATATGGCCGTCCAAGTCCTTGGGTGCAACCTTTTGACTGAGTTCAAGTTTTACTGGACAAAGCATTTTATTAAAGGGATTTGTTCTGTGAAGTTTGGATTCAGTCAAAAGGCCACAACTGAGGACCCAGAGGGTCACATATGACCTTGAGGCTACAGGTTCTGCGCCGCTGGACTAGATGATCTGTAAGTTCACTTCTAAATCTAAGCTTCTGTGACACTGCATGCATAATTTTTGTTCAATAAATATTAGTAGCTTACTAAATGATTATAAAGTATTTGTAATGTCCTCCCTGAAATACCTCTTTACCTTTATTGGAGAACCATACTAATGAGTGCCTGTGACTATAGATCATACTGGCAAGAATTTAAAGGAATACACTTGCTCTGTCCATCACAGAGGGAGAAACTAGAAGCAAGGGACAGAAGTGAAGAGCAGGCAAATTTAGGCCTGAGACAAGGATAAATTTCCTAATATTAGAGGTTTATAGACATAGAATAGGCTTCTTCAGTAGATAGTAAGCTCTCTGTTGGCATCCTGGGCCATTGCCAGTTGTCCTGACCTTTGTCTTTCCACTGGACTCCAATGACTCTGGAGGAGAAAGTAAGGCTGATGACTTTGCTCAGCTCTGCCTCATTCAAACCCAATTCACAAGCAAGTTAAGACATCACCTTTTTGATGTAATTGGTCCTCTTTGAAAATGAAGAATGAACAACAATATTTTTTGTTAAATTTTCCAACTCTGAAAGAGGAATATTAAAAAGTTCTGCTATTATTAGATTAATATCCATATTATTTTATAATTCTTTTATTCATTTAGGTACTGTTATTTGGTGCACAAATATTTAATTTATCTCTTTTAAATGATTAGTATATTTTGCCTAGCCTCATTTTGATTCTATGTGTGTTGTTTTTTAGATATTTCTTGTAAAAAAACAGATCACAAGATTTTGTTTATTTATTATACTAGTCTTTCTCATTTTATTAGGTTGTTCACTGATTTACATTCAAAGTTGTGCAGGCTATATTTGTAATGTTCTCCATTTATTCTTCCATTTTTCTTTAGATTTTTATTCCTTCTCTTTTGAATTAATACATTGTCTCTGCATTTAGCTTTCCTTAAGTTACTTAGATGCGTGGTTTATTATGACCAACTTACTTCCCTGCCCTCCCTCCACCCTCATTCCCATTGCCTAATTTTGGGTCCCACTTATATTATTTATTAATTAGTTTACATTTACTTAATCCATTTATCTATCACCAATCTATTGCCGCTTTTGTCCTTTCTGTTTCTCTTTTCATTTAAGTGGTATATTTAATCTCTCCCTTTCTTTCTACCTTTCCAGTTTCTTACATTTGTTAATTTTCTTCCTATTATGAATTTTTCTTTTTATATTACATTTTATTTTTTAGGTTAACAAGCACTTGTTTTCTTTACCTCCTACTCTCTCCCCTGGGAAAAAAAGAGAACAGCAAAATCCTTATAATGAATATGCATAGTCAATTCCCATACTGGCCAAGTTAAAGATATATATTACATTCTTTATATTGAGCTCATCACCTCTCTGTCAGGAGGTAGGTGGTCTTCTTCATCCTTGGTCATATGAAATTATAGTCGACCATTTCATATAGACTTTTGAAGCTTGTCTTTGCCACGTTATTATTATAATAGAAATTATTCTCTTGGTTCTGCTTATTACACTCTATATCAGTTTATATAAATCTTCCCAGGTTTCTTTGAAATCATTCCTTTCATCATTTCTTGTGGTTCAACTGTATCCCCATACCATAATTTGTTAAGGTATTTCCTAATTGATTGATGAGCACCCTCTTCATTTATATGTCTTTGCCATCATACAAAAAAAAGAGTCACTATAAATATTTTTGTACACCACAGGACCTTTTCCTTTTTCCTTTGATCTCACTGAGGTATAAACTTAGTAGTGACATTTCTGGGTCAAAGAACACACACTGTTTTGCAACTTTCTGGGCTTAATGCCAAATTGTTTTTCAGAACAGCTTTATCAGTTCATAGCTCCCTCAACAGTGCTTTTCACATACCTATTTTTGCCCTGCCCCTGCATTTGTCATTTTTTCCCCAACTTCATCAGAGTTGCTTTAATTTGTCATATCTAGTTAATAGTGACTTTTAGAATTTTTTTTGTTTTTAGTTTTCAACATTCATTTCCACAAGATTTTGAGTTCCAAATTTTCTCCCCATCTCTCCTCTCCTCCACCCCAAGACGCCATGTATTCTAATTACTTCTTCCCCCAATCTGCCCTCCCTTCTATCATATCCCTCCCTTCCTTTTCCCCATCTTCTCTCTTTTCTTGTAAGGCAAGATAGATTTCTATGCCCTGTTACTTATATTTCTTATTTCTCAGTTGCATCGCAAAAACAATTCTCAACATTCATTCCAAAAACTTTGAGTCCCGACTTCTCTCCTTTCCTCCCTTTTTTTCTACCTTTCCAATTTCTTACATTTGTTAATTTTCTTCCTATTATGAATTTTTCTTTTTATATTACATTTTATTTTTTAGGTTAACAAGCACTTGTTTTCTTTACCTCCTACTCTCTCCCCTGGGAAAAAAAGAGAACAGCAAAATCCTTATAATGAATATGCATAGTCAATTCCCATACTGGCCAAGTTAAAGATTCATATAGACTTTTGAAGCTTGTCTTTGCCATGTTATTATTTTTTCATTCTTTTGGTTATGTTTTGTAATTTCTTGGTTTCTCATAAAGTCATTAGCTTTCATCTACTCAATTCTAGTTTTGAAAGAACTATTTTCTTCAGTGAGCTTTTGCACCTCCTTTTCCATTTGGCTAACTCTTCTTTTTAAAGCATTCTTCTCCTCATTGGCTTTTTTAGACCTCTTTTGCCATTTGGATTAGTCTATTTTTAAAGGTGTTATTTTCTTCAGTGTTTTTTTTGTCTCCTTAAGCAAGCTGTTGACTTGCTTTTCATGATTTTCTTACTCCTCTCTTAGTTCTCTTCTCAATTTTTCCTGCGCCTCTCTTACTTGATTTTCAAAGTCCTTTTGCAGCTCTTCCATGATCTGAGACTGTTGCATATTTATTTTTGGAGGTTTTGAATGTAGAAGCCTTAACTTTTATGTCTTCCTCTGATGTTATGCATTGTTCTTCCTCATCTGAAAGCATGGAAGAAAATACTTTTTCACCAAGAAAGTAACCTTCTCTAGTTTTATTTTTTCCCCCTTTGTTTTGGCATTTTTTCCAGCTGATTACTTGACTTTTGAGTCCTTTGTCCAGTGGAGGGTATACTATAGGGACCCATAAGTTCTCACTTCCTCCAAGGTGACCCAGTCAAGGGAGAGGAGTTTACTCCTCTCCTGGCCTGCACTCTGGTCTGGGAGCAATCATAAGCTTTTCTGCCTTGGAACTGTGAGTAGGGTTCTCACTCTAGGGCTGGCCCGCAGGACTGAGATTCAGATCAGCTGCTCAATTCCCCCAGGGTCTTTAGGTGGAGGGCTTCAAAGATGGACACTACTCTCTCAGGGGCTGCCACCACCCTGGATACAGGTCTAGGGCCAGATCCTGCTCACTTCTCACCCAGGTGAAAGAGCTTTCTCACTGATCTTTGAAGCTGTCTTTGGTATTTTTGAGTTGAGAAATCTGGAAACTGCAGTTGCTACTCATGATTCCATGCCCTGAAGCCTGCTCCAGTCCTGTCCATGCTGGGCAACAAAACCAAGGATGGACTGCACTCTACTCTGAGCCCAGTGCAATAGACCTTTCCTGTTGCCCTTCTAGGCTGTTTTTGGGCTGGAAATCTCTTTCACTCTGTTGCTTTGTGGCTTCTGCTACTCTAGAATATGTTTAGAGTCATTTTTTACAGGTATTTTATGGGTTATGAGGGTAGAGCTAGAGCAGGTCCGTCCTTCTACTCTTGGCTTCAAGAGTAGTCATCTTGGCTTCACCCCCTAGAATTTTAAGAAATGTGGTTATAAATTACTTGGATTTCTTCCACTAAGAACTATCTGTTCATATCCTTTGACTATTTATCAATTGAGGAATGGCACATATTCTTATAAATTTGAATATGTTTATCATATGTCTTGGAAATGAAACCTTTTTCAGAGAAACGTAGTGCAAAGATTGCTTCTCCCCCCTCAGCTGCTTCCCTTTGAATCTTAGCTGCATTGGGCTTTGATTGTGCAACCTGTAAAATCTTATATAATTTAAATTGCCCACTTTGTGTTCTGTAATTCTTTCTGTCTTTTGTTTGGCCATGTACTCTTCCTCTAACCATAGATGTGGAAAGTAATTTCTTCCTTACATTTCTAATTTCTTACACCGTGACCTTTCAAACCTAACTATGTATCTGTTTGAAGTTGTTCATCGCATATGATGTGAGATGTTATATAAACCTAATTTTTACTGAACTACTGTCTAGTTTTCTCAGAAGTTTTAATTAAATAGTGAGTCCTTATATCAATAGTTGGGGTGTTTGATTTAACAAACACTAAACTATGAGGTTCATTTGTATGCTATATACCTAATCTCTTCTACTAATTGACCTATTTTTTAATGAGTACCAAATTATTTTGGTGATTATTTCTCTGTAGCATAATTTGAGATATGGCACTACTGGTCCTCCTTACTTTTCTTCTCTCCCCCCCCCCCATTATTTCCTTTGAGGTTCTTGACCTTGTATTCTTCAAGATGAGTTTTTAAAATTATTTTTCTGGTTCTAAAAAGTAACCTTTTGTTAGCTTGATTGGCATGGCTCTGAAAACAAATTAATTTAGGTAATATTGTAATTCCTATATCATCTCAGGCTACTTATGAACAATTAAAATTTTTGTAATTATTTAGTTCTGTTACTATTATTGTAAAAATATTTTGTAGTTGTATGGGTGTAGGTAGATAGACTCTAAAGTATTTTCTATATGCTTTAGTTATTTTAAATGGAATTTCTCCTTTTATTTCTTCCTTCTGGAGTTTTTTTTTTTTGGGTGATATACACAGACATGTTGATGATTGCTTTATATCCTGACCCTTTATTAAAGTTGATTTTTCAATCAATTATTAAGTAGATCCTCTAGGGTTCTTTAATACCATCATATTATCAACAATTACCGTACCTTCTCTACAAAGTTCTTCTTTGCTTTGGTCTCTTCCTCAATTCTCTTCCCTTCCAGTATATTTAATAGAATTACAAAACTGCAAAATTCTGTAATTCTTTTATTTAATTTTTGAGAGAAATAATTTTGGATAAAAAATGTACTGTGTGGTAGAGATACCCTGTGTTCAAAAACATGTCATCTTGACCTCCTCATGATATTTCTTCTACCCAATCACTATGTTATCTTTTCTGAGTCCATGTGCCAAATAATACCACTTTAATCTTCTGGGTGTCAGTTTTTATTATTATTTTTTTCTTTTGTTAAAAGAGGCCATCCCTTGAGTAACTACTTAAAGAGGCCTATTCATTGAATGGGTGTATCTGACTCAAAGTGAGAGTCTGATAAGACCTTAGCGTGAAATGACCAAAGTCCCACATTGTATCCTGGGTCATCTCCAGTCATCCTGATGAATATCAGGCCGCTGAATCCAGATGGCTCTGGAGAAGAACGTGAGGCTGGTGACCTTGTACGGCCCTCCTTCACCTCAAAGTCAAGGGTAAGTCATGTCATTGTCTTGATGTCATTGTCCTCTTTGAGAATGAAGGACAAACACAACAACAACAGCAACAATAAGCCCTAGACAATGAGTAATGCCTTCTCTTTGCCCAAGATGTTTTCCATGAAGAGATGACATTCTCTCAAAGAATATAGCCTCCAAATGTCCCAGATCCTTCCAGATTAAACCACTTTCCTCATGAGAATGTGAGTCATTCCCCAATTGACAAATGGACAAAGGATATGAATAGGCAGTTTTCCAATGAAGAAATCAAAGCAATTTATGGTCATATAAAAGTGCTCTAAGTCAATATTGATCAGAGAAATGCAAATTAAAACAACCTTGAGATGTTATTTTTCACCTATCAGACTGGCTAAAATGGTTGGTTGAAGGGGAAAGTGACAAATATTGGAGTGAATGTGGAAAACTGGGAGCCCAGTTCACCATTGGTGAAACTGTAAACTAATCTAAATTCTGGAGAGCAATCTGGAGCAATGCCTAAAGAGTTGTTAAGTTTCCTGTACTCTTTGGCCCAGCAATACCACTACTAGGTCTGTTTCTCAAGATGATTAGGGAAAAAGAAAATGAACCTACGTGTTCCAAAATATTTATAATAGCTCCCTTTGTGGTAGCAAAGAAGTGGAAATTGTGGGGATGTCCATCAATTGGGGAGTGGCTGAGCAAGTTGTGGTATATGATTATCATAGAATCCTATTGTGCTATAAAAAAAGATAGGTGATCTTAGAAAAACATGGATAGACTTGCATGAAATAATAAAGAATAAAATGAACAGAACCAAGAGAAGATTTTATACAGTAGTAGCAATATTGTTTTAAGACCAACTTTGAATGACTAAGTCATTTTGACTATTGCAAATACACAAATTAACTACAAAGGACCTAAGAAAGAAGACATTATTTGCATCCAGAGAAAGAATGATAAATAGAAGGGAAGAAAATGGAGGGAAGAAAAAAGGAGAAAAAGAAAGTTACATGATAACTTTGTTGTATATTTACAAAGAATACCAGAGTGTGTGAGGAAGTACAGAGGTGAAGGGAGAATTATGCATGTGCACAGGTCAGCATAAATGAACATCTCAGTTTCTCTTTAAAAAAAACCTCCCTGTTTTAATTATGATAAACAACAATTTATTTAAGCATAGAATCATGCATTTTCTTTTTCATAGCATTTTATTTTTTCCAATTATATGGAAAGACAATTTTTGACATTCATTTTTAAAAATTTTGAGTTCCACATTTTCTCCCTTCCCTCCCCTAAAGTGGTAAGCAGTTTGATATAGATTATGTTTTCCATATTAGTCATTTTGTAAGAGAAGAAACAGACCAAAAGGAAAAAAAACACAAAAAATAAAGTGAAAATAGTATGCTTCAATCTGTAGTCAGATTCCATCAGTTCTTTCTCTGGATGTGGACAGTAGTTTCCATCATGAGTCCTTTGGAATTTCATAGATCATTGTATTGTTGAGAAGAGCTGATCATTGTACAATGTTATTATTACTGTGTACAATGTTCTCCTAGTCCTGTTAATTTCATTTGACATCAGTTGTTACATCTTTCCAAGTTTTTCTGAAATCTGCCTGCTCATCATTTCTTCATAGCCCAATAGCATTCCATTACATGCATATACCACAACTTACTCAGCAATTCCCCAATTCCCTCAATTTCCAGTTCTTTGCCACTACAAAGAGTTGCTATAACTATTTCTGTACATGTAGGTCCTTTTCCTTTTTTTATGATCTCTTCTTTTGTGGTATTGATGGATCAAAAGGTTTGATTGTCCTTTGGACATAGTTTCAAATTATTCTCCAGAATGGTTGGATCAGTTCACAATTCTACCAACAGTACATTAATGTCTCAATTTTCCCACATCTTCTCCATCATTGATAATTTTCCTTTTCTGTCCTATTAGCCAATCAGATGAGTATGAGGTGGTACCTTAGAGTTGTTTTGATTTTCATTTCTGTAATCAAAAATGATTTAGAACATATTTTTTCATATGACTAGAGATAGCTTTGAGAAAAATTAAATTTTTAGCTGGAACAAACCTTTAAAGCTATCCTGACTAATACTTTCATTTTATATATGGGGGAACACTGCTTCAAAAGAGTAAGTGCCTGAGGTCAAGTGGGTATTAAGTGGCAGAGAGTGGATTTTAACCCAGATCTCTTAGCTCCAAATCAGGAGCTCTTTCCTCGCTGCACTGCAGTGCCTCTTGTATAAGAAAAATTAGGAAAGTTTTACAAATTCTTAATTGTATCAATCTTGAAATCTTGGTATATCAAATAGTTACTTTTTTTACTTCTTTATACATAGACATCCAAATTTCAATTATATCTAATTAAATAGAAAATATGTAGTACTATGCAAATTGCATTGTAAACTATTTACAAATCTGGAGTGTCTGACATTTGAGTTATGCAAAAGGAGAAAATAAATATGTGTCACAGAGTTATTCCATATCCGCTGTCCAAGTAATCATTCTTTTCTGCCAAGCAGATATACAGAATCATGTAGTATGGATTTAACTCCTACTCATACCTCAGAATTCATACTGATGGAAGCATCAAGGGCTTTTTGGAATCTCCTACATTTTGAATCTGAATTGAAGGAGTTTTACTGTATTTACATACTACCTCTGCCACATATTTGCTATGTGACCCTGGTTATTTAACCTGGCAGTGCCCTAGGCCAATGATGTCAAACTCAAATTGAAGTGGTGGTGGATTCTCTTCTCTCTGTGAAAAGCAGGCTAGAGCTGGCTATTACCAGTAGCTCTCTCCCTACCTCCTCACCAGGTCCTAGGAATAAGGCATTCTGATCAAGGCATTAAGCAATGGGCCACCAGAGTAAGTGTGAGAGAGTTGTTGACTGAGTTGGTGGGCAGAACACCCAAAATCTCCAAGGCATCTCACTCATGGGTGACCTAAAGAGCAAGATAGAGATGCATGGTGGGTATAGTAGACAGCAAAATATTTCCAAAGATGCCATATGCTTTAAAAGTGGAGGAAGGGATATATTTAACAAGGAAATATAAGATAATAAAAAACAGATCACACAGTGAAAATGAGTGACAATAGATGGATAGACCAAACTCACAAAATGTAAGATGTCCTAAAACAAGGTCTTTGGTTGATCAGGAAGATATGTAGAGTATTTATGGAAGAACATACATAAGATGAAAAAGCATGAATAGGTTGCAATCTGCATTGATGGAAGAAATGTCCATATCAGTGAGAATATAGAGCCACTGGAGCATTTTTTTGTGCATATTCATATATGAATTTTTCTCCAAAACTACAAAAATTCGTTTTGTATTTACTTCTACTTAGCCATTGTAATTAAAAAGGAGTAATTATTCATAGAGGTTAATGTGTTATTTTTAGGAAGTGGGTATGTATTGGAGGGAGGGAGGTAAAAATCCCTGTGGGCTTCCCTCTACAGAGGGAAACCCTTTTAAAATTTGGAGCCAGAGGATCTATTTTTGAGTCCTATCTATGTTACTACTCATTTGACCTTAGGCAACTTCTGCAATCTCTATGGACCCTTTACCTCATTTATTAAATGAAGTGGTTGGACTTAACGATCTCCAAGTTTCCATCTAGCTCTAAATCTAGGATTCTATGAGCCTGTGAGATAGAGGAAGTGGTACTAGAGAGAAGCTTAAATGGGTCACCAGTGAGCAGAGATCTGAATTTATGGGTAAAAAAAAAAGTGGATTTGAAGCAGTGTATAAATCCCATTGCATCACATGGCACCACATTTCCATTGTCATTTGCTCTTATCCCTGGGAAAACCTAATTAATCATAGCTTAAACGAAAGAGGTGGGGAGGGAGGTTCAAAGGGTGAATGAGAGGAATTGCATACTTACTTTTCTACTTTTACTGATATAATTTTATTTACACTTTCCTTGCTCAGCCCAGATAAGGAAGTGGTTCATGAGTCTTCATTCCATTCCCACCCTGTCCCACCCATTTTATAATAGCTAGCACTTATATATGTCTTAAGGTTTATAAAGTACTTTAAAAACATTATTTTATTTTGCTCTCACAACAACCCTCAGAGATAAGGGCTACTATTATCCTTAATTTAAAGAAGAGGAAAATGAGACCAAAATAGGTCAAGTGACTTGTCCAGGACCACACAGCTAATATTTTAATTTTAAAAGTTGGATTTTGACCAAAGTTTTCCTGACTCTAGGTCTAGTAATCTATTCACTGAACCACCTGTCTATCTCTTCAGTTCATTATTTAAATGAGTTCATCTGAATTGTTCTAATACCTTTTATTAAAAAGTAATTTCATTTATGTTCTCTTTTTTTCTTCTAGGATATTTCTGTCTGGTTAACTTAAATCCAAGACTACTTTCTCTTTGTTCCTGCATTATCCATAGACAAAGTGGAACTTCTAAGGAACATTGGTCTTGTCTTTGCTGCAGACAATCAACAAGTGATTACATAGCCTTTTTATGTTATATGAAACTGTTACATTTTTAGCTTTTTTTTTTGCTTGCTGTATTTGCTATTCAAAAATTACTCTCAACTCTGGTTTCCTTAAGAATGATTGGAGGTCATTGATTATGATGGAAACCTATCCTTTATCCTATAGCAATACTCTAAGCCTTGCAAGAAAAGTTCTTTTTAAATGCAAACTACTCTCATTTGCTTTTTGGTATTTTCTTTCATTTCTCATCACTAAAGAGTAGTCTAACTAGATTCAAGTTGACATTTCTAGGTAAATGATCATCTCCTTCTTCTGGCAAAACTCTCTTTTTCCCTCCTGATTCTCTAGAAAAAGATGATTTATTTCTGGATGAGTTAAACTTGGCATTCCGTTCTATGGATCGTCTATGGATTCTACACATCGGCTTATCATCTCATTACTTCTGAGCAACTAAAATGCTCAGTTTTGTTGGTATACTTAAGTGTAGTATTCAGATTCTTCATTGTTTTAAAATCTGACACTAATGATTTGTGGACTGTCCTCACCAAGCCCTATTTTAAAGGTCAGTCACTTTGTTTTGTAGAAACCCTGAGGGTTCTTCCAATTTTGTTGTCTTTTTATTTTTTTACTTTGAGCATCTTTACATCTCAGCAATTTTCTATTCCATTTATTCCACTCTTTTTTAGGGTATTTATTTTATTAAAAATTTCTTCCTTCTGTGCTCTTGTTTGTCTTTTAAAAATTATTTTTAAGAGCTCTAATTTTGTTTTCTCTCCTTGTAATTCTTGTAGTAAGCCTTCCAACCATATTGAGGATGCTTGGAGTTGTTCTAATTTGATTTGTGGAGGTAAAGTTGTCATTAGTACCACAGTATTTCATTCTTCTAGAAGTTTCTCTTCTCATTTTTACCTCGTGGTTTTAATTGCATTAGGTGCTCTTTTTTACTTATTAATTTCCTCACTTTGCTTTTGAAAAAAAATTTTGGTGTAATTTTATCTTAGATTCAGCATGACTTCATAAGCCTGATGGGTAGGTATTACTATCCATATAAAAGAGACAAAGAAACAAAACCACCGAGATGTCAAGTGCCACTGTATTCTATTTGTTAGAATGCATCTGAAGATGCATTTCTAATTCTGGGAACCAAAATTAAGGAAAGTGGTAGCAAAAGTAATGATAATGATGATGATGACAGTGAAAAACCTAGAATATATCTAGAGAATGTAATTAGGACAATGACATTACGAAGCCATCTCATATAAGAAACTATGATTAGTCTGAAAAACAGAAAAAATTTTTTACGAGGTACTTAAGAGCAGTCATATGGGAAAATGGGCAGATTTTCTTTCTTTGACTGTAAAAGTTTCCTTGAAAATATGCTTTCCTTTTTCCACTTATTTTTATTATTCTTTTGCTTTACTTGATCTATTTCTGCTATTTTTAAGAGATAAAAAGAGCTGAGTTTAGATATGATTATTAAACATCTTGCTGAAATCCTTGACCTCAGAGTGTAGAACTAGAAATAATGGGTGGAAATCACAAAGAAGGAAATTTGGAATTCATATTAGGGGGAAAAACCTACCTAGCAATTAGAGCTATTTAAAAGTGCAAAGGGCTGCTTTGAGAGGTCATGGGTTCACCTTTTCCTACTGGATGTCTTCAAGTAAAGACTAAATGATTACTTTTCTGGTATGTAACAGAAGGAAATCTTTCTTTTTGCATTTTTAAGATGGTCACTTAATTCCCTTCCAACTTGAGGATATTGTGAATCTGTGGACATAAATTTAACATCCATGGGTATGGCATTAGAGTACCCAAGAAATCCACTCATTTTTCCCACATGGAACTCTCATTGAATATTCATATTTGTGGAGATTACAAGGCATTGTACTTATTTGCTTTTGACAAATATTACTGTACATGTACCAATCTCATAGGTCATTAACAATTATTTTTGTCTTCACAGATTTTCTTTTGATATATTTCATTTTCCCTATGTGGATGCCCATTTGGGGAAAACCTTAACTTGTTTCTTCTTTGCATCATCTGCCTGCCCTTTGTATGTCACCTCAATCTTCAGGAAATGGAAGACAGGAGTTTGTCAGTGAAAATGGTCAGATGTACTCCTGATTCAGGAATGGATATCCTCCTTACTACCAGGGCACACTGAAGCAGACTCCTCCCCCAAGATTAGAGCCACAATGAGCTTAGGAAGCTTCCTTTATTTTAGACACAATTAGAATGCCCCCAGGGTGAAAGTTTCAAGGAAATTCAATTATGAATCCTTAGGGCTTCTTCTGACTTGGCAACTGGGAGTCCTTGGGGCTCTAAGCTTGAAGACCATGATGGAAAAACTTTCCTACAGACAAGTCTGAGGACTTGGCTCATTGCTATTCACTTACTCCCTAGAAGAAGAGCAAGTAACACAAATTACGTGACAAATCATCTATTCCTTACATGAATGTTCCAAAAGATCCATAAATAGAGTAAGATGCCTGGAGTCCCAGGCACAGATATGGGAGTTGGAAGTTGAATAGTACTTTCCCAAGATGGAGGCCAGGGGCTGCTATCTCTGTACTTGAAAATGCAGGAAATGATCAGGGAGTGGGTTTATGGGGTTATAGAGGATGGATAAGGAGCCCTCTTTTCTGGTGTGACCATACTTCCAGTCAGATTCTCTTCTCTACTTACTTCCTGCCCCCTCTATTATTTTTCCCCCAAGTGAAAAATATCCGGACCCTATGGCCCAATCCCAATGAAGCCTGCTTGCCTCCCTCAGCAGAACCCCAACTTCATCTCTGCTTTCAGTGATTCTTTTTATACAGCCTGCCTCTTGTTAGGGAAGGCTGAATGAGAATCTCATTTTTCCCTCTACATTCTTCTGATTTCATCATAATTAATTTCAGCTATTCAAAAAAATTTTTTAAACCACCAGTGATTTACTGGAAATCCTTTTCTATATGACATTAAAAGTTTCACACTAAAAGTGACCCTGACCCAGTCTCACAAATAGTAGCTTGAAATCTCTTGTTTCTGTTACAAATGTGTTTCAGTCAGAGCTGGTACTCAAGTAGATTTATATAGGTGGATAAACAGAGCTCAGAGAGGTTAAATGACTTTTTCAAAACCACATGATTTTGACAATTTGTCCCCTTACTTTCCCCCTTACTTCTCTCTCTTTCAGTTCTTTTCATGTCTTCTATTCAGTGGTTTTCAAATATTATTTCCTTAATCTTTATAGGATACATGATAGCGGGGAAATGATAGAAATGATTATATGGGGAGCTCTTGGAAGAAACCAAGGAGTCCCAGGAAGAAAAAAGGCATTTTTAGTTTCTCTTGTACATATATTTAGGGAAAGAACTTAGATTTAGCCTCAGTAGCCTTGCAGACAAAAATGAGAACGTGGGAATCTAAGAGTCAGCAAATGTCCATGGAGGGCTGAAATGCCATTTTAGAAAATGACCTAGAAAATGAACAGGTTATATTGAATGAGGTGGTTCCTCCTATGTTGTTCTAGTCCTACCAGAAAATACATTAGCCCCTCTGTTTAGTGACCCTTGCTATGAGTTGCAGAATGTCAGAGCTGGAAGACACATTAAAGATTAGATAGCCCCACAAGTGTGCTGGAACCAACTCAAATGCCAATTGTTAAATTTTGATTGTAAGCATTATTTATACCTCAAAAATTAGCCAATGCTAAAAACCAGGGTTTGATTTTTTATTCATTTTTGATTATTTAATGGCCTAAGAAAGTGATGGAGAAAATGTCAGTGATACAGATCAAATCTAAAGTGGGTCATAGCATATATTTCTCCTTCCCCCACCCAAGATCTACCTGTTGAACATTTACCTGCACATCACTCTCTAGTACAGTGCTCTCATTTTACTAAAGAAAGATGGGTAGGTGAATATGAAGAACTAAAGACTTGTAGGCAAATTCAGACCAAGATAAAATTGTGAAACAGTCAGAATTTAGGTTTGGTATGTCTCCTCATGTGCTCAACTTTACCTTGTCTCTGTTGGGTCTTTTCCCACCCTTCCCAGCCCCTTAGAGAACCTTTCTACTTCCCTGGCCTTCAATACTTCATGCTGCTCTTTGACACTCAGGTTGCTCCATTCTGGTCATAGACCCAAGTTTTACTTCCCTGACATATTCCATGTTCTGGAAGAAGCAGCCAACTGACCACAATATTCTTCAGTTTCACATACTTCTCAGAACTAGCGTGAAAAAAGGAAGTGATTTCTATAAATTATGTTTATCTGTGAGCAAAGGTAAAATGAATTTCTTTTAAAAGACTTAAAACGTAATGACACAAGGATACTTTAACCAAAAAACAATAGAGAGAAATATTTTCATTGAAGTTTTGAGAAACAAATTTTGTAAACTTCTGTTAATGGCCTTGGTGACTTAAATGTGTTTTTTGTATCTTGATCACCCTTAATCTGGACCTTCTGCCAATCCTGTTGAAAAATATTTGCATAGTCTACTAATTGGCAGAGCCAAGATGGAAGAGTTACTACAGTGAGCTTCCTCTCCCTCCATACAAAAACAAGCAAACAACATCTCTTCCAAACAGACCTAGAAAATGTTCCAGACTGAATTGTGATCAGGAAATCTCAAGAAAAAAAAATCACAGTGTGTCATTTTTCTAGTCCAGATTGACATAGGGAGACAGAGAGCTAGGACTCTGGACAATGGGAATGGGATCTGACCAGGAATTTCTAAGTGTGGAGCATTCTAGTTCTGGGAGAGCCTACGTACCAGAGCAAAAAGATGTCCCAGCACAGAAAGACTTAATGTTTGCCAGATGCCGAGACAGATGTTAACTGGCAGTTTTTTTACTTACTAGCCAGTTCCGGGCTACAGATACAGGGCTAACTGTGGAAAGGATCTCTACAGTTGGGGTGACAGTACAGGGTAAAGAATGTGGCCTGGCTTGCGTACCAGCAAGAAGCAAACTTAGAAGCAAGCAAGCAGCAGCTGTGTAGTTCAGACCTCAGGAGCAAATCAGAATTTCAGTTCCAGTTTCTAACCCAGTCTGAAGTCAATAAAGAGATAAAGAGGTCAGGAATTCCAGACTTATAGTCCTGTTATTTTGAGCCAGCAGAACTTGCTTAGCTGGCTCATAAAGGCTATGTTGAGAGCCAGTCTACTACATCTCAGACACAAATCCATACCAGTAACTTATAGAACCCAAATCAAAAGGGTAGCAATAATACTTGGTCCTGGACCAGACACTGAAAGGTTGCAGGTCCCCAGCCTGAGCTGTCCTTAAGAGCCTAAATTAACACAGTAAAGAAAGCTGCAGAACTAGTTCAGACTTTCCCTCCAGAAATCTGCAGAGCTTTACCTTAATTTCAAGTCTGAAGAAAAACATTATAAGGGAGGAATGAGCAAAGAAAACAAAGACGAAAAAGAATCCCACCATAAAATACTATTAATGTGAAGAGATACTCAAAACATAGATCTAGAAGAAAAGAATGACTTCAAACCATCTACAAGAAGAACATCAAGAATAAACACAACTTGGATAGAAATTCAACTAGAATTCTTGGGAGAGATAAAGCAAATGTTTGAGAAAAGATGTTGAATTTTTTTTTAGTAAATGAAATGAGAACACTAGAGGAAAAACAGTTGGAAAAGAAATTATAGTTATGGAAGAAAAAAAATGGAAAGACAATTAACAATTTGACTCAAAAGATACAAAAACTTACTCAAGCAACAATTAGAATGGAACCAAAGTAATACGATGACTCCATGAGACAAAAAGAAATATTAAAATGAAAAGATTGAAAAAAAAGAAAATATGAGATATCTCAGAGTGAAAACAACTGGTCTGAATATGAATCAAGAACAGATAGTTTAAAAGTCACTGGACTGTCTTAAAACATAATAAAAAAAGCTTAGATATCATACTTAAAGAAATCATGTGGGGAGAAAGAGAAGGAGGGAGGGAAAGAAAAAATTTAAGTTGTATGGTAATGATTGTGGAACACTGAAAATAAATTTAAAAAAGAAATCACGAAAGACAGTTGGTTCTCTTAGAGTCAGGAGGCAAAGTAAAAATAGAAAGAATCCAAAGGACAACACCTGAAATTTCAGATTGAAAACCCTCAGGAACATTATAGCTGAAATCCAAAAGCTTTCAGGTCAAAGAAAAAAAGTACCACAAATGGCCAGAAACAAAGAAATCATGTACTGAGGAGCCACAGTAAGCATCCACATGATTTAGCAGCCACCACTCTAAAAGAGCAGAGAGCTTAAGATAGAAGACAATGGATCAGACTTACAACCAAGAATAACTAACCCATCAAAACCAAATATAATCATATGGAGGGGAAGGAAAGGGTGGAAATGGACCTTTTATGAAATAAGGGACTTCCAATTATTCTTGATGATAAAGAACAGAGCTAAATAGAAATTGAAATCCAAATACAGGGACTCAAGAGAAATTTTAAAAAGGCAGACATAAATGAAACACCATAAGGAGCTAAACAAGGATAAAGTGCTTACATTCTGACATGGACAGATGATATATATGTCTTTTCTGAACACTAGCATGATCAGGGATCATAGAGGGAGTTTAATTACACAGAAGCCCTAGAAGTAGTTCTTTTACATTTTGATGATCTTAAGATGAGGAATGGAAAGGGTCTGAGGGTGGAAGGGAACACCTGACATCTGAAGCTCACTCTCATTCAAATTGATAAAGGGGGGAATGTATGCATGCATGTACACACAGTGAAGTACAGAAATGCATTTCATTCAACAAGAAAATAGGAGGGAAAGGGAAGAAGAGAGAAGGGAAAATTAGAGGGAGAATAGATTAAGGGATGAATTAATACGAAGCAAAACAAACACTGAGGATATAAAAAATATTTATAGCTCTTTTTGAGGTGCCAAAGAATGGGAATTTGTGGGAGTGCCCATAATTTGAAGAATGACTAGACCAATTATGGTATATAAACATGATGGAATAACATTGTGTTATGAGAAATTAAGAAAGGATGTTTTCAGAGAAATCTGGAAAGACTTGTATGTCACTTTGTTGTCTCATATGTCTTTTCTTTTGACTTGTGAACAGTCAGAAATATTTATAAAATGACAACAATATTATAAAGACAAATTACTTTGAAAGACTTAGGAACTCTAACCATTCACCATTATGGAAGACTTATGGTGAAACATACTACTCACTCTGAAAGACTCAGAATACAGAATGAGATACACATATTTGCATGCATATCTGCAGAGACACAACACAAACGTGTATATATGCACTCACATGTATATTTGTGAATATACATGTATACATGTGTGTATATATCTATATGCATGTGTGTGCATGCCATGAGATACATCTCACAGCCAATATAGAAATTTGTTTTTTTTGACTGTGCATGTTTGTAACAGGGGTTTTATTTTTCTCTGGTTTTTACTTGGGGAAGGGGTCCAGTGGAGGAAGAGAAGGCAGAATTTTGCTATTTGAAAAAAATTAATTTAAAAATGTGTCTTTTTGTGTCTGCTTTTCTTAGAAGTTTTGCTGTATTTGCTGACAAATTAATCTGAACTCCTGTGCTAATGGTCATACCTAGTGTTATATTTTCCAGATAAGCTATTTCCATCTTAAGGGTGGTCTTCTGGAGATAATACCTTCACCTAAATTTATAATGATAATGGAGAGAGGTAGCCATCAAATTAAGTGACGGTCAGGTAGGGGAGATATACAAGAGCAGATACGTCTTTGTGACTACTCCAGGAATCAATCATTCAGACCATCTATTAGTAAGACTAACCTGGGCTGGGGTGAGAATGAGAGAGAAAGAAATGATTCATATCCTTCTCATGACCTTCAGAGAACCTAAAACTTGTCCAAAGGCATAACAATTCCAATCCTAAGAACATCCTAGACACCTTGCTCATTGACAAAAGAAACCTTCGCTCCAGTCCCCTCCCCCTCTCTATAAATTCCCTCTCCAAGTGCAGATGGCAGCTGTTTTTCAACTAATAGTCTTAGTTACCTGGGAGAGTAGAAGTTTAAATAAATTGCCCAAGGTCACTCAGCCAGAATGTAGCAGAAGCAGAACTGGAAGCATGTTGTTTCAGGGTCCAAGGCCACTTTTCTATCACCTAGGCCCTTCTGTCTCTAATGGAGAAGAAATAAAGGCTTCTGGAACACAGTAAATTCATAGCAATATAAAAAGCAGGGAGAAATTAGGAGATTGCTGTTGCTTATTGAAGGAAAGTTAGCTGGTGCCATAGTGCACAAGAGCACCACCTCTGGAGTCAGGAAGACTCATCTTCTTGAGTTCAAATCTAACCAGCCTCAGACACATACTAGATGTGTGGCCTTGGGCAAGTCACTTTGCCTCAGTTTCCTCACCTGTAAAGTGAACTGGAGAAGGAAATGGGAAACCGTTTCAGTATCTTTGCGAAGAAAACTCCAAATGGGATCATGAAGAGTCTGACACGACCAAAAAATAACTAACCAACAAAACTTGCTTATCAAACTTAAATAAGAAACAAAATGGTAATAAGGCAGATTTTAAACCCTGAATACAGTTGCATCCTTCCTCATCTTGGCCAGTCAATGGGGACTTTAGCAGATTATCCAGTAAACACCTAAAAATTAACTTGGGCTGCAATACAAGGAAGACATCTCTAAAGGTGCTAAGTATACATTTTTAGAGTGGACAGCAACTTCAGAGTTCTCGTTTTTAGAACTAAGTTCTTTGTAGACTTATTTACTAAGTATTTCTGAGAAATGAAGGAAATGTGGTGTCAAAGACCAGGATTCAGTACATTGGCAAACTGGGAAATTTAAGGGAACAGAAGAAAATGATACGCAAATTGTGGGAAAATGTAAATAGACGTGCAGGAGCCGAGGGGCCAACAGCGGGCAGTGAAATAACCCTGCCTGTGGGCTAGAGCTGCATTCCTGATCTTGTGTGAGAGAAAAACACTTGGCGACAACCTGAATTGGAGGTCCCTTTAGATGTTTAGTGGCTGACACTCTTACAGCCAAATCCGGCTATGGGGAAATCTATAACAGCAAGGGCCCTTGCCTCTCACCACCACAAGCTTCAACTGGATTGAAATGTTTTCAGCAGAGGAAACACCCTGCAGTTTAGATAAACATTGGGGGCATCCTCTGCTCTCCTGGTAGATGTTACGGTGGTTTATGTGGTATGCTATATCCTAAGTAAGGCCCAAGTCTATTAGGCACCCATTCAAGCTCTTTTCTCATGCAGCTCAGGCGTTGCTCATCCCCACCAGAAATTTGACATGAAGAATCCTTGTTCTAAGAAGGCACTGCTGGCCCAGGTGGCAAGGAGACACTGAACAACCCAAGTTGCCCCTTACTCACAGTATGTTAGGACTGGAAAGGGTGCTAAAGAGGGATCATTCTATTTAACATTTCTCATTTTACATAGGGAGAAAACTGAGGCATAGAAAAGGTACAGCAACTTGAATCCAGAACTTCTGACTCTAAGTCAATATTCTTTCTTCTACATAACACCGCCTTCCTCACAGCCTGTGACTTTCTCCATCAGTCATGATGGGAGGTATGATGCCAACTAGATTCTATGCATGACAAGGGTATTAATGTCCATTTCCCTTATCATCCTTCTTGAAGACAAGACAGTGGGAAGAAAAGACAGATTCTTCTGGCAGAGAAAAGAAGGAAGTGCTCATCCTTTTCTTATATAAAGAAATGAAAGCAGATACTGTAGAAAACAGGTACAAGTAGTACAATAGATTGAACACTGGAAGTAGATTGATTCAGGAAGATCTGAGCTCAAATTATGCCTCTGACACCCACTTAGTAGATGTGTAACCCTGGATAGATCTCTTAACCTTGGTTTCCTCATCAGCAACATGGGGAATAATGATATCACTCACAGGGTTCTTGTGGGTATCAAATGAGATAAAAGGTGTAAAGTGCTTTATAAATACTAGGGACAGGGGCCAGACTTGTGATTTTGATATGTGGAACTTTCAGATTAGGAAACTCTACCAATACAGATCGCTGCCTTCTCAGCAGTCTACTCTTAGAGAGTTACCTAGAGTGCCCTGGGGTCAACTGACTTTTCCCAGGTTCACACAGATAATAGGTGAGAGAGGCAAGATTTGAACTAAGGCCAGCTTTTTGTTTACTATCCCATATTGTCTCCTCTGTATGTTAGCTCTTATAAAACCAGTATTCCTGCTCTTCACCCCTCAATCCAACTAAAAACAGATAATGGTTTCCAAAGTAACCCTTTTCCCTCTGGAGATCACTCAATGTAAAAATTCATCCATGCCTATAATTATACCCACACCCACACATATATACAAATATACACATGAGATTATATGCATGCATATGTATGCTTGCACAATCACATACATCTGTTGCCAGACACGTTATTAACGATGGTTCTATGTTGGAGAAAACGCCAGCTCAGATTTGGGGTTCTTGATGACCCAGGGAAACATAATTTTCCCTTTTGTAGATGAGATTTTTTCAACTGTTGTTTGATCCCTTCAACAAATAAAAATAACACCGAACTGCTTTGCAGAAATTTCCCCCAATACTGATCCTTTTCCTTGCCCTGTTTCTCTCCCTCCCCAAGTGATAAGACATCTGTAAACACTCTTAGAAACTCTTTATAGAGCCTCCTCCATCTGCCACTTTGAAGTAGGACTGCAGGAAGACCTCTGTACCAGATGAAAATATCCTGCAAACTGATAAAGAGCTTGCAAATATAGCTGAAATCCACTGTGTAATAAGGATTAGTAAACCTGAAAAAGCTTGTTTGGCTTGAAGATGGAGTTGAAAATCAGGAAGTTTGGATTTTATCAAAACTAACTGAAACCATGGATATTTTTCACCTCATTTCCCCCTGCTTATCCTGCTACTCTACCACCTCTCATACAAATTCAGAGATGTTCTCTTTTATATCACTTGTATTCTGTCTTCCTTACAGGATGACAGTTGAGAACCAAACTTTAAAGATGAATCTTGTCTTATGTAAAAATGGGTGGGATTCCCTTTAAGGGAACAGGGAAGTCTTCCTCTGGATTTGGGAACAGAATTTTACTTGATTTGATTAGGGATTGTATCCTTAATCTTTTCACATGGTTATTTTTGTTTCAGTTCATATTTAAGGAGTAGACCATTGTGTTCTAATCCAAACCATCATTGGACTGATCTGAGCTAGGCCTGACTTGGAATAGGCCCCATCATGCATGGTAGTGAAGGACATCTCGTTTACCTGACTTTGGGCTTATCTATAAGAGTCACTTCAAATGAAGCTTACTCCTTCAAAAATTGATTAAACAATTTTGAATAGAAAACTTCTTCAAATGTATTCTACTCATCTTTGTCTTTTTAATTAGAGAGTAATAAATACAATAGGAATAATCCATCTTTTGACCCCATCCATAGGGGCATTATTCTAAAAAGCCTTTGGGAGAAGGGAACTATTTGTTGGTTGGGTGTTCTATGAGACATTTCCCAACCGTTTAGGGTTTTGTCCTTGATCTTAAAGATGAACAGGCTTCTGTGAAGAAGAAAGACATGAGGACATCAATAAGAGCTATAACAGTGGTGACAGGTATAGATTATTGACCAAGCTTGCTGGGAAGCTTCTGGTCTTGCACTGGTCTCTGTCAACCACAGCAAGAGGGACCCTTCCCATTGGTTTCCCTAGTCTTCTGAGCTAAAAGGCAGCTATAACTCCTCTGCTGGCTTCACCATTCCAGGATGTTTCCTTTGGCAATATTCTCTGGGGTTTTTTTAAGGTTAACAAGGGAGGGTGAGAGCACTTACAGTTTGCTCCATCATCTTGGGTCCTGGAAGTTCAAATACGTGACTTTCAAAGGTTTAGTCTGTGGGCTGATTGTCCCAGGAGTAACTGCTATAGCTGCTGTGTACCCTGTACTTGTCTCTCACCCAGTTCTGTTGGACTCCTGTGCTATTCTGAGCAGTTGGGAATCTGAACTGCTGTTGTTAATTTAGCCTGCATGGGGCCATTTCCATTCTTCTATGGCTGTTTCTGCACTGGTGTCTCCCAAGAGCTCTGTGCTCCCCTTGCCTGTTGTAAATAGCCTGTTGTAACTGATCCTTCTCGTTGACCTTTCAGGTCATCCTGGGCTATTAATCTGCCACATGTTGTCTCCAGGTGGATTCTGCCACCACTCTAAAATTCATTCAGTTTCACTTCTTAGAGGTATCTGAAGGAACTGATTGGTGGCCTCAGGTGAGTCCCTGCTTTCACTCCTCTATTGGCATTTCTTGTACAATATTGAATGAGTGGTAATAATGGACATCCTTGTTTTGTACCTGATCCTATTGGAAAGCTTCTAGTTTATCTCCATTACAAATAACTTTTGATCTTAGTTTTAGATATACATGAATCATTTTAAGAAAGCCTCTACTTTTCCCGGTGCTTTTTAACATTTAAATAGGACAGGTTGTTATATTTTCTCAAAAGCTTGTAGACATCTATTGATATAATCATATGTTGTTCATTGTTTTTGTTATTGATATAATCACTAATACTTATAATTTTTTCAGTATCGAACCAGTCCTTCATTCCTGGTATAAATCCTAACACTTAATAAGGTAAGATTTTTGCAATATATTGCTGTAATTTCCTTGCTAATATTTTATTGAAAATTGTGGCATATAAGCATATATTCAATATGCATATGGTTTTCTTTCTTTGATTTTGCTCTATTAGGTTTAATGCCATATGTGTCTCCATATAAGGAATTAGGTATGATTCCTTCTGTGCTTATTTCTTTCAAGTAGATTATGTAGTATTCAGATAATATTTTTCCTTAATTGTTTTGAAATCGATCTGGTCTTGTGGATTTTTTTTTCCTGCATAGATAACTTATGGCTTGTTCCATTTATTTTTCTAATATATAATTACTTAAGTATTCCACTGCCTCTTCTGTTGATCTAGGCAAATTATATTTTTTAAAAATATTCATGCAGGGGGCGGAGCCAAGATGGCGGACTAGAAAGACGCACATGTGCTACCTCCCAACCTACTGCCCAGAAAATATCTGTAAAAAAAGAACCACCGGTGAATTCTGGAGCAGCAGAAGCCACAGAACAATGGAGCGGAGGAGATTTCTGCTCCAGAGAGCCTGAAAACCTCTCGCAAAAGGTCCCTCGGGCCCCGGACCCAGAGCAGAGCCCAACCTTGTCTTGGTGGCGTGGCACTGAAAGGAGTGGATCCAAGCAGGCTTCAGGGACGGAATCTCCAGTGGCCGCATGGGTCCCCCACCCACAGGTGACAAGGGTCGGTGAGAGGGTCTCTTTGGCAGGTCGAGAGGGGAGTGGGGTGCCCCCATAACTCAGACCCCCTCGGGAGGCAGCAGCGGAGGTGGGAGCAGACCAGGGCTCCCCAAGCAGGCAGGAGCCTGGATCCATTGTTGAAGGTCTCTGCATAAACCCCCTGAGGGAACTGAGCCTCAGAGGCGGCCCTGCCCCCACCTGAGCACCTGAACTTAATCTCACACTGAATAGCAGACCTGCCCCCACCCAAAGCCTTGAGGCTGGGAAGCAGCATTTGAATCTCAGACCCCAAGTGCTGGCTGGGCGGATCTGGAGGTGAGGTGGGGGTGGAGAGGACACTGAGAAGTCAAGTCACTGGCTGGGAAAATGCCTAGAAAAGGGAAAAAAAATAAGACTATAGAAGGTTATTTTCTTGGTGAACAGGCATTTCCTCCCTTCCTTTCTGATGAGGAAGAACAATGCTTACCATCAGGGAAAGACACAGAAGTCAAGGCTTCTGCATCCCAGCCCATTCAATGGGCTCAGGCCATGGAAGAGCTCAAAAAGGATTTTGAAAATCAAATTAGAGAGGTGGAGGAAAAACTGGGAAGAGAAATGAATGACATGCAAGCAAAGCATGAAAAACAAGTAAACACCCTGCTAAAGGAAACCCAAAAAAATGCTGAAGAAAATAACACCTTGAAAAATAGGCTAACTCAATTGGAAAAAGAGGTTCAAAAAGCCAATGAAGAGAAGAATGCTTTCAAAAGCAGAATTAGCCAAATAGAAAAGGAGATTCAAAAGCTCACTGAAGAAAATAGTTCTTTCAAAATTAGAATGGAACAGATGGAGGCTAATGACTTTATGGGAAAGCAAGAAATCACAAAACAAAACCAAAAGAAGGAAAAAATGGAAGACAATGGGAAATATCTCATTGGAAAAACAACTGACCTGGAAAATAGATCCAGGAGAGACAATTTAAAAATTATGGACCTACCTGAAAGCTATGATCAAAAAAAGGGCCTAGACATCATCTTTCATGAAATTATCAAGGAAAACTGCCCTGAGATTCTAGAACCAGAGGGCAAAATAAGTATTCAAGGAATCCACAGATCACCGCCTGAAAGAGATCCAAAAAGAGAAACTCCTAGGAACATTGTGGCCAAATTCCAGAGTTCCTAGGTCAAGGAGAAAATATTGCAAGCAGCTAGAAAGAAACAATTCAAGTATTGTGGAAATACAATCAGGATAACACAAGATCTAGCAGCTTCTACATTAAGGGGTTGAAGGGCATGGAATAGGATATTCCAAAAGTCAAAGGAACTAGGACTAAAACCAAGAATCACCTACCCAGCAAAACTGAATATAATACTTCAGGGGAAAAATTGGTCTTTCAATGAAATCGAGGACTTTCAAGCATTCTTGATGAAAAGACCAGAGCTGAAAAGAAAATTTGACTTTCAAACACAAGAATGAAGAGAAGCATGAAAAAGTGAATAACAAAGACAAGTCATAAGGGACTTTACTAAAGTTGAACTGTTTACATTCCTACGTGGAAAGACAATATTTGTAACTCTTGAAACTATTCAGTATCTGGGTACTGAGTGGAATTACACACACACATATGCACACACACACACACACACACACATAGAGACAGAGTGCACAGAGTGAATTGAAGAGGATGGGATCATATCTTTAAAAAATGAAATCAAGCAGTGAGAGAGAAATATATTGGGAGGAGAAAGGGAGAAATGGAATGGGACAAATTATCTCTCATTAAAGAGGCAAGCAAAAGAGTTATTAGTGGAGGGACAAAGAGGGGAGGTGAGAGAAAAACATGAAGTTTACTCTCATCACATTCCACTAAAGGAAGGAATAAAATGCACACTCCTTTTGGTATGAAAACCTATCTTACAATACAGAAAAGTGGGGGATAAGGGGATAAGCAGGGTTGGGGGGAGGATGGAAGAGAGGGCATGGGGAGGAGGGAGCAATTTGAGGTCGACACTCATGGGGAGGGACAGGATCAAAAGAGAGAACAGAAGTAATGGGCGACAGGATAGGATGGAGGGAAATATAATTAGTTCTTACACAACACTACTATTATGGAAGTCATTCGCAAAACTACACAGATTTGGCCTATATTGAATTGCTTGCCTTCCAAAGGGAAGGGGTGGGGAGGGAGGGAGGAAGAGAAGCTGGAACTCAAAGTTTTAGGAACAACTGTCGAGTACTGTTCTTGCCACTAGGAAATAAGAAATACAGGTAAAGGGGTATAGGATGGAGACAAGGGCAGAGAGGGATGATAGAAGAGAGGGCAGATTGGCAGACAGGAGCAATTAGAACGCTCGGTGTTTTGGGCTGGGGGGAGGGGACGTAAGGGGAGAAAATTTGGAACCCAAAATTTTGTGAAAGTGAATGTTAAAAGTTAAATAAACAAAGAAAGAAAGAAAGAAAAATATTCATGCAGAGAGCAACTAGATGGTACAATGGATAAAGTACTGTGCTTGAGTCAGATGAGTCAGGAAGACTCATCTTCCTGAGTTCAAATTCAACCTCAGAAACATACTATCTACATGACCCGGGGCAGGTCTCTTATTCTTATTTGCCTCAGTTTCCTCTTCTGTAAAATGAATTGGAAAAGGAAATAGCAAATCATTCCAGTTTGTTTTCCAAGAAAACCCTGAATGGAGTAATGGAGAGTCAGGTGCAACTGATTCATCCATTTTACTTAGATTTTTCAGCTTTACTAGCAAATAATTGGTCAAAATAATTAATTATGATTTCTGTGATTTCATTTTCATTGGTGGCATAGTCAGTCTTTTCAGTTTTGATACAGTTCACTTGTTTCTTTTTTCTTTTTAAATCAAATTAATCAATATTTTACCTGTTTCCTTTTTTCATAAGAAATCTCCTATTTTAATTTATAATTTCATTTTTTCTACTTTCACTTTTATTCTCTACTTTAATCACTTTTAAACTCTACTTTGAATTTCAGAATTTTCTTTTTAGTTGTAAATTGGAGATAGTTAATATCTTTTATTTTATAGTATGTTAGTTTTATGTTCACTTCACTGATCTGTTGTTTTTTTTAGCTATTGAAGTGTGTACGTGTTTGCATTCCCTTATGTAATGCTTTGGCTGCATCCCACAAATATTGTTATGTTTTCTCATTGTTGTCATTCTCTTTAATGAAATTATTGAATGTTTCCATGTTTTGCTCTTTGACCCACTCATTTATATAATTAGATTATTTAGGTTCCAATTAATTTTTAAATTATATTTCCATAGTTTTTTTTGTATGAATTTTATTGTGTTTTGATCTGAAAAGGGTGCATTTAAATTCCTGCTCTTTTTTGTGATGTTTTTATGCCATAATATATAGTCAAATTTCATGAAGATAACATGTACAGCCGAAGAAATGTATATGCTTCTCTATTCTCATTCAATTTTCTCCAGAAATCTCTCACATTTATTTTTTAAAGTTTGATTAATCTTAACTTCTTTCTTATTTTTTATCATTGAATTTATCTAGTTCTGAGAGCAGAAAGTTGATGTCCCCCACAAGTAGAGATTTTCTGTTGATTTCTTCCTATAATTCATTTAAATTTTGCTTTAAGAATTTGTACACTATGCCATTTGTTGCATATATATTTAATACTGATATTACTCCATTATCTATGACACCTTTTATCAAGATGATGTTTCCTTGGTTATTTCTTTTAATTAGGTCTTTTTTGCTTTTGTTTGTCTGAGATTACAACTGCTTCCTCTGCTTTTTTACTTCAACATAATAGGTTGTGCTTCAACCTCTCTCCCATTTTTAACTCTGTGTGTGTCTTTTAGTCACAGGTATATTTCTTATAAACAACATATTGTTAGATTCTAGATTCTAATTAATTCTGTTGTTTATGTTCTTTTGGAAAATTCATACCATTAACTTTTACATTCATGGTTACTAGTTGTTCCCCTTCCTCCATTCTATTTCTTCTATTTACCCTTCTTTCTCATTTTATCCTGCCCCTTACCAGGGATTCTGATCACTTCCTCCCATAAACTGCCTTCCCTTTTTTCATCTGCTCCTTTTCTCTTACTCCCTTCCTATCCTATTTCCTTGTTGGGTAAGATAGATTTTTATATCCAAATGATTATGTATATATTTTATGTGTGTGGATGTGGATGTGTGTGGGTGTGTATGTATTAATTTATTGTGTATATATTTTTATACACACACTTTCATATGGGTGTGTGTGTGTGTGTGTGTGTAATCACTTTTCTTTGAATCAATTTAGATGATGAGTGAGGTTTAAGCATTGCCACCACTACATCATTTTCCTTCTACAGTATTTGAATTGCTTCTTTCTGGTTGCTTGCAATAAATATTGTAATAGTTCCAATAAATATTGTAAATATCTCCTTTACCTGGGAACTCTGGAATTTGGCTATAATATTATTGAGAATTTTCATTTTGGGATATCTTTCAGGAATTGATTGGTGAATTCTTTCATTTTCCATTTTACCCTTTGGCTCTAGGACATCAGGACAATTTTCCTTTATTATTTCTTGAATATAATGTCTGGACACTTTATTTGATCATGGTTTTCAGAAAGTTGAATCAGGTAAATTGTTTTTCTGATGTGATATTTCAAATTTTCTTCCTTTTACTTTGTGGTTTCTTGATATTTCACAGAATTATTGCCTTCTGCTTCCCAATTCCAATTTTTAAACAATTATTTCCTTGAGTATGTTTTTCTACCTTATTTTTTTCCAAGTTGGACAATTCTGTTTTTTAAGATGATATTTTCTCCAGCATTCATGATGCATCCTTTACCAAACAGTTAACTGTCTTATCACAATATGTTCCTAACTCACTTATTTATATTTTAAAATATTGTGTCCAATTCACCCTTTTTTTTTTTTTGAGGCTTTGGTTGCAAATTTTTTGACATCTTTGTCTTTTTCTGAGTTCATGTCTTGATCTTCATTGTTTTCATCATTGCTTTTTATAGTCATTTTTTGCTCATTTTTTCTATCCTATTTCTTGTTTTTGAACTTTATGCTATAGTTGGACTCTGTTCCTAGGATGAGGGTGAAGTTTGCCATTGCAAACTTCAGTCTTTTTCACGCTGCTCTTTTCAAAGCTAGTTCCTAGGGTTTGGAAGCTTATAATGTTTCCGTAATGATGTGATACAGGGAAAGGTGTGTTCACTGCCCTCCTTGTCTTTTCTCTGGTCCTTATGGTGGAAGGGCCCCTGATTTCTTGCAGCCACAAGGGGTACTATTTATCAAGTCCCTTATTCCTTCTGCTCCCAGAAGTCTACCCTGTTTATTTTTTTTAATTTTAAAAGTCTGCAAAGAGGTCACTAGGTTTCATAAGACTTCTCAAAGTGGTTCACAATGCAAAAAAAAAAAAAAAAAGCTTAATCAACTTTTCTCTAAGTAGAAGCATGAGAGTAGAGAGATGATGACTCTATCCCCCTATTCCTTTTCTTTCCTGTTCCCATTGTCCCTTATTGGGATGTGTGAGTGGCAGCCAGGGTTGGGAGACTGTTGTTTTAAAATATGTTTTTATTCAGTCTTAATTGTTAATCTGTGACAAAGCTTGTTGGCCAATAAAAACCCAGGCTGCTTGCTATGTTATTGAATGCAGATAGAGATCAGGAGAATAGATTTTGTCCTTTCAGGAATGTGAGGCATTCTGTTCAACATTGTTTGGAGGATGAGAGAATGGACAGACATATCGAGATACACGGAGGCAGAGAGAGGGCTAGTGTTATATTCCATGAGCTCTAAAAAAGTATCTGAAACCAAATATAAAAAAAATACCCCAGATCTTCTTTCTTTTCCCTTAGTATAAAAGGATGGTGAGCCAGAAAGTAGTATACTGTGGGGGAAAAAAGGCTGTCACTTCATTCTGAGAGGCTTTCAGTGATAGGCTTTCCCACATGCATTTCAAAAACTAGCACCTAGATGGAGGGGAAGTGAGTCACGATCTGATGTCTGTAAGGTAGCCTAGCTGGAGGGCTTTGACTGCACAGGAGTGGTTACCATGGTAACACTACCGTAGCAACACAGTGATGGTTGCTGTGCTTGAATTCACTCATGAGCTCCCCTGTGTGATTAGATATACTTTTTTCCTAATAATTCTCAATTATCATTATAAGCCTCAACCAACATGATATGTAGCCATACAATGATGATCTTCAGGACCTACTGAGATGCATCTGGTACTTTGCTCCTACACTGAATGACCCCTGAAATAAATGACTGCTCTTATATTCCTTGTGTTTGTGGTGCAACATGGACGCATATGTGTCTGGGAAAGGAGGCTTTGGGTACCCGCAAAGCCCCAGATGTGGTACCTGAACTTGTCAGGATGCCTTAGAAGGTCAAAGACTTTTTTTTCTGTGATTGATAAAGGCTTTCATTGACATGTGCATATGTGCCAGCTAATTAAATGCATGGAAATCATGTACAGCTTTTAACTTATCAAAAAAGAGATCCCTTGGTCAAAGCTTATTTGAAGAGCACCATGTTTTAAAACTCAACATGACTTAAAACAGAATCCTATAAGTTCTTTTGCTAAGGTACTTTCAGTATATATTAGGTATAACAATAGTTTGCTACATGAAAATGACTTTGAAATCTTAAAAGAAGAGTGTTTTAAAGGAAAAGATTTTTTTTTTCACAGCACATTAAATTGAATGTGAATATGACAGATTTCAAAGCCTGCCCAAATAACGAATTTACATCATAAATGCTCTGGCTTGCCTTTTTAGAGGCCCTTCCATGACTGAAGAAGGCATTTAATGGTGCTTAAGTTCAAAATGTCACAGACTCCCACTGGTACAAAAAGGAGGCTAGACCCACTATGGTCTCTGTGCTTCAGATAATGTCTCTGTCTCTTTTCAAGTTAACAAACTGCACTCCTGTCAAATTGCAGATAAATGAAAGCGACCAGAGGCATTGTTTCCCCCTACATATTGCCAGCAAAGATATCACCCAATATTTCGGGAGGACCAGTATGCTAAAAAGGAGCTTGAAATAAATCCACCCTGTGGTTATTTTACAGGATCAAAGACAATGGAGTTTCCACAGAGGCACTTTCTGAAGTTTAAGAGACTTTATCCCAATACCTGCTCATTAAGAAGCTTCTGAAACCACAGATTATTTCAAAGTTGACTGTCTAAATTTATAATCACTTGTGAGAGTGAAATTTTCAGAATGTTGTGCTCCATCTTTCCCCCCAAATAGCGTTATTTTCCAAACTGTTGTGTTAATACAACATTTTCCTAAATAATAAGTAGGTAGGTTTTGGGGAAGAGGACCTGTCACTACAAACAGTTCTTAACTCGGGAGAATGCCCCCAAAACAAGGAGTGGTTTGGGGAAGAAAAGGACAAGCCAGGGCCACTTTGAGACCCCCCTCTTTCCCTCTCTTTCTTGGTGAATGAGGATGTCATTTGATCATCCCTCCTGCTCCTTTTTTTTCCTGAGGAAATGTAACTGCTTGTAATCATAGAGGGATCCAAGGCCCTTCAGTGGAGACTGGAGGATAAGAACCCTTTATTTACTCATTGCAATTGGATTCAATTTCTTTCCCTAGAAACCACAGTTCTGGGGAACTGCTTTTTCTCCTTTCCACAGTTTTGGGAAAATTCAGCTTTCCATTCTCAGGAATCTAATCGTTTATGGTTCACAAGTAGTGGCTGGAATCTTCCTCACACACTTTCACAGCATTCATTGAGGTCCCAATCCTGTGGTTTCTTCACCCAATATTTCCATGGAGGCAAATGAGAGTTATGGTTACTATGGCTGAAAGGCTAGAGTTAGTCTGTCATTGTACAGACAAATTCTCCTGCAACCTAGTGTGGTATCAAATCAGAGAATCTCAGAGATGGATATAGGCCTTGAGATAGCTAGCTAACTAGCTACAGATTTATTAAGTGCTTACTATTTACCAGGCATTGTGTTAAATGTTGGGTATACAAACACAAACAAACAAGATGGTCTCCTACCCTCAAGGAGTTTATATTCAAATGAATAGGAAGAGGAGAGAGTGTCTCCATGAGGGTGTTGGAGATGAAATAGAATGAGTGGAGCTGGGAGTAAAATGAGCATGACTTGGGACCCTTATGAAATGGTGGTGTGGGCAAGAAATTCACCAATCAGAAATGTGGGCCTCATAGCAGATGCCTTTCTAGAGGGTGAAGTCTATCAATGAAGGGGTAGAGAAGTTCATAGAGTGAATGGAGCCATGAAAGATTATAGTTCCATATTTATGCTTTCCTGTAGCACCATATGACTCAATCTACTCTAAAGAGATGAGATGCTCATTAATAGCTATTTATCAATGATTAGAATAGTTGTTATAGAACCTTGCAGTAATGAGACTGAGATCATGGATCTCATGAATTAGCTTTAGTGTACAGTAAACAGAAAATGAATAATCGTCAGTCAATAAAGATTTGTTAAGTGTCTACTATGAGCTTGCTAGGCATTATGCTAAGTGTTGGGATTCTAAAGAAAGGCAAAAGACTGTCCTTGCCCTCAAGGAATTTACAATCTAATGGGGAAGCCAATATAAAAAGTTTAAAATGGAAGAAGGAAAGGGGTGTGTGTGTGTGTGTGTGTGTGTGTGTGTGTGTGTGTGTGTGTACACCCACTTCAGGGGTATGAGTGCAGCCGTGTGGGAAATGAGATAACTGCTTTGAGCATCCTCCTTAAATGGAGGATCTGGGGGGAAATCTCCACTGTCTATCTTCTACCCTCTCCAATCACAAGACAGAGAATAATGACATTTGATAATGAGCATCAGGATTGATATAACCTTAAAGGATAAAGAATTTCTGTAAATATAGAATTCCAGGAAAGCAGCTAAGTAGGAAATGATGCACATGCTATGACTACAGTAGCAAAACTAAAGGACATTCAACACCACACCCTTATTTCCAGTCAGTTATCTTGGTAATAAATGTCATTAGGTCAATTTAGGACTAAGCAAGAGAGAGCGGATATCTCAAAGCTACTTGACCCTTGCCTCCTTGGGGAAAATATCAAAGCAAACATGTTATAGATTGGTTCAGGGACACTATCTTATGTTTGGAAGGATGCTACATGAACCTTATTAATCTTACCAGTTTGGGAGATGTCTTAGACTTAGTTTCTCCCTTCTCTTTTTGCCAAAAAATACTTACGTCATCTTTAGATAAAGATCTTATTAGTGCCTCTAAACACTGAACATCTAGGATAGCAGTTTTCTTATTTTTTTGGTCTCAGGATGCCCATACACTTTTTTTAAAAATTGAGGACTACCTCAAAGGGCTTTTGTTCATGTGGGTTATATCTATTAATATTCATTATATTGAAAATTGAAATATCTTAGTATTATTAGAAAAATAATTTTGACCTTGAAAATTCTCTGAAAGAGTCTTGGACCACACTTTGAGAACCACTGACTGAGAAGAATGGTCCCATTGAATATACCATATTGTTGGATAAGGATAGAAGCAATAAATCTTTTTTTAAAAATTATGATGGCTCTTGATTTTCTATCACAATAATTCCCTATTAACATTGAACCTTCCCTTCTAACACAGAAAGACAACTAAGCGAAACCAACACCGCTACTGTTATCTCACAATGTATGTCTCATTCCATACCAGTAGTTGACCACCTTTCCACTTAAGTGGAAAAGAAGATTTTTACCAATTGTTCTCCAGGGCCAGGATTGGTTATCATAGTTAATCAGTCATTTTAGTGTTATTTTCTATCCATTATTATAGTCCTATGTATAGTATTCTCCTGGTTCTGCATCAATCTATTATGGTCAGTTTCATTTTTGTCTTTATATTTCTAGGATCTAAGATGATGCCTGGAACATAGTATGTGCCTAATAAAATACCTATTGATGACTTATTTGATTATATTTGAATATATAAATACAATACAAATATACAAAAGTATTTTTCCTTTCTTCTCAAAATTCCTCCTATTCCTATTTCCTTTCACAGTGAAATAACATTCATATGCCACAATTTTTCCAGTCATTTGCCAATCAATGGACAGTTATTCTGTTTCCATTTTTTTTGTTTTTGTTTTTTGCTACCACAAACAGTGCTGCTGGGACTATTTTGGTTTATATCAGGCCTGTCTTGCTGCCTATGACTTTCTTTGGGTGTGTGCCCAGTACAGGGATTGCTGGGTCAAAGTGTACAAATAGTTTAGCAATAAAACAGTATTTCTTAATGAGCACTGCTTTTATTGTTGAAATTAATAGGTAACACTCCTCCTCCATTTTACCCTCAAAGTTTTGGCCAAAATCTCTAAGAAGAAATGGTTCTTAGTTTTTATAGACACCATAAAGTCTCATTGCAAAATGATTAGCCATTCATAGAATTTGGTCTTAAAGTGGGTTTATCTAGGACTCTTATCCAAGGGAGCTTCTTCTAGAGGCACCAAAAACAAACAAACAAACAAAATCCCACGAAACTTTGAAGAAAACTCTTCTTACCTCTAAAGGAAAAGTCTTATGGTAGAGTATAAAAGGGGATATGGGAACATGGAGAAAGCTACTGGAGAATGTCCCCAAATAGCTATGTATCAAGATAAATGAGAATATTTGATGAAAAAATTACCTGAATGATCCTAAAATTAAAAGATTGAATTGCTACCCAGGAGAAAAATATCATAAATTCCCCCCTTTACTAGGGTACTTAAAAAAAAAAACTCATTGGATAAATTCTTCTTAAAAAAAATTATTATTTTCAGTTCTAAACTTTTTCCCTCCCTCTACCCCTCCTCCACAGGTTGAGAAGGCAAGAAATATGGTACCCATTATACACATGAAGTCATGCAAAACTTTTCCACATTAGCCGCATTGCGAAAAAAATGCAAGAAAAATAAAGAAAAAAAATACTTCAATCTGCACTCAGAGTCCCTCAGCTCTCTCTCAAGAGTGGATAGCATTTTTCATCATGAGTCATTTAGAACTGTCATGGATCATAGTATTTATCAGAATTGCTAAGTGTTTCACAGTTGATTATCGTTAAACTATTGCTGTTTTGTTCTTCTGGTTTTGTTCACATGACTTTGCATCAATTTGTATGTCTTCCCAAGTTTTTCTAAACCCATACCCTTCATAATTTTTTATAGCATTCCATTAACATTATATGTTCCAACTTGTTCAGCCATTCCCCAATTGATGGTCATCCTCTCAGTTTCCCATTCTTTGCCACCACAAAAAGAGATGCTGTAAATATTTTCATATCTATGGATCCTTTCCCTTTTTCTTTGACCTCTTTGGGGATACAGGCCTAGTAACAGTATTGCTGGATCAAAAGGATTTGCTGGATTCTTAAAAGTCATATTTCAATGGAATAATTTTTTCTGAGTTTCTGCATTCTCAAATTAGCTCCCATTTAACACCTATTGGTGTCCAATATTTATACAGTTGATGTTTTAATGTGAAAACAAACAGTCTAGAACAGAACAGTAAAGAGAAATAGAAATGAATAAAAACAATACAAATGTTATTCTGTGCAAAGGGAAGAGGATGTGGTAAGAGAGATTAGGAGATTCATTTTAACTTTTCATTTTAAGGGTCATGATGCGTGAGAGTGTCACTACTGTAATCAGAATACTCTGAGAGAACTTTACTACAATGGTGGCTTACTATTCAATGACAATATGTCATTTTTATTTGCAAATAAATAATTCAAAAATAAGGGATTTTCAGGCAAGGCCTTAATCTTCCAACCTCAGCTTTTCCTGATCAAAAGGACTTGCCAGATCCATGTTGCAGAGTATGATAGTGGCATATGCACCAATTGAAGGACCTTGTAATGGAGGAGGAGATATAGAAAAGGAGATTCATTTCTAAATGGAGGGCAGCCTCCTTCCTGCCCCAAGCAACTTCTTTCTTGTTATAGTCAGCTCCCTCTGAAGTACAGTTTAGAATTTTTCACAGATAGTTTAATCTTCTTTTCTAATCTCAAGAAAAAGAAGGAATTATCTTCCTAATCAAATTAGTCTATCTACTAATGGCCCTATGAGAAATATCTTTGCTGATGGTTTTACTGATCTTAAGTGTTGTAGTGTAGTGTCAATGCAATATTCATAGCAACTACAGCAGTCTTGAATATCTTGGGGCAATTCTGAATTGCAAAATACAATAGACTCTCCACGTAGAAGACAGAACCAAAACATTTATTCAGACACCAGAAAGCCAAATCCATCATAGTAACAAAAATCTATACACAATAACAATGCAGAGGACAACACCATCCCTAAGCCTTCCCCTGCTGAGCTTCCCACAGACCAGCTCCATTAAACAAATCACAAGCAGTCTCTCTTAAACAAAACAACAAACAAGCTCTTCCTCTCGTGTTAGCCAGCAACCTGCTTGCTTGCATCTTTCCTAGCTTTGATTGCTCTATTGCCTAATTTTCCTCAGCTGTGCTCTTGTTCTGCCTCTTCTTGTTTCACCCTTCCTGCTCCAATCATTCAGCAAACTCCTCCCACCACAGGATCCATGTGACTCAGACCAGGCAGGTCACATGAACCTATTAATGAATGAGAAAGATCTTCTCATTTAAATTACCATTATATGCAGCCCCAAGACCTTTTGCATTCATTACATAGGTTGGTGGGGCAACTGGTATCAAAAGAACTTTAACAGGGATAACAGAAAATAAGCACACAAAACAACATCTTAGGCAACTGGTGTCAACAGAATTTTACAACACTATAACAGGGATCACAGAAAATAAGGACATAAAACAGTATCTCAGGTTGGGGCTTAACCACAAGCACCCCATCATTCCCCCTCAAACAAATGGGGCCCCAAATTTTGGAGTAAGGGGCAAAGGTCTCTTTTTCTATAGCTACTTCCCGCTGAAATTGGACTTAGAGCCATTCCTGTCCCAAGAGATCCCATTGGAGGGTCAGTTCTTCAGCTAGCATCTGGAGCTTGGTTGATGCCAGGCCTAGGGGTGACACAGCACATCGGACAGGGGGTGACATCTGGCTTAAGCAATCAGGCTTGGTGGAGAACATTAAGTCTACAGAAAATAAATCTGACAAGCAAGGTGAACAGACAAAAAGCCAAAAAGAAACAAGGAGAGAATTACTAGAAGCAGGGTAGACATAGGGTCAGCCATGCTTCTGGAGCCTATGAGCCCCCTATCATAGCCTCATTCACTGTTCTTTACTGTTTTCTAATTTGCAGTTTGGGTGTCATCATTCTGCTTAGAGGCATACTTATTTAATCTGAGCTGGGGCCAAGTCAACCTCCCATTCTCTCTTCAGGTATGACGAACTGGGATACAATGTTTCAGGAGGATCTGCAGGGGCAGTTCTCATTTTCCTACTCAATCTAAAATCAAGCTTGTTTCCTCAATACAGGGGGTTTGGAGAACTCAGGACAGTGGAGCAGAAGGGGAGCAAGAAATGTGTCCTTGCTCAAGATTTTTGAGCTTGGGGTTTGTGCTCCATCATATTCACCCAGTAAATAATGGTCCGCATTATGCACTGATTCTTTTGGCTTATTTTTGCCAAAACACAGATAAACCTGGGCATGTATGGAGAACTTTGAGCCTTCTCAATTGTGGGCAAATGTTAATCCTTCTCATGCTTTCTTCTCCATCTCTTTAACTCAACTGACAGAGGCTAATGCCAAAATGATGCCAGTAAGGTTTGAATACATTCTTCTGGGCACTCCCCCTGGCCTGAGCTCACTGGTATGCCAGTCTCCTTGATGTTCTGATTAAGATCAGAGAACTGACAAAGAAGAGAAGAAGAGGGAGGCTTCCAGCCAAGACAAGCTTATTACACCATTCATTGGCTCAGACATAAGGAAGTAATGCCCTGTCATTTTCCCTGTCCACTTCTCCACCTTTTGATCCTCAGGGATGCCTGGCAATTAACCTGGGAGAACTGCACTGATCACAAATCCTTTTCTGCAAATCTGGCTACCTCTCAGCTGAGGCAAAAGTTATTGAATATAATTCCAAACTTTCTTCTCAGACACAGATACAATACTGTTTTCCTAAGATTAAAGAGAGTAAGTCTCCATTTCCTTAGTTTTGTCCATTGACTTCACATTCAATTCCCTAAGTGGTCCCAAGGTTTCACCAAGTTCCTAAGATCAGAACTTTCCCCAACCTTAATTTCACCATTCCATCAAGTTGTAGTACAATTAAGGAAAGCTGTCAGGACTCAGACATAGTGATCCATTCTGACTCATATGCCAAAAGATGAAGAATTCATTTCTCTTCTTGTTTTTGGGAAAAAAAATAGCCATTCCTTTGTAGGAGAAAGCAAGTAGGGAAAATGCTCTACTCTACAAAGCACATTTTTCTCCTGTATTTCAAGCAAACAAACCTGAGATTATAAGATTTAAAGTTAGAAAGGACTTTAAAGGCCATCTAATCCTTTTTTTAGACATGAGAAAACTAAGGCTGAGAAATGAATTGATCTGCCTCAGTTTACTCCCACAACCAGTTAGCGACAGAGCTAGGCTTCAAACCCAGGTCCTTTAACTCCAAATCCAGAATTTTTCTATTATACCAGTGATTCTCATTTAGGGATTATTAAAATTTTTAAATTGTTCTTTAAGCAGTAAATAATTGTCAAATATTATGGGCAATACATTAAGATCCTGGGGGTTCATAACACGTATTTAAAAATTGTTGTTGAACATGGTTCAAGAATCAGAAATGTTGGAAACCACTGAACCATGCTATGGTAACAGAACAATATAAAGACCACAAACTCTTGTATGGATAGGTCATGTCCAATAGGAATCTGGGACAGAGGCAGAACTCTAGGAGACAAAGACCCATGCTTTCCATTGGTTTGTCATCATTCCATGTACAAAATCTCCATGGTGTCAACACAAAACACGGCAGTTGTACAAATACTGTATTTGATTAAGACCAGTAGTTTGAAAGAAAACAGTGTGGTATAGTGGAAAAAACCTTAGGCTTGAAAGAAGAGCCGGAGGTTCAAATCCTGTCACTGATAGCTTTCTAAATCTGTCTTCCTGGTCAAGTCCCTTAACCTCTGTGCACTTTGGTTTCCTTATACATTAAATGGGAGTAATAATATTTATGTTACCTACCAAGCAGAGTTATGGCAAGATTCAAATGAAATAATGTATGGACTTCAAAGTACTATCAATCAATCAAGAAGCATTGATTAAGCATTATGTAAATTTCAGCTTTTTACAATTCACTAACCCTCAGCTTTGACATCAAAGAACAGAAGCAAAAGAGGGGCTTAAAGGACCTAAAGACACAACCAAAGGGCACCAAAGGACAATTGTCAGGAGAGATGTTGCCAAGAGACAGAGACTCTGGGAGTTCACTTGGAAAGAAGCTGGATTTTAACTTTGAAAAATATTGGGGGTAGGGAAAGGGGAAGCAAATGATATCTTTCAACTCCTATTCAAGGTAAGTAAGGTTCTAACTTTAGGGGGTTGAATAGGTCTGGGTAGAAAAAGGAGGACCGAAGGGGCTCTTCATCATTTTTTTCCCCTGTATGTCACAGATTCCTTTGGCAATCTGGTAAAGCTGATAGACCTCTCTTCAGAAAAATGTTTTTAAATGCATGAAACAAATACATAGGATTGCAACAGAAACTATTTAAATTGGAATTGTTATAATATATTTTTAAAACAAGTTCATGGACCCCAGGTTAAAAACTCCTGTATTTAACTTATCGCTTTCTTCAACAAACTGAGAAAAGACTTAGTTAAACCTAGTGAGGGAGCCAATTTAACCACCACGGGGTGTCAGTGAGGCTGAGTAATTTTCACTAGAGTCACAGTAATATTTATGGCAAAGGTACAAAGGGGGAATATGAGAAAGAAGGAAGGGAGAGGAATATGAAAGGTAATAAGAGAGTAGAAGGTTGGGAGATGAAGAAGGTAGGAGAGAAGAAAAAGAAAAAAGAGATGATTTGACATGGAGTATTAGAGTGTCAACCAAAATTTAGCTTAGGGATTACTCAATAGCTCACATTCTTGGAAAGACCTGAAAAACAAAATCCAAAGCATATTAGCTTCTGACTGTGGGTTGGCAGTGACATCTTCTCTTTGAAGGACAGCGCATTTCATGCACATCCAAGCTCCAGCTTTGACGAACCAGACTTCATCAAGAACAGGTCATACCAGACTAGACTCATTTCCTTTTTCTGGCAGAATTATTAGCCTGGTAGTTTGGAGGAGGGGTGCTATAGACATCACATACAAGAATTTCAGTAAAGCATTTGACAGTCCTTCATGCTTATAGTTCTGGACAAAATGGAAAGACTATAAATCGTAGGATTGCTTATTTAGAGTTGGATGGGAGATCAGAAGTCATCAAGGTCAATTTCATCATTTTACAGATAAAGAAACTGAGGTCCAGAGAAATGAAGCAACTTGCTCAAGGTCCTATAGAGAACAAGAACTGGGATTTGAACACAGGTCCTTCTAACACCAAGTACAGCATTCTGATAGTTGTTATAGATTACTTAGAAATTTGCAACTAGTTAAATGACTAGAACCAAAAAGCAGTAATTAATGAAATAATGTCAACCTAGAAGGTGGTCTCTAATGGGGTGCACAAAGGATCTGCCCTTAATCCTATGAGTTTCCAAATTTTAGTATATGGCTTAGATAAAAGCATATAGGACATGTTCATAAAATTTGTCTATGACATTAGACTAGCATATTTTGTGAAAGAATCAGAATGCAAGAAATCTCAACAGGCTGAAACAATGGGCCAAATCCAATAGCCTAACACTTCATAGAGATAAATGTAAAATCCATTATTTTGGTTTTAAAGATAAAAAAAATAGCAGGATGGGAAAATTATGAGTAGACAATATATACTGTAATAAAAAACAACATATTTTAGTGGATTGAAGCCCAATCTAAGTCAACATTATGACATGACAGACAACAAAGTTAATGTGGACCTAGGTCATATTAATAGAAGTATAATGCCTAGAATATGAGGGGTGAAAGGCCCATTTTTCTCTATCCTATTCATAGCACAATTGGAGTATTGTGTTCATTTCCGGCATCATATTTTAGGAAGGATTAATAAACAAGTGTTTCGAAAGGAGGACAACTAGGATGAATACCAAGAGGTTGCTGTTGTTCAGTCATTTCAGTTGTGTCTGACTCTTCACGACCCCATTTGGGGTTTTCTTGGCAAAGATTCTGAAATGATCTGCCATTTCCTTCTCCAGCTCATTTTACAGGTGAAGAAACTGAGGCAAACAGGATTAAATGACTTAACCAGGGTTGCACAGCTTGTAAATGCCTGAGGCCAGTTGAACTCAAAAAGATGAATCTTTCGGACTCCCGGCCTACCACTTTATCCACTTTATTCCACTCTAGTGGAAACTATTCTTTACCTTACTGATTAAAGGAATTGTGGCTATTTAGTCTAGATAAATGAAGGTGAATATGATAGCTGTCAAATGTTTGAAAGGCTGTCGTGAGGAAGGCTGATTACATTTTTTGTACTGCAGCCAGAAGGAAGAACTAGGAACAATGGATGGAAACTGCAAAGAGGTAGATTTAGATTAAAGCTAAGGAAAAACTTCTTAACAGCCAAAGCTTTCCAAAAATTGAATGGAGTTATCTGAGGAAAGAAATGTATTCCCCATCTGTAGAGGTCTTCAAGCATAATGAGGATTTGATCAATGGAGAGTGAGACAAGTGATTTTTTTTCCATGATTAAATGTTATTTTTAATTCATGAAATAAAACAAGAATTACCATAACATAGTATAATAAAAAAGATGATTGCACATGAAACTGTAAATTATTGTGTACAACTTTCAAATGTACAACACAATTATGTAAATTTCTTTTTTTCTTTCCCCTCTTCACTCTACAGATGGCAGCCATCAAGCACAAATAGGTGTATAAGTATATATTTACATATAGTTATAATATATGTAAAATTATTCTATATGTACTTCTATTTATCAGTTCTCTCTCTGGATGCAGACAGCATCTTTATTCATACTCTTTACAGTTAATATAGGTATTTATAGCAGTCAAAATAACTCATTTGTTCAAAGTCATTCTTAAAACACTATTACTGTTACTGTATACAATGTTCTCTTGGTTCTGTTTATTTTACTTTTCATTATTTCATGCAAGTCTTTCTATGTTTTTCTAAGATCATTGAGCTCATTATTGCTTATAATACAGTAGTATTCTATCACAATCATATCCCAGAGCTTGTTCAGCCATTCCCCAATTGATGGCCATACCTGTAATTTCCAGTTCTTTGCCACCGCAAAGAGAGCTGTTATAAATATTTTAAAACATTATAGGTTCTTTTCCTTTTTCCCTAATTATTTTCAGAAATAAACCAAGTAGTGGGACTTCTGGATCAATAGGCAGTTTAATATCTCTTTGGGCATAGTTCCAAATTGCTCTCCAAAATGGTTGGATCAGTTCACAAGTCTACCAGCAATGAATTAGTGTCCTAAACTAAAAGTCTTCCCAGTAAGATCAGGTATGAAACAAGCTTGTCCACTTTCACCAATATTATTTGATAATGCAGTGGAAATCCTAGCAATAACAATAAGAGAAGAAAAAGAAATAGAAGAAATCAGAATAGGGAATGAGGTAATAAAACTCTCTTTTTGCAGATGATATGATGACATACTCGGAAAATTCCAAAGACTCAACTAGAAAGTAAGTTCAAACAATAATTTTAGCAAAGTAGCAGGATATAAAGTAAATCCACACAAATCATCAGCATTTCTGTATGTCACAAACAAAACTCTGCAAGAAGAGATAATAAAAGAAAAAATATACCATTTGAAATGACTCTAGACAATGTGGAGCGCCTGGGAGTATACCTGCCAAAACAAACCCAGCAACTATCTAAACAAGATTATAAAAATATAAATTTTATTCAAATAATTTAAATAATTAGGTTTAAATAGTTAGAGAAATATTAATTGTTCATGGATTGACAGTAAATGACAATTTTACCCAGACTAATTTATATATTTAATGCCATCCCAATTACAAATTTTTTTAACTCAATTAGAGGAAATGGTGGTAAAATTCATTTGGAAAGGTGGAAGGTCAAGAATAGCAAAGGAAATAATGAAAAAAAGTAAAGAAAGGAGATTCGTTGGTGACAAGAGTGATTTTGTTACAGTATTCTACGGACAAATTGAAAAAGAAGAGAAAACAGATGAGGAACTTGGAAAATATCACAAGCCTTGCATGGAAACATAATGTAGTAATGGCAAATACATGAAAAAACATTAAGTAATCACTATGTGTCAGGCACTGTGCTAAACTTCAGGGATATGAACACAAGAAAGCAAGACTCTCCTTACCTTCAAGGGATTCACAGTCTACTGGAAGGAGACAACCTAAAAAGAGGAGCTGGAAAGAAAGTATGGAGTACACAGAGTGGTATGGTTTGGAAATAACTGAGAAATGAAATGGAAAGCTAGTCCTGCACTAGATAGGGACTATTAGAAGTATACAGAAATATGAATAATATTGTGGACTTACTTTCTATCTCACTACTTTACTGAGATTATTCATTGTTTCAGTTAATTTTTAGTTGACTACCTAAGGTTCTCTAAGCAAACCATCATGTCACAAAAAATGATAATTATGTTCCTTCTTTGCTTATGTTTATTCTCTCAATTTCTTGTTCTTGTCTCATTATTATAGCTAGCATTTCTGGAACCATATCAGATAATGTGAGAGACAGTATGGTATAATGTATAAAGAGCTGGGCTCAGGGTCAGGAAGACCTGGGCTCAAGTTTCCCTTCTGTCTCATACTGATTGTGACACTGCATAAGATGCAATATTTTAGCCCTGTAAGCAACTCTCTGACCATAAGTTGCAGAGAAGGTGCTATCTGCGTTAGTAGTGTTTCCACATTTAGTAATTCTTTATATCAGTGAAATCATAGGTTTAGTCCCTATTCCTATCAAATTTTGTGGCACTAGTAGCATCTCAGCTTTACTCCTGATCTTATTGGAAAAGCATCTATAAAGTATTTCTCCACCGAGAGAAACTTGGTTTTAAGTTGTTATTATTTGTCACATTAAATTATGATTCATCTATTCCTTATGCTTTCAAATGTTTGTAAAATAAAAGGATGTCACATTTTGTCCAAAGTTTTTTTCTACATATGTAATCATGAGATTTTATTGTTCTTATTTTATGACCTGTTTTTAATATAAACAAACCTTATATGCTCTATATTACAAATCCAATATAATTGTAGCATAAAAGTCATGTAGTTGGTTGTAGTGTCTTCATTTTATATTTTATTACATATTTTTTTCACCAACAGACCAATTAAGAATATTGTTCTATGGTTTCATTGTTTTATCTCTCCCTGATTTAGGTATCAGGACTACCAATATTTGTCTATAAGAGGAAATTGGTAGTATCCCTTTTTCCTTTGTTTTATAAACAATTTATATAATATTTTAATCAATGTTCTTTGATTGTTTGATAGAATTCACTTACAAATCTATATTGTTCTCTTCCCTTATGCAATTTGGGAGCTATTTGCTTGTTCAATTTTTTTTTCCAAGGAAGAATTGTTTAAATGATCTGTTTCTTAAACTATTAACCTGGGTATTTTTAATTTTGCAAATATTCATTCATTTCATTTATCAGTGCTATTGTCATATAGTTGAGCAAAATAAGTTCTAATAATTTTCTTTCATTTTTCTTCAATTATCTTTTTATCATTTTTGATAATGGAATTTATTTAAACTGATTAGCTAGTGGTTTATTTATTTTAATTAATTTCTTCAAAAAACCATCTCTTACTTTTATAAATTCAATGATTATTGTTGTTTTCAATTTTTATCTCTTCCTTGATCTTTGGTATTCCTAATTCCGAATACTTATGTTTTTGGCTTCACTTTTGTTTTGTTACTGTTACAATTTTTTAATTGTATGCACATTTCATTTACTCTCTTTTCTTTCTCTTTTTTGTTGATGAAAGTATTTAAAAATATAATTCTTTTCTAAGCACTGCTTAGTCTGAATAATGAAAGTTTTATATTGATCCATTGTTGTCATTTTCTTTAATAAAAATTTCTATTGCTTCTATGATTTGTTCTTTGACCTAGCAATTTTTGGGATTATATTTTTTAGTTTCCACTTAAGTTTAAATATTTTCTTTAAATGTCCTCTATTAATTTTTAATGTTGTGATCCCTAAGAATGTAGCTAGTTTTTCTTCTCTTTTTACAGTTGCTGGTGAAGATTTTTTTTGGCCTAGCATATGGTCAATTTTTGTAGAGGTGTCACTTAGAGATGGAGAATATGTAAATCCTTTTCTATTTACATTCAGTAATTATCAGAGGTCTATCATATCTATTTTTTCTAAAATTGTATTCAGATTCTTTCTTATTTATTTTTTTGTTAGCTTTGCCTAAGTCTGAAAGGGGTTCCTATAAATACCCTCCCATTTGTGCTTTTGCTTTTTTTCTCCCTGGAATTCTTTAAACTTTTCTTTCATTACTAAGAAGCTATACTATTCATTGCAATTATATTAGGTATTCGTATTATTTCATTTTGTGATGCCTTTAATCATAATGTAATTTACCTTATTTCTCTTAATCTTGACTCTTTTTATTATTGCATTTTTTAAGATCATAATTGTTACCCTTGTTTTGAGTTTGCCTTAAGATAAATCCTGTTCTAGTCCTTCATTTTAACTAAGTGAATCTTTATGATTAAAGTCTATTTCTTGTAACTGATATGCTTTGTATTCTGTTTTCCAATCCATTTTGCTACTATCCTCTTTTATAGGTGAATTTATCCCATTCATATTCATGGGATGATTGTTGTATATTTATCTAAATCTAACCTTCTTATAGGCAAAACAGCTATATTTATTCAGTGCTTACTACATGCCAGGCACTGCACTATGTGTTAGGGATATAAATAATATAAGCAAAATGAAAGACACTGCCTTCCCTTAAGATGCTCATGTTCTAATTAGGAAAGACAATACACAAAGAGGAGCTGAAGAGTAGAGGTGTGGTGACCACTAAAAGGCAAGATAGAAAAGTCCTGAGAGCCAGAAGCAAAGCTGGGAGGAGAATGAAGCATGGAAACCTTTATCATACGTTTTCCCTCTTTTCTCTCTTTTCCCCTTGTTTCAATGAATGAGATGAAGAAAAAAAAAGGATTGTGATCCACACTAGGAACCTATAACTTAAGTGGTCTGTTCATAATCTTCTGCCCCTCTTCTCTTAAGCAAAGGACATTTGTGTACAAAACAGAAATAAAGATTGTGTTGCCCTTGAAAAAAATAGGAGAAAGGTGAGTTTTTAGGGAAGGATAATGAGTTTTGATTTGAAAATGTTTAGGTTGAGCTGCTTGCAAGACATCCATTTTGAAACATTCAATATATAATTGATGATTCAGAACTGGATCTTGGCTGAGTGATTAGTCCTAGGTATTTAGATCTGAGAGTTACCTACATACAAATGATAACTAAACTTATGATAATTTATAAGGTTGCAAAGTAAAAATAGGTAAAGAAAAAAGAGAAGAAAGTCTAGGATGGAGCTTTGGGGTTCACCTGGATTTGGGCATAATATGATTTAGGTTCCAACAAAGGAGACTGAGGAAGGGTAGAAGACAGAACTAAGGTAGAACAAGTAGGAGGAAAGCAGTGTTACGAACTCATGCCATGAAGGACCAGGAGATCTAACTCAGCCCTCTGTAAACTGTGATGCTCAGATACTTCTGGTCCTGAGGGACTGGTGATGTTTGTTCAACAACCCCACAAAATACTGACCTTATTGGTGAGTCTAATGAAGATAATGAGTTTTCTGAGATTGCTCATGTCAGAGTTTTCAATGTTCTATACATTTCCTATGATGGAGAAAATAAAAAGTTACCCCATACCCATATTGACCCTGTACATTTATTGTATTTGTGAGAAAGGAACCCACTACACACATAAGAGGAAATACTAGATATAAGTCATTTCTGAGCTCTATTTTAGAGATTTCTTTGATATTTTACTTTAGCTGGGAGTGCAGCCAAAAAGAGAAATTGATGCCTTGAGAGTCAAGGCCATATAGGTAAAATAAAAGCGAGTCCATGTGAACTCATAGCTATGGGAGATCTTGGACCAAAAGTAGCAATAATATAATTAATACCTTAAAGTTCATAAAATATCTTATGTATGTTATATCATTTCATTATTCTCATTTTTATAAATGAGGAAACTACGAATTTCAGAGAACCCAGGGTCCCAAAGCTCTCCTTCCACCATGCTTTTGTGCATCTCACTATTCATCTACACCTTCCAGACTGATTCCCTGGCTTCCTTCAAGTTCCAGCTAAAATACTGCCTTCTACAGGAAGCCTTTCCCAATGTCTCTTAATTCTAGTGCCTTCCCTCTGTGCATGTTTTTCCAATTGGTCCTACAGATAGCTTATTTGCCCATAATTATTTACATGTTGTCTGCCATTGTCTTTCTTTGTATCCCCAATGCTTAGCACATTACCTTGCACAAAATAGGTGTTTATTAACAATTGACTTACTGACTGGTTGGCATCTCTAAAGAAAACTAAATAAAAACTAATAAAAACTAATAAAAGGTAGTTGGATATCACGGTTCCTTGCTACAGAGATTGAGACATTGAAGCAAGGCAAGATTTGGGATATAACTATGATGGTATGCAATAATTTTGATGCAGTTTCAATTTGTGACAGAAAGGGTATGTAGACATGTTTCTACTGACACTGGGATGACTCTGAACATCTAACTTTGACCAAGTGAAACTAGATCAGGCTGATTCTCCTACCTTTATTTAGTCCTTTGTCAGTTTTAAGTTCTGGATTTTGTGTAATACATATGTTTCATTACAACTTATAATTTTTAAATTTATGGAATAAAATAAAGATTTCCATAACATAGAATAATAAAAAAAGATCGTTGCACATGTAACTTCAAATCTATTATGTACAACTTACTATTTCTTATAAATATACAATTATCATGCAAATTTCTTTTTTTCTTCCTTCCCCCCACCCTAGAGATGGCTACCATTAGACACAAATAGGCACACACAAACATACATGAAAAATCTTTCTATACATACTTTCACTTATCAACTCTTTCTCTGGGTGCAGATGGTGTCTTTTTTCATAGTTAATTTGGGTATTTATAATAGTCATTCTCAAAACAATATTGCTGTTACTGTATACAAGATTCACTTGGTTCTGATCATATGCTTTTAAATCTGTGGTTTTAAGAATATTATTCAAGGGAAATGAGTAAAATTTTAGCTCTTAAACAGCTTACCTCAGTAACATGTATATATATATATACACACATATACATATATGTATGTATACATATATATATGTATGTATGTATGAGGAAGCCAAGCATTTCAAGGATTACTCAGACCCACAAAGAATCAGGATTACTTATACAAAAATACAAAGGAATACAGTCAAAAATTGAAAACAACAAGAACTGAGACACTGTCATGTAAAACAGCTTGATTAGTCCTCAGGAGTAAAAACAACAAAGACATTTCCAGGGACATGGCAACTGGAAGGATTATAATTGACTCCTCTGTAGTATAGTGTAGGCTTCTGGAATTTGGAAGACTATCAAGAACACCAGTAAAAAAAACAATTCAGAACCATTTCCATGAAGAAAAATGGTTGCCATGAACAAGACAATATAAAAGTTGGCATACTAAAGATTGGAAAAAGGTAATTTTTACTGATGAAGCTAATTTTTTTCATTTAAGATTATATTTAAGTGCTTATATCACAACCACTGTCAGAGACCAGATGAAGTAGTAAAGCCTAAGCATCTTCATCAGACTATAAAACCTCCACTCAAAAAATGCTTTGCAGGATTTTTAAAATCCAAATGGACCTGGAGTCTTGTCCTTATTGAGGGAATGATTGGCTCTGATAAATATTTTTGTATGCTAAGAAGTACAATTGTTCCAGAATGACAAAAATCCACAAGTGGGGATTTTATATTGAAATGTGACCCTGCACCCTGTCATAGGTCATGAAAGGTTGAGAAATTTGTATAATATATGAATTTATCTTAAAAAATGGAACTCACTAGGAAGTTTTCCAGTGACATTGTTGTTGAGTTGTTTCTGACTCTCTGTGACCCCATTTAGGATTTTTCTTGGCAAAGATATGGGAGTGGTTTACCATTTCTTTCTTCAGCTCATTTTATAGATGAGGAAACTGAGATAAACAGGGTTAAGTGACTTGCCCAGGATCACACAGGTAGCAAGTATCTGAGACCAGATTTGAAGTCAGGTCCTCCTGACCCCAGGGCCAGCACTCTATGCACTGCATCACCTAGATCCCCAGTAATGGCAGCCCTTCATTTATTCACTCTTTTGTTCTTGAATAAATATTGATGAAATAGCTACCATGTGCCCAGGACTGTGTTAGACACTAAAGGTGATACAAAAAATAGAAAAAATGGTCCCTGCCCTGAGTTTATAAGCTGTCCGAGGAGACAAGATACACATGCAAGGAACTGCAGTAGAAGATCAGTAACTGCTGGTCGGGCTACATCTGGGATATTTCACTCAGTTCTGAGAGTCATATTTTAGGAAGGGCATTGACAAACTAAATCTAGAGGAAGGTGATCAGAGCATCTGGAAGGCATCTGGAAAGCATGTCCTATGAGGGAATGGTTGAAAGAATTAGGGATGTTTAGCTTAGAAAAGAGACTTGGCATTTGGACAAGATGGGAGGGGAGGTGGGGAAGGACATGATCACTGTCTTCAAATATTTGAAGGGATGTCATGTGGAAGAAGCACCAGGCTGTTCTATATTGTCCCAGATGGCAAAATTAGTGCCAGTTTGAGGAAGTAAATTTAAACTTATTATAAAGAAGAGCTTTTCACAAATGGAACTGAGTGTATAGCTTTGTGAGATAGTGAGTTTTCCCTAACTAGAGATGTTCAATCAGTGGCTGGCTAACAATCCATCAGTGATACTATAGAGAAGATTTTTGCATTTGAAAAGAAGTCTCTTCTAAGGTCTCTTTTAACTCTAGGATTTCATTATACTAAGTAAAGTATCAATGGTAAGGGTAGTAGGAATTAAGAGAATGAAGTGATAGGATGGTTCAAGGAAAGCTTCATGGAGGAGGTCAGATTGAATTTAAGCCTTGCAGGTCCATCAGAATTTTAGTAGGTTGGGGTGAAGGTAAGACATCCCAGATGAGAAGAACAAGGTGAATTAAAAAAGGAAATAAACTGGGAAAGTGCACAGGGGGCTCCTGATAGTAAAAGTCAGGTAAAAACAGAGCTGAGCCAGTAAATGTCTGAAACAGGACACACTTTTAAATTTAATCTGCATTATTATCATTTTCTCCGTAACTTTCTAAATCTAGTCAACCAACAAAACAATAAATCAAATCCTGATGCAAGTTGTAAATGTGTAAGCACTGAAAAATCGAACAACTGGCAAGCCTTGAGCTGGCTCCAACACATCCCTTGGTGACAGTAAACACAATTCTTTAAAGAAACACACTTTAAAAATATTTACAAAGAAGATTACTGATTAGAGGTAGCAAGTGAGTTAGGAGTCACTGAGCTGCACCACTTCATATGGAAACCTAAAGAGTTGAAATGACCTGCTCAAGATGATACAAGTTGGGACAGCTGGGTGGCCCAGTGCATAAAGCACTGACCCCAGATTCAGGAGGACCTGTGTTCAAATCTGACCTCAGATACCAACCGTATGACTCTGGGCAAGTCATTTAACCCAAAAAAGTCTCAAAAAATAAAAAGTTACACAGGTGGCAAGCAACAGCCAGGATTCAAAACCCAGTCTTCTATCTCTTACGCCCCACTGGCAGCACCCAGCCCCAATTTCTCATTCTTCTGAGCAAGAATTTGTCATGTCTATTGGCAACCTCAAAAGCTTCTGATATCCCCTGGCTTATCCCTTTGACTTAATTAAACAATCAGATACATGTGACATTTATTTCAGAAGACTCTCTTCTGAAATGAGGTTCTCTTACTAAAATGACATCGTAATATCGTCTAGTCTTACTGGGAAACATGCTGGGCTCAGAATCAGGAGAAGCCTGGATTTAAATCCCTCCTCTAATATTTATTAGTTTGGGGACCATGATAAAGTCACAGGAGTTTTCTACACCCTGAACTTCTACACCAATAAAATGGGGGTAATGATAGTACCTATCTCACAAGACTTTAGGGGAGAATCAGCTGAAATAGTCCATTTAAAGGACTTTGCATCCCAATAAATGTACATAGAATTCAGCTACATATACTCTAGAACAGGGGTTGGCCAACTATGGTCTATAAGACAAAGCTTAATTTGAGCTTTAAAATTTTAGATAAACTTTAAACTCCTTCCAAAGCATTCCTTTATAGAGGACTCACAACCTTTCAGATAACTCCAGTTTCCATCAGCAGTTTTCCTGGACTTCAACTCCATGGTACTTTGTCCCCTCCCCTCCTCATGGTTCCACATATGGATGCTGTGTTAGTGCAGGCTGGTGGAGAACCTCTGTTTTCTTGGTGTTAATTGTTAGGCCCAAATTAGAACAAGCAGCAGAGAATAGATCCATACTTTGTTGCATCTCAGCCTCAGAGGTTGCATTGAGTGCATAATCACTTGCAAACAAAAAGTCTCATACCAACTCTCCCTCCACTTTAGTCTTGGCTTGTAGCCTTTTCAAGCTAAATAACTTACCATCAGTATGATAGATGACTATGATACTGTTTTTTGTCCTTATTGAGGCATCTGGTAACAGTGCTGAAAATATCATGCTGTAAAGCATGGGAGCAAGTACACAGCCCTGCTTGACTCCACAGGTGACTGGGAAAGCACAAGAGCATTGTCCATTATTCAGAACCCAGACAAGCATGCTGTCATGAAACTGATGTACAATACCGATGGACTTCTTGGGGTAACCAAATTTTGCCATAATTTTCTACAAGCTGTCATGACTTACAATATCATAAGCCTTAGTTAGATTGACAAATGTTCTGTACAGACCACTGCTCTACTCTTGGCATTTTTTCTAGAGTTATTGAGCAGCAAACACCATATTGACCATTCTTTGGCCCTTTCTGAAGCCACACTGACTCTCAAGTAGATGACTATCTTCGAGGTGAAGGATCAACCTATTAAGTAGGACTCTGGAAAACATTTTGCCAACAATGACTAAGAGCAAGTCTCTGGGGGAGTATATGACCCACCTGGAGACTTGGAATAAACCTAGTTTGTCCCATCAAAGCTTATTCCCCACAGCTCTGGAAGAGGTAGACATAACTGAGGGCAATCTCCAACATCTATCTGTACTCTTCTGTCTTCACATTTGCTCACCCGACTTCCTTTTTATGATAATAACACTTTTCATTACACACAAGATGGATATCTTTATAGTTGTGTAAGGTATGCAAAGTGCTTTACATACAGTATCTCATTTGATCCTCACTAGATAAGGTGCAGCAGATATTCCCAATTTACAGATGAGGAAACTGGGACTCAGAAAGGTAAACTATCTTGCCCATGGTTCTAGGGCTAGTAAATGTTAGAAACAAAATTCAAGGTCTCCAGTCTCACACTCTAACCACTACGTCATTTACCAATGAAAGGCATCCATGGCAGAAACAAGGTCAACATGTTGGCTTATCTAAAAGCCATTCCTATTTCACATAGCTACATCATATCGTCTATTGTAACAGTTTGCCTAGCTAATTATGCTCTGCTTATTAAAATGAATTAGTGTTCTTTGAAGGTACATTGACTAAGGACAAGGAGAAACATCCCTAAAGTAAGGTGAGTGGCAGGGGAAAATCAGAATGGGATTAAACGTTTGCTCAAAATAATCCATAAAGTGGAAGATGCTGGGTAAATTACTGCATTCCACTGAGTTTGTTTCCTTATTTGTGAAATGAGGGGTTTGGATTAGTGATGCTCAAGGTGTGGTCCAGGTACCTCTGGGAATCCCCGAGACCCTTCCAAGGAGTCCATGAGGTCAAAATTATTTTTAATTTTTAATTTATGAAATAAAATAAGCATTTCTGTAACAGTACAATAAAGATGATCACACATGAAACTGCAAATCTGTTATACACAACTTGCTATTCCTTATAAATGTATAATAAAGTTATCACATAAATTTCTTTTCTTTCTTCCTCCCCCCCAACACATTTTAATTTCTAATACAGAAAAACTTCAATTGATGACCCACATAAACAAAAATTCTTTGGGTATTCAATAATTTTTAAGAGTATAAAGGGGTCTTAACTAAAAAGTTTGAGAATCACTGGACTAGACAGAATCTAAGATTCCTTTTAGTTCTAAATTTATAAATCTATGATCCATTTTGTGTCTTACCAACTTGAAAGTTGGGAAGTTTTGTCTTCTTTTCTTATTAATTCTTATCAATTCAGCAAATATTTGTTAAATATCTACTATGTATAAGATACTGATACAAAGTAAAAAAAAATGAAAATCCCCTCTCTTCAAGGAGCTCACTTTCTCTGGTGGGAGATAGAACTTGTACTCAAGTAAGTATATGCACATATGTGTATGTGTGCATATGTATGTATGTATACATAGCTACATATACATAAGCATATATATTATATGTATTTATATACATGTTTACTTACTTTTCATATGTGGCTATTCATGTAAGTATGCACATACATGCACAATACATACAAACATAAAAATATGTTTATTCATATATAAATGTACATGCATATATACATGTGAAAATAAAGTAATTTTGAAAGGTAAAGAGCAATGATTGCTAAAATGATCAGGAAAGACCCTGTGAGGGAGGTAGAGTATGTTCTAAGCATGGAGGACCACTTATTCAAAGATATGAAAGAGGGAAATATGAGGATAAGCATGGGACATAGCTAGCAGACCAGTCTGACTGGAGAAGCTGGGAAGGTTAGAAATATGAAATAAGGCATTCATTATTCTTTCCACAAACATTTATTAGACTAGATGGTACAATGGATAGAACTTGGAGTCAGGAAGACTCATCTCCCTGAGTTCAAATCTGGCCTGATACTTACTAGCTGTGTGATCCTGGGCAAGTCACTTAACCCTGCTTGCCTCAGTTTCCTCATCTGAGGAAGTGAACTGGAGAAGGAAATGGCAAACTACTCCAGTATCTTTGCCAACAAAGCTCCAAATGAGGCCATGAAGAATTGGACATGACTGAACAACAGCAGCCACACATGTACTGGATGCTAGTGGAATAAAAAATAATTAAGATTGAGTCTGACCCCCAAAGAACTTTTAAGCGATGAGGGGAAATATCAGAAAATTCCACCGATAACTGTAATATAAATTAGAATATAAATCCATGGTGGAGGGACAAAGTGGTAGGAGATCAAATGGAGAGATCCCTTCTAGCTGGGGCAGCTCAGGGCAGGCTTTTTGGAAGAGCTAGCCTTTGAGCCAGGTATCCCCTTCTGTTTCTCTTTAATGTAAGGTTCAGAAGCAATCTTCTTAGGCAAGGAAGCAACAAAAGGCCCCCTTCCCCTCACCCCTTTGTTCGGTCCTCAGTGGAAACAAAGGCCAGTTGGTCAGTATCTTCATGTCTACAAAACTAGCTCCCACCCTGCATGTGTGCCAAGGAACAGGAAGGCCATCATTTATTGACTCTCTCAGGAAGGCATTGTTGAAAGCAGACCCCTAGGGAGCCTAGGATGGTGACTCACAACTTCTAGCCTTCTTTCCCCAAACCAGTCACATAAACTTTTCCTACTTATTGAAGTCTTATAGAAATAGTTCTTCATGGGAAAATATCAAGGAAAATGGAACCAGAGCCAACTGGCAAGCTGTGCTCTTAGCCTTTAGTACTTTTTGAGGTTTCTCTCTTTTTTTCTTCTCCCCCTGCAATTCCTTTAAAAAATTTTTTTCATCATTGACTTTGTTACAGTTTCTAGTTCTTTTTCTCCCCCTTACAGCATAGGACTTCTGTAAATGTTTTTGTCCTTTGTTCTACTTGGTTCTCCTTTTGAAGTTGGTTGTGATGTCTGTTCAGTAGGGCCTTTCTGATCAGTCTTCCCTTTACCTATGCACCCTCTTTCCAGGTATCAAAAACGAGGGCAGCTGGGACTGAAAGGCCTCTCATTAGATGGAGGCGGGCCCTGCTCTGCTACCAGCCACAGGAGGAGGAGGGAAAGCTGACTCCAGGAATGACCAGCGTGGAGAAGAAAGAGGCAGAGGTGAGAGAACGACACAGCTTTGTGCAGACAGAAGCACAGGGTACAAACCTCTCTCTACCTTTCTCTAAATGGTTCCACTTTAGGACTGAATACTTTTCTTAGCAACAGACTATCAGGAGTAGTCTCACAGAGACTATATAGTCAGAGAATTGTGCTATTGAATCCAAAGACCAGAAAGCACACTGAGAATTGACCCAGCAAAGCCATTAGTATCGGTTATCTTCCCATTTCACAGCTGGGTAACTGGAGGCAGATAACCTCTGCTTCTTGGAGACCATATTGCTATTTAAGGCAAAATTTACCTGCTACTTCCTAGGTAAAGATCTTTACTGTTAACTTCAAGTGTTAAAAATCCTCCTTCCAAAATTAACTTTCTGATTATTTTCTGTCTATTTTGTATTCTTTATCTGCTTCCCTATAGTCCAACTCACCTTTCTATTTTACAGATGAGGAAACTGAGGATTGGAAAACAGGAGTGACTTAACCTAGGATCACACAAGCATCAAATGGCAAAGTTAGGTTTTGAACCCTGGTCTTCTAACTTCATAAGGACAAGCAAGTTAGTCTAAGCAGAATTAGCAAGGTGTCTTGAGAGAGAGAGAGAGAGAGAGAGAGAGAGAGAGAGAGAGAGAGAGAGAGAGAGGAGGCAGCATGTGCCAGGCAAGTCAAATAATCACCATAACATTTACCACCATTTGTCTTGAGACCCTTATAGAGACAGACCAAGATGCTGAGCCCAAAGTCTTAGAAATAGCAATGCTCTCCACCCAGACCACCAGATCTGCTTCCAGCCCAGCTCCCACAGTCATCATTGAGGGGAGAAAGCCCTGTGGAGAGAGAGTCCACTATACTCATCACCACCAGAAACAAATGATGACCAATTGCAACCAACAGGCAGAAGGGCACAGGAGCTCTGGAATTGGTGGTACCTCCCAGACCAACAATTCTGCCTCTACCGCCTTACTGCCATCACCTGGGGAAGCAACTGCTGGAGAGAAAGGGCCAGCCATCCCCACCAATTGTCAATCAACTGCCACATACAGGTTAGGCAAGACAACCTAGCTGAGGTAGCAAGGCATCCTGAGAGACAGGAAGCATCATACCTATCATATCATATCATATCATCCCATCTCATCAGTCAGGCAAGTCATACCATCACTACCCTAACTGCCACTGATTTAGTCACCGTAGGACTTTGAGAACATCAGTGCTTCCAGTTCAGTGCCTTCGTTCATCCAACCATTCATTCATGCATTGAGTGAGGAGAGTTTCTTCTGCTCTTTTTCCTCAAACCCTTAACCCTGTTGCCAGAGAGACTGGGCAAATAGGAGATAACACATATCTACTTGGAACCAGAGAGACACACAGACATAAATACGGAAAGATCTAGAGGAAAGAAGCAAATTTAAGTTCTATGACCTCTTGTACTTGCCCTCAGACACTTCCTAGCTATGCGAACCTGTTGGCCTCAGTTTTCTCATCTGTAAAGTGAACTGGAGAAGGAAATGGCAAAACATTCCAGGATCTTTGCTAAGAAAACCCCAGCTGGGATCACAAAGAGTCACATGACTGAAATAGCTGAACAACAGTGACAGTAACTAGAAAAGAATGCTAGCTATGGACTCAAGAAAGGACTTTTAATAACCAGGAGTTATGATTTCCTTTTTACCACACATGCACCCATAAGTGTGCCTAACCACCATCGTACTCCTGGTTTGAGCTCACTATTTCCAAGAACTTGTGTGTACTTGTGGAATAGTGTGCCTCAGATGTGAGGGGCCCCAGATGTAAGGGGAGGGAGCATCTTATACCAGCTGCTCTTGCTATATTCTCCTCTAGTACTTTTCTCTAAAAGATAATTGAGGTTAGCTTGAAACATTGAGGTCTCCACTTATTACAGCTTTGATATCTATCTTTCCTTATAATTTGATAATTTTTTTCTCTAAATACTTAGATGCTATGTAATTTGATGTCTATATGGTAAATATTGACATTATTTCATCATCTATGAAGCCTTTTCCCTGCTCATTTCTTTTAACCATACATTTTTAACTCTTATTTTATGTCAAATAATGATTGCTACCTCTACTTTTTTTTTTAATTCCCTTGAGGCATAAATGATACATTTTGCTCCAGTCCTTCACTTTAACTATGTGTGAATCTTTATATTTCAAATGTATTTCTTATACACATGTAATGCTAATAAGATTAAAGATCTTTTCCACCCATTGGTGGTCCTGACTATTAAGAAGAGTTTAATTAGGGGAGATTTGTAGAAAGGCCCATACCTTTTGTTAATGAGGCACTGGTTCTCAAGAGTTGTGATGCCCTCTGGTTCAGAAAAGTGTATAAATACTTTGAGGTGAGGTTTTACTTTAAGGCTTAGTTTTTGGAAGAAGGTTTGTGTACCAAAGGAGACTCTGGGAAGCCACTAAGCAGTCCCTTGACTTTGAAAACCCAGATGTTGGTGCTTCTCTCTCTAGTAACTGTGTATGTATAGTCAGACAGTTGGATCTGTCTGTTGATCTGTGATGTATGTATTGCTTATGATCAGACAATTAGAAGCCCTATCTGTTCATCTTTATTTCTCTGTATGAGAACTAAGTGAATGGTATATATGTGCTTGATTAAAGTGATTGTTGACCCTTCAAAAGTTGCTTTCCTTTCAGAAAATCAGATCAAAGAACTTGTGATAGAAGACCCTCCTTGATGTGTCAGGGTACTTGCTTTTACAACACATTCTTATACACAACACATTGTTTTCCTGATATTTTTATCACTTCATAGCTCCTGTCTTCCCATATTCTCTCCAAAAATTGTCATTCTCCTTTTTAGTCATTGTTGCCAATCTAAAAGGGATGAGGTGGAAGTTCAGAGTTTTCATTTCTCTTGTTATTAATAACTTGGAGAATTTTTTCAAATTGTTAATGATATCTTGGATAGCGGAGACTAGGAATCCAGACTGGATGTTACAGCCAGCCCAACAATGATGCCCTGAGGAGCAAGGGTTCCTAGACATTAGCCCAGCAGAAACTAGTACTAATGGCTTTGCACTTGACTTTGGTGGAACTAATGCTGTGTGGAAACTGAACCAAGCTCATGCTCCCAGGTTAGATCAGACTCCACTCCCTGCATCTGGAATAGAAAAGAATAAAGGAAAAAGTCAAAGATTCATGTTTATTTCTTGGGTGAAGGGAAGAAGGTGGCATATGACCTCAGGAGAAGAAGGTGACCCTAAGGTCTTCCTCCCTGTACCTTGTTGTGTGAGTTAAGGAGTCACGTTCACCCTAACATGTAAATGCCACAAAAGGCCAAAGTAGTACTGAGTCAGGATGCTTTAAAGACATCTCTAGTTCTGACTATTAAGTCAATGGAAAAAAGCTGTTTCCAACCATGAGAGAGGCCAACAAAGATGTCTAACGATGACCTCGCTAGCTTCTCCCAGAAGCAGATCCCTAGAATCTGCTATATAGATGACAGCATCTTAGCAAACTGATGGTGTCTGCACATCCACTCTGTTACAATTTGAAGAAATTTTCTATTGTTTCCATAATTTGTTATTTAATCCACTAATTCCTTTTTAAATCTTTTATTAATTTATTTAAAATTTAAATACACACTAAGAAAAGAAAATGAAATATATTATAAACTTAAAGGCTGAAACAAATACAAAATAAGGGAAAAACATTGCCACATGCACAACAGAATGTAAAAGAGGATTCAAAGTATACAGCAATAAATTTCCATGTGAAGGACTATATAATAAATATTACACATTGTGTTCAGAGCTGTCCATCTTTTCTTTGCTTTCTTGTTAAGTTTTCTTTTGTTCTCTTGCTGTACACTTTTTACTTTGTTCTTTTTTCCCCTTTCTCCTCCTCTCCCCCAAGAAGGCTACAATTAGGCATGGAGAGATATATATGTGTGTATATATATATAAATACATGTATGTATGCATGTATGTGTGTATGTGTGTGTATATATACACATATATACATATATAACATACATATATATGCATACACATGCACATACATATACACACATGTATGTGTTTATATACATATACACACAAATATATATACATACCTATACATATACACTTGCATACACTATATATACTTAGATATCTATAATCATATTCATATGTGCACATATACATTCATATGCACCTATGTAAGACCATGCTATACTTGTTTGTCCTCTGTTTATTTGAGGGTGGACAGCATCTTTCTTTCCATATTTTTCCATATTGGTGGAATTTCCATATTCCACCAACTCATCATTTCCTACACCATAGCAATATTCCAACCTTATACTGTCTAATTATTTCAAATAGTCTAAAACAATATTGATTAATATGGCTGACATATAGTGTAGTTTCCCTGTTTTTCTTTTGATTGAATTTATTTTAACTTTAACTTTGTCTGAGAGGATGATTACCACAGTTGCTTTTTTTCTTAACAAATTCAACTCCTGATTTTTGTTTTATGCTTGTGTGCATTTCATATTTCCTATCCCTCTTGACTCCTCTACTTCTACCTATTACCTTGTCCTCTTATTACTTAACCTACCCACCTTCCAAAGATCCCTCTCATCCTCTCCTCCCACCCTTTCCCCTTACCCTCTTGTTTCTATCTGAATTTAGAAGACTTTTTATAACCTTCCAAATATGTTATTCCCTCTTTATCCCATTCCTATTAATCTAGACACCATTCTATACTTCTCCTTATCATATTCCCTCACCCTATTATTTCTTTACAAATTTAGAATATTTTTATTCCCTTCTAAATGTATATGTTGTTATCTCTTTAGCCCAGATCTGATGTGAGTAGGGTTCCCCTAAAAGTCCCCCCTTTATCTTCTCCCCCTCAACTTCTTAACCTTTTATTGCTTTCTGAATTTAAAAGACTTTTATGCCTATCTATCTATCTATCTATCTATCTATCTATCTATCTATCTATCTATCTATCTATCTATCTATCTATCTGTCTGTCTGTCTGTCTGTCTGTCTGTCTGTCTGTCTGTCTGTCTGTCTGTCTGTCTGTCTATCTATCTATCTATCTGTCTGTCGATCTGTCTGTCTGTCAGTCTGTCTATCTAGACATAGATATACATTGTTCCCTCTATAACCCATTCCCTATTAGAGTAGGGTTCCAGAACTACCATCCCTCCTCCCCCATCTAATTCCTCTTTGTCAGTTCTCCCTCTCACAACTCATTTGTATAAGATAACTTCTTTTTACCTTTCTTAAACAGTTTTACTTTTGAGAATCACATCCCACTCAGGTCTACCCCAGTCTTTCTCTCAAACTACCCAATTACCAATAACAATCTTAGACATACATTTTGTATTTCCTCATATAGAAAGTAAAAAGTCTGTCCTTGAATCTCTTGAAATTAGTCTTTGATTTGAACCTCTTATTTCTTTTGGATTTTATTTAATTTATTTGTTCCTTTTATTTAATTTCCCCTCAATCTCTCTCATTTGATTTTCAAAGCCTTTTTAAAGTTCTTCTGTGAATTCTTTTTTGGCAGTTGACCATTTAGTGTTACTCTTCTGGTGTGGGGAAGGCTTTTTTTACTTCAGTATCCTCTTTTGAAGATGAACCTTAGTCTTTTCTATTCCCATAGTAATTTTCTATAGTTGAATTCTTTCTCCTTTGCCTGTTCATTTTAAAAAAATTCTTTTTGTATTCATCTCTAGTCCTGGGACATGAGGTATGGTGCTTCTGGCCTCAGATCCTCCTTCAGTTCTTCCCTCTGGCCTAGAACCAAATCCAAGAACTCTACCCTCCTGTAAGTGCCCAGAGCTAGCAGCATCCCTACCCCACTACTTCTTTACTTATTAGGCATGTATTGGTTCCTTCCTGCCCAGGGTAATGTCTCATCTTGGCATAGCTGGGGCTGGTATCCCTTATCACCAGAGGTTTCCTTAATCTTCCTCCACTCAGATGCCTGACTCCCCACTCTGTTCAGGAGTGTGAAAATTCCTGTGACTGGGCCCGAGATTACCTCCCAACCCAGCTAGCCCCAGGGCTCACTGCCTATTATTTTAGCAGAACTAGCCTGGAAGTGTCTACAGCTCACAGGGACTAAACCTCAGTCCTAGGATATTTCTTCAGATCTTCTCCAGTTGTCCCAGAAGGACCACTGTTCAGTCCTAACTCTTGTTTATTTTTACTTCTCTACATTTACTCTGAGGTGACATTTTGTCTTATTTATGGGGGAATCTGGACAGCCTGGAACTTTCTGACCTATTCCATCATCTTCCCAGAATCCTCTCCCCAATTCACTAACTCTTTTGGATTAAATTATTTAGTTAACATTTAAGTTCAAATTCTTTCTTCAAATGTCTTTTTTTGACTATAATTTCTTTGCACGATTCCAGTAGCATTTGTTTAATCTTTCTGCATTTGTTTATAAAGTGTTTTTGTACATGGTGAACTTTTTAGAGGTGTTATTTAAAACTGAGAATATGTAGATTCCTTTACTTTCCCATTCAGTAATCATCAGAGATCAAGCACATCTAAATTTTGTAAAATTCTATATAGGTTAGCTTTTTTCTTTTCTTTTTGTTAGTTTTCTCTAGACTTAAAATTTACACATTGAGGTTACCAAGTATTATAATTTTGTTGACTTCTTCTCCTTGTAAGGCTACCAATTTTTCCATATATGAACACACATATACGGAAAAATTGAAATGAAATATCAATACTATGTGTATATTTGACATATTTGATATTTAAGCACATTGTGGTTTACCTTCTTAAAGATAGAAAAGACTTTAAGTATGTCTGTTTTTATTGTTGTCTTGTCTGAGATGGCAAGTACCTTTCATTTTTTGAGTATGTTTAAAGCATAATAAACTCACTCCAATCTCTCATTTTAAATCTTAATGAATCTTCTTATTTCAAGTGTATTTCTCATAAAAATACTGTTGGACTTCACCTTCTAATCCATTAGACTACCCTTTTCCTTTATATCCATGAGATCATTTCATTCACATTCTTGGTTATTATTAATTGTGTATTTCCTGACTTTATGTCCTCATATGTTCCCCTTCTCATTCCTCCCTGTATTCCTTTGGAGAAAGAAGAATGTGATGAAAGAGAAAGAATGTAATTAACATGCAGAATCTGTAATGGAAGTAGTCTATTTCCACTCCACTGAACATCTTTTCTTCACCTCTCCCACACTTGATCACACTTCTTCTTACTCTCTTTCCTCCTAATCCTCTCTTACAATTCAGTTTCCAAAATTGAAATTTGTTTTGCTTGTTACTATTCTCTTATCAAATCTGCTCTCTCTCTTAAACTTTCTCTCACTGTCTCTGCATGTTTCTCTCTCTGTCTCTCTGTCTCTCTGTCTCTCTGTCTCTCTCTCTGTCTCTCTCTCTCTCTGTCTCTCTCTCTCTCTGTCTCTCTCTCTCTCTGTCTCTCTCTCTCTCTTCTCTCTCTCTCTCTCTCTCTCTCTCTCTCTCTCTCTCTCTCTCTCTCTCTCTCTCTCTCTCTCTCTCTCTCTCTCTCTCTTTCTGTCTAGTTTAGAGAAACACAGTAGATAAAGCACTGGGTTCCTGGAGTCAGGAAGACCTGAGTTCCAATCCAATCTTAGACACTTACTAGATGTGTGATGCTAGGGCAGTTACTTAACCTCAGCTTCTTCAGCTGTATAAAGGGGACAATAATGTCATCTATCTTGCAGAGTTGCTGTGAGGATCAATGGAAAAAGTACTTAGCACAATGCCTGGCACACAGTAGGTGCTATGCTTATTTCCTTCCACCATTCAAAGTCCATTTTCCCCCCTACAGAATTATGCTCAGACTTTCAGAGTAAGCCATTCTTGTGTTTAAACCTTCACCTTTTATCCTTTGGAATATGTTCTATTTCAAGATTTTCTCTTCTTTCACTAGAAATAAGAGAAAATTACTTGAAGTAATTTTGTATGATTTTGGCTATGGTTCTTTTTTGCTTGGACTCTTTCTTTCTAGCTGTATTTTTTTCTTTGACTTAGGAGCTCTGGATTTTGACTATGACACTTCGGAAAGTTTTCAGTTTAGAGTTCTTTTAGGAGATTCTTCCTTTTTTTTAAACTTTGCCTTCTGGCTTCTTTATATTATCTTGAAATATAATGTCCACATTTTTTGTGTGGTTCTGGTTTTCAGCAAGTCTTATGATTCTTAAATTATCACTCATTTCTACTTGCCTTTGAAGGCATATATGTATGTATGTATGTATGTACTCACATGTATATATGTATGTGCATGTATGTATACATTCTTTTCTAAGTCTTTTGATTTTCTACTTATATTTCTTGTCTCCTAGAATCACTGAATTCTAATCTATTAATTTAGTAAGGTTTTCTGTCTTTTGTTTTAAGCTACATGTTCTCCTTTCAATTTATTTTCCTCCAGATTGACTCATTTTTAATTCTTGCTTCTCATCCAGAAATTCTTATAGTCCTTTCGGTCAGAATATTATTTTGCTCTGAGGATCTTCTTAAAGTTGTTATGGAGTTATTCTCTTTTGTGCCAACCTCTTGGGCATCTCTTGACCCATAGTATTTCTTTATTGCTTTCAGCATATTCTTCTGTTCGCTAATTAATATCTTTAACCTCAGTTTCACTTTTGGGCCTTCACATCAAGGTCAGAGACCACCCTTCCTATACTTTCACTATGTTGATTGGCACTTGTTTGGGCCTGACCTTAATTTCCTGGGCTCTTGGCTTCCACTTTACCTATCACATCTCTGCTCAGATCAGTGGCAGATGCCAAGTATCTCTCAATCATCCTGGTGCTGTGGTCTGCAGTTCATGAGAAGTCTTGGTCAGAGTGATGTGAATTTCCTTCACCTGTGACTATCAATCATCAGAGCAATGTGGGGCTCCAATGGTCCTCCAGCACTTCTCCAACAGAATACTCTGAGCTCAGATCCCCTGGGAAGAGCACAGCAAGCTTAAGGTACATTCCTAGAGTATCTCCCATCAAAGCAAGAAGACTTCTGGCTGTTTACCTCTTCTCATACTTGCTTCTGCGGTTTCTGCTCCCTTTCCCACCACCCTCAGGCTTCTGGCTGACATTTTGTACATTCCTAGAAAGTGTGAAGGTGCTTGCTGTTGGATTTCTTGATCTTTATTCAAGCTGTTTCCCTTTTTAGATCTTTTCTGCATAGTGTGCAGAATTTGCCTCCTCTACAACCCTTCATGTCACCAAGTTGACTGGAAGATCCATTACACATGTTGAATATCAAAACCCAAGTCAGTAAGAATTTTAGTATGAATTGAATGGCACAGTGAGAGCGTAAAAATCATTTAGGTATTGGAAGGTTGAGATTAAAGATGAGAAAAACATTGGTAAAGTAAGGCAACTTCTATGTAGTAGAAAGAGTATTGGATTTGGAATTCAAAAGCCTAGGTTCAAATTGTGATTTTACCACTTCCTAGTTATATGACCTTAGACAAATCACCTATCTTCTATGGGCAGGTTTTGTCATCTACAATGTGAGGATTATAATACTTGTTTGGCACATTGACAATTCATTCGATGTACCATCTTTCACATTTGAAGGGTATGCTATTGACTCCCCCCCCAAACATGGAACTTGCACTTGAATTGTTCATTTCTACTTGTATCTTCTCTTTTATGCTACTCCTAAATCATAAAATCTGAGTTGGAAGAAACCATAGAGATCATCTAATTCAATAACTACCTGTAGCATGAATTCTTTCTATGACACTGCTGAAAAATGGACATTCAGTATCCATTGCCTCCCTTTTATTCAATTTAGTCTTTTTTCAGTGGTGTCCAACTCTTTGTGACCCTATTTGGAGTCATGTAATCACTAGTGCCAAATGGCAAGTCACATGTGACTGAGAGTCCTTTTTTCTTTTTTCCAAATATTGGTCTGAACTTAATAAACAAGCATTTCCATAACACAGTAGAATAGAAAAAAAGATGATTGTACATAAAACTGCAAAATTATTATGTATAACTTTCTCTTCCTTTTAAATTTCTATTAAAGTTATCATGTAACTTTCTTTTTCCCCTTTTTTTCACTCTCTTCCTATCCCTGCCCTAGAGCTGGCTACCATCAGACACAAATATCTATCTATATCTATATCAATATAGATATAGCTATATATGTGTATGTGTGTCTATATATGTAAAATTGTTCTATACATAATTCTATTTATTGATTCTTTCTCTGGGTGCAGATAGTGTCTTCTTTCATAGGTTCCTTGTAATTTATTTGGCTATTTATAATAGTCTAAATGACTTAGTAGCTCAAAGTTGTTTTAAAAACAATATTGTTATTACTGTATACAATGTTCTCTTGGCTCTACTCATTTTGATCTTCATGCAAATCTATCCATGTTTTTCTAAGATTACTGAACTTATTTCTTATAGCACTGTAGTATTCCACTTCTGTCATATACCATAACTTGCTCAGCTATTCCATAAATGATGGGCATTCCCACAGTTTTAGTTTTTTGCTATCCCAAAGAGAGCTGCTATAAATATTTTAGGACATCTAAGTTCTTTTCCTTTTTCCCTAATTATCTTTGAAAATGGACCATCCAGTATCATTATTCAGTTCAGTTATTTTTAAGTTGTTTCTGACTCTTTGTGACCCCATTTGGGGTTTTCTTGACAATGATATTGGAGTGGTTTGCCATTTCCTTCTCCAGCTCATTTACTCAGATGAGGAAAGTAAGGCAAACAAGGTTAAGTGGCTTGCCTAGATTCACACAGTTAGTAAGTGTCTGAGGCCAGATTTGACCTCAGGAAGGAGACTTCCTGACTTCAGACCTAGCTTTCTTTGTACTGCATCACCTAGCTGCTCAGAGGAGAAAGAGAGAGAGAGAGAGAGAGAGAGAGAGAGAGAGAGAGAGAGAGAGAGAGAGAGAGAGAGAGATTCAGATTAAGTGTCTTTATATACTGCACCATGCTGTCTTTCCTAATGTTTGTTAGTAGGGGGAAAATGATGGGATTCCAAAAGTTCAATATGTCCTATGGCACTCTACAATTCTTGAAGAACTTATCTAATGAAGGGAGATGGTAAGTAAGAATATGGAAGTGACTTCAGAATGCTAACAGAATAGCTTTCAAACTTTATATGATCATCAATGGATAGAGCAGAAGCAATATTAGGTTGGGGAGCAAAGATAGTTTCAGGGGTTGAATAACTTTCTTCTGATAACTGTAGAGTTATATATTCTAACAGAAGAGTAGAAATATCAGACTCTCCCCTACAAAGCTTTCAAGTGCAGCTGAACCAGATTAAAATGTAATTGGGAAATATCTAACAAAAGAAATAAAGATATAACACAAGTAATGTGAAATTGTGGTTTTCAAAACATTATGTGGCCCCAAGGATCCATTTCTTTTTGAATTTGACACCACTGCTCTACTAAACAAGAATCACAGAATAGAAAAGAGGAAAGGACTTCAGAGACCATCTAGTCTAGCGCATCACTGAAACAGAATTACGTCTCATGCAAGTAAAGTATTCAGTCTTTGCTTGAAGACTTGAAGTAAGATTCCACTTTAATGAAAGCTCTATTTTTGGGTTGCTTAAATTATTAGGAAGTTCTTCCTTACCTCAAGTCTAAATTTGCCTCCACAACTTCCTCCTCTTAATATGTCATATAATCACTTAGAGCTTAATGTATAAGGTGCAAGATATTGGGCTACACCTAGTTCTTGCCAGACTGCTATCTGGTCTTCCTACTAGTTTTTGTTGAATATTGAGTCCTTAGCTCCAGTAGCTAGGGTACCTCATTAGATTCTTTTAGCTGTTAGATATATGAGGAAATTTGATTGTCTCTATCTTACCAATTTATTTGATACATCTTGGGATGTAGTCACAAATAATGAAAGGTTGATATGTTAAGTGTCAATATCTAGTGATCCCATTACAAAGTTTGGACACTGTTCCTTGAACCAATTGGAAGATGCAACCCCATTGACAGATGAAAGATTGCCATGCTCTTGGGTGATCCTTAAGAGACAGTTCTAGAGCGTGGCAGTTCAAAAGAGGGCTGGCCATGAACAGTTTGTGGAAGAGATATTTACAGGAGAGGAGGAAGATATTTTTATTTCTTCTCTCCTTCATTGTCCATGCCATTGGTATCTGCTAGTAGAGCTATTCCCCCAGAAGGCTGTTGAAGAGGCAGCAGGAAAGAATTCAAGGCATAGTTGTGGGAGTAAAGACACACACCACAGACACACATAAAGCAAAGAAGAGAAATAACTATGGACTCAAGAGAGATCTTGCTTTGGTATTTGAGAGTTATGCTATGCAGAGGAGTAGAATCCATGCATCCCAATGGACAACTCTCCTCCCCACCCCTAGCAGAGATGCTTCATCCAAGATGAGTGGCCAGGACTTCATAAGACAATGAGGATTTCCAGATCTTGCAGGACAAAAGTAGCGATCATCCTCGAGCTTCAGCTTGTGTTCTCCATATGTGTATCACACACCCATTATACTCTTAAATGTGTGCCTTCTCTTCCCAAGGATGCTATGAGTATTTGTAGATTGATGAGGAAGAATGTTTTATAGCTACTTTTTTTTTAATTATACTACCTTTGTAAATACCTTTGCTAAGAGTTCATTACATCTAATATTAATGGAAAGGCAAGGGAAGAGAACGAAAATAAGCATTTACATAGTACCTACTATGTGCCAGGCACTGGGCTAAATGTTTTACAAATATTATCTCGTTTGATCCTCACAAGAGCCCTACGAGGTAAGTGCTACTATTACTCCCATTCTGCAGTTGTGGAAACTGAGGCAAAGGTTCTGTGTGATCCTGGGTAAATCACTTAACCTCTGTTTGCTTCAGTTTCCTCATCTGTAAAATGGGGATGATAATAGCACTTACCTGTCAGGGTTGTAAGGATCTAATAGGTAGCAATTGTAATGTTTATTTAATTATTATTGCCAAGGGTCACACAGCAAGTAAGGATCTGAAGCCAGATTTGAACTGAGGTCTTCCTGATTCCAGACCCAGCTCTTAATTCACTGTGGGAGCACCTCACACTGATGAAGGCTTATGAACAGTATTATTAGCCAACCTTTGTGAACCCAGACTCCAAGTACAAGTGCAGGACCCAGAGCCAGCAGATGATGACATAATCCCATTTGTCTCTGACCCTCTGGAGCCAGGACAAAAGCATCATTCTGTGTCTGGCACCAGAGCCTGAATTGCTCTCTCCCTTGCCCCAGTCCTTTTAAATGATTCCCCATCATCTCAAATCCATTCCTGGACCAGAGTTGCAGCTTGTCCACTGTTATTATCCTTGTGAAATGAACACAGAGAGAGACAACCCTTTCACCTGGGGGCCTATTTGGGGGTGAGGAGTATGGAGAGGGGTGGGGATGACAACATGGGAGGGGAGGGAAACCCCCACAGTTTTATAAAAACATGCCAGCACCAAGACCTTTCCTCTTCCTCAGTGGTGGTCTTGGAGAGGACATAATGAGCTTCTGCCTGATCAGCCAGGGATGGGGGAGGGGAGAGGGCCATAAAAGACCTCGACCATCAAAAAAGGAAGAAGCCTTTAAACACCATCTGATATCTCCACTGAAGAAGGCCTTTATCAAGTTAAAAAAAATTTTTTTTCTCACTGAACAATATGGAGTACCCCAGTCCCCAGCATTTCTGCTCTAATTCCTCTGAAGGGAAACTACAAAGGTCTCTGATGTTTCATCTTTCAGACTGTTTTTTAGAGGAACTTTTTTCTCCCTCCTCCTCCTCCTCCTCCCCCACTTCCCCGTGAACTCTCTTCTCCATTTCTTTTCCTTGCTGAAGCTGCAGATGTACATTATGCTAGTGTGAAAAAAGCTAATTAAACGGTGGCAGCTCGGCGGGAGGCAGGAAGGGCCATGGAGCACGCGGGGATGATTGATACACACTGTCACGGGCTCTGCTGGGTGTCATAACTTAGTGACAAATAAAGGATTACAGCAGCCCGAAGTGACTCTCTCGGTCATTGTTAGCCACACATCAAAGCAGCCCTGCGCCTTAGTACTCGGAATGGGGTGCTGGGCCAGGAGGGCTTACAGTTTAGAGTTTCTCTGTGTAGAACCAAAAAGGGGGTGTGGGAGGGGGAGGGCAGAGGAGCCAAGAAAACCACAATGTATTAGTGAGATTAATAACAAGGAAAAGAAAAATAATGATGGCTGTTAGGCAAAAAGCAAGGGCTTCCTCACAAACTCTGTTGATCTCCTATGATTTATCTAAACTCTAAGCCAAGCGGGGAGGGCAGGGGAGGAGAGGGGAGGGCAGGGGGGGAAGGTTTGTTATAGATTATATGGAAACCTGTTGTTGGTATTGTTTTTTGGAAGGGTGGTGGAAAGGAAAACGCTACCCACTAGAATAGCAGCTCCAAGAGACGACGAACTGTTAAGCGACCCCCAGAGGTTGGGAGGTGGCTAAGAGTATCCTAATGGGGTAGTTTTAGATGAATATTCCTAAACTATGAGAATCATAAAAGAATTGGCTCAGATCACTTTGTCTCCAAAGTACACAGATACCCCACAGTTCCCTACCTCCATACCCAGAGTTTGTTTTTCTTGGGGAATTTACCTGAACCAGAGTGTTATAATATGAAGTCAGCGTGAAGTAGATACATGCTATTGTCTGTAATGCTAATGGGCTCCCTTTGGAAGGGCCTAACCCCTTTTGAACATGCTGGTTGTGACCTAGGATAAGATGAAACACCAGGATGACAAATGTATTTTCACAGGCGGCACCAATTCTGCCCTGGCAATTTGGAGTCTGTGTGAGCCTTTGTATGCAGAGAAACCACGGCAACCATTATAGAAGCGCTCTTTCACCTGTAGCTTGTGGTTATACACACATTCAACTGCATCCAGGATGCACACACCATTGGAGGACTTGGGGGAAAGGAAATTGACCCGGACAATTGGTGATGTAGACTATATCCCCAGTTTCCTTCAAAATTCAGCCTATATGCTGTATCATCTAGGTCAACATCATCAGAGGGGCGAAAAGCAGAAATATTGCCAGCACCGTATATTTTGAATCATATAGAAGGTAGAAGAAAAAAATGGACAAGGTGTTCAGAAAATAGATCACAAGCTGGAATGAAGACATACTATAATAATGACAGGAGGTTTCAATTATTTGACCATAACTTTAATAACAGTGCTCATTAAGGTACACTTTGAGGTTTGTAAAACACTTTTAATTTAATTTGGGCTTCATTACAATAGCCGTGCAAGATAATTACTACAAATATTTTTATTCCCATTTTATAGTTGTGGAAGGTGAGATTTGGAAAAATCAATTAACTTGCTCTTGGTTATATAGCTAGAAAGAAGGAAAAATTTGAACCCAATCTTCCTGACTCCAAGTCTAGCAATCAATGCGATATGTTATACCGATAGTGCTCTCTTTGCCAAAAGCAGATAACCTAAAATTTTTTGTATGATTAAATGATAAATCTATTCTTGAAAAATGAGATTATGTCCGCAATTAGATCTGCTGTTATAGATTTGACTATACCAAGAATCTAGAACTTGTTATTCAAATAGAAACAATGGGAGAGAGTAATTTCAACTTAGAATTTGAGAGAGAGAGAAGGAAAGGAAAAACAGTGTGATATGCATCCTAAATTCAGAGAGAATGGATTTCAAGGAGTTCAGAGAAAAGCTAGACAGTATCCCATGGATATTTATAGAATATGAAACTTTTAAGAATAATTCTGAAGCCACAAAAACAATTCTGATTAGGAGGAGAAGGGGTGAATTGTGTAGAGATGAATGTGGATACACAGGGCACTCACTAGCCATATAACAAGAAGTTGGGTGATGTTCCATGTGTAGTCTGTAAATGAGTTTAAAGCTGTGCTATATATCTGTACAAGTGCCAGGAGAATTTTTGGCAGGTAAACTAAGCCTAACTTCCTTGGGTTAAAACAGTAGTAGAAAGTCTCAGCACTGGGTCAAAGCTGGTGACACTCAGATTTAGCAGCTCTGCTGTGTCTACATTCTTTAGCCCTCACTCCACATGACGGCTTGTTCTTTTCACAGTAACTTGCATTAGGGGTTTATTTGTGGTTTAGTTTTATACACTCTTTTGCTTCTAGGAATCCAAATGGACTCTTTGTTGACCCATCCCCCAAAAGAGGAATAACATCTCTCATCTTTTTCAAGGCACAAGCTTTCTTTCTAAACCACTACTAGTTCTGGCATTAATCATGCAAGCAAAGACTTAGCCAACTGGTTTTCTTTCATCTAACACATGAATGGATATGAGCGCAAAAGAGGTACAGTGAGGAAGTCAAAGACCTATGTATTAGCTGCTTTTGGCTAACAGCCCAAGAAGGACAGATCCCTGTCTCTCTTTATGTCTTTCTTCATGAAAAGAGCAGGAAGGAAGGTGGGGTTAAAAGTAAAGAGATCATAGTTCAGTTGGAAATTTGGGATAGAGAGAAGCACAGTCAAAATTTAACCTTTGGAAGTTGAGACTTCATCAATAAACTAGTCAACTCCTAATGGTCTCTGGACACCCCATCAGTTCTGATGACCATTTTTCTACAATAGCACACCCCCCAATTCCATTGTGTTTGAGCTTCAGGGTGGCAGAAATAGTTCCCCTGCTAGTGACCCCCTTTAGTACCCTGAGCATGGCTCTCAAGATGGATTGTTTTTCTCATTTACCTTCCCAGAAATTTCTCTCACATTAATAAGTTCCATGTCAGACCAAATAGTGAGAGTAATATCCTGAGTCCGGTATCTCTATAGCAACACATAAACCTCTCTCTTCTATGAAAGAAATGTTGTACAGACACATATACACACACACACACACATATACACACACTCATATCTAAACTATCTAAGAGTTTAGTGTAAACTGTATTAAACTCAGGAGGGGAATAGGCAGAGATGGGGAGAGAAGATGGGGTTGAGAAGATGGGGTTGAGCATTGAGGTTTAAGAGGGAGGATAGCCACAAGCAAAACAAATTTTAGTGTTGGAAGATGCATTATAAAGGGGACATTAAAAAAGAAAGAAAAGGTAAGAATTAGTGAATAGTGTCTGAGGGAAGGGAAGAGAAGAGGGACAGTGGAACATATTACTTCAATTACAAATCAATAGTGTTGACCATACTCTTTATTTATATCTCTTAGATACATCTTAGAAGATGCATCTTCTGTAAAGAAAAGGGCAGGGGACAAAGAGGGGAAATAAGATACAATGTAGGGAAATCTACAGATAACAATTACAACCTTAAAGGTAAATGGGATGAACTCACTCACAAAATGGAGGAAGAGAACAACTTGGTTTTGAAAGCTGATTCCAACAACATTTCGTTTACAAGAAATACATTTGAATCATACTTAGTTAAAATGAGGGACTGGAACAGATGTACTACATTTGCATAAATTGTGAAAAGCAGGTGTAGTAATCACGATCTTAGACAAGCCTTCAGCAAAAATAGAAGTGGTTAAAAGAGATAAGGAGGAAAAATGCATTATACATGAAGGCACCATTGAAAACTAAATAATGTTAATAGGAATAGGGGCGGGACCCATGATTTCATTGTTCATTTCATAGAGGGAATTCCCTTTAGCAGTATAGTTTGGCACTTTCTCTGAACGTCCAGCCTTACAGAGCTGCCTAGACTATGGGGAGGTTAAGTGATTTATCTAGGGCCACATAGTCATTTGGTATTCCTGGTTTCAAGACTTGCCCTTTATCAAATATGCAATTCTTCCCCTACATATTAAAACTATACATATATACTTACATGTATATATACATATATTACATAGGGCAGCTAGGTGGTGCAGTAGATGGAGCACCAGTGCAGGAGTCAGGAGGACCTGAGTTCAAATCTCATCTCAGACACTTGACACTCACTAGCTGTGTGACCTTGGGCAAGTCACTTAACCCCAATTGCCTCATCCTGGGTCCTCTCCAGTCATCCTGATGAATATCTGGTCACTGGATTCAAATGGCTCTGGAGGAGAAGTAAGGCTGGTGACCTGCACAGCCCTCCCTCACTCAAAACAAAGTTAAGTGCAAGTCATGTCATCATTTCTCTGATGGCGTGGTCTTCTTTGGCAACAAAGGATGAACACACACACAACATATATTAATACACATATACCCATGTAACAGACTGGACTGTATATATACTCTATATGCATGTAAATATGTCTCTATACACACATGCAAAGTACACATATCAGCATATATCTAATTACTTAAAGGAAAAATTAATTCTGTGATAGGGAAAAACAACAAAATTATAATAGCTAGAGGTCTCAACTTACTCTGTTTGGACATAGGAAAATTTTTAAAAAATTATAATAGTTAAGGACTTGAATTTTGGAAAAACTTGATATGCTAGATTGTTGATTTTCTATTCAGTTATGCCCAACTCTTCATGACGCTATTTGGGGTTTTCTCGGCAAAAATACTAGAGTGGTTTGCTATTTCCTTCTCTAACTCATTCGACAGATGAGGAAACAGGCAAATAGGGTTAAGTGATTTGTCTAGGGTCACACAGCTAGTAAGTGTCTGAGGTCAGATTTGAACTCAAAAAAATGAGCCTTTCTGACTCTAGGCCCAGCACTCTATCCATTGTGCCACCTAGCTGCCTTAGATTATTGATTAATAATTACTAAATGGTAATTAAAGTGATTACATGCTTTTTAGTTATGCATGGTTTGCAAAAACTGACACACACAGTATGCTAGGATACACAAAACCTCATAACTAAATACAAAAAAAATTTAGGCATATCCAATGTGAATCATGATATAACGAAAATCATAGTGATCAATAAAGAACCTTTGAAGAGAGAATCAATACTTAAATTGAGACTAAATAATTTAAAGAATTGATGGATCAAAAAATAATAAAAGGAGTAGTGAATTTCATCAAAGAAAATGGCAACAATGAGACAACATGCAAAAATTTGGTATCCAGCTGAGACAGTCCTTAGGGGAAACTTCACAGTTCTAAATTTATTAATAAGAGAGAAAGAACAGAAAATGAAAAAACGAATTCATTATATGACTCGAACACTAGTAGAGTAACATAAAAATCCTTAACTAAACACAAAAATAGAGATTCTGAAAAGATAAAGTGAAACTAGGATTTTTTTAAAACTAGAAAAATACATTTTAAGATAGCTAGAATGATTAAAAAATGGAGAGAAAAACCAAATTGCCAATATAAAAAATTTTGAAGAATGGTTTAGAACAAATGAAGAGAAAATAGAAGATTGTTAGAAATTATTTTGCCAAATTATATGTCAGCAAAACTGACAAATGAAACAAATGAATATTTGGAAAAATATGAAATAACCAGATTAACAGGACAAGAAATAGTTTAAATAACATAATCTCAGAAAAAAAAACCATTTGAATTATCCAGAAATAAAATTCCAAAGAAGACTCCCTCATGTGGATTTATAAGTGAATTCTATTGATCAGAGAAAAATAAATGATAACATTATATAAACTTTTTGCAAAATTAGGAAACAAAAGTATGCTACAGGTTCCTTCTATATTATAAATGTAATCTTGGTACTTAAGCCAGAGAGTGATACATCTGAGAAAGAAAACTAGAGATAGTTTAGAAAACTAAATTAATAAATACCAACATAAAAATGGTGAAGATAATATTAACAAAGAGATTACTGCAAAATGTAAAAAAGTTATACACTATGAGCAGGTTGGATTTATAGCAGGAATGTAGGAATGTTCAACATAAAGAAAACTATAAAAATGTATATAGCATATTAGTACCTAAAATAATAACGCCATACTGTTATATCAGTACATCCTGGAAAAGCTTGTGACAAAGCTCAATACTAATTCATGTTAATAAAAACACTAAAAATCATAGGAACAAATAAAGTAAATATATCCCAAAATGGTAAATATCATCTATCTAAATCCAAGGGAAAACATTTTATATAAAAGAAAGTAGTATGAGAAGTCTTTCGAATAAGATCAGGACTAAAGTATAGAATGCCCATTGTTGCTATTATTATTTCTTTTTCTATCATAAATTTCTATTCTGATAGTATGACAAGAAAAAGAAATTGAAGGAAAAATCACAAGTAAAGAGGAAAGAAAATCATTGCTGTGCAGAAATGATCTGATGTTATACTTAGATTATGCTAGCAAATTAACAGAAACATAACTTCAGCGAAATAACAAACTATAAAATTAACCCACATAAATCATTAACCTTTCTATATATTGGCAATAAATGCAGAATGAAGAAACAGAGAAATTTCATTCAAAATAAGTACAGAATGTAGCCCATATCTGGGAGTCAGCCTACTAAGGCACACACTGGAACTACATGGATACAACTACAAAGCACCCTTTACAGAAAAACAAGCTGAAATAATTGGAGAGATATTAATTACTCATGTTTAGACCATCATTAAAAAAGACAATATTATCTCATGTGAGGTCATAAAAAAACCATATGACATCATTAAAAAGGCAATATTACTTATTGCCATACCAATTAAACTGTGAAAGTTCTACTTTTACAAAGCTAGGAAAATAATAGGCTTCATTCAGTGAAACAAAAGTTAAAAATCTAAATGGAAAAAACCTAAATAGAAAAACTGAAAAAAATTGAGAAGTAAGGAGGTTTAGCAGTACCAGGTTACAAAAAAGGAAAGAAGCATTTATTAGGAGGCTGCTCTACATAAGCCATTGTGCTAAACACTTTAAAAATGTTATCTCATTTGCTCCTAACAACTGACTCTGGAAAATAGGGGCCATTACTACCCCCATTTTACAGACTAGGAGACTGAGGTAAATAGAGGTTAAATGACTTTCCCAGGATTACACAGCTAGTAAGTGTATGAGGTCAGATATGAGCCCAAGTCTTCCTAACTCCAGACCTAGAGCTCTATAGACTGTACAACCTACTTGCCTCTACAGTGTGCCTTATACCACAAAGCAGTAACCACCAAAACAATTGGGTTGAAAAAATAAATTTGCTCATTGGAACAGATTCAATATATAAGATCCAGAATCAAAAGAACATAATGTCATAGTGTTACATAAATTCAAGCAGTCCAACTACCAGAGTAGGAACTCCCCAATTGGCAAAAGCCACTGGTAATATTGGAAAATTGTCTGTCAGAAGTTAGTCTTAGGCCAAAAATTCACATAATGTAGCACAAGTTCCAAATGGATGCATGATCTAGGTTTTAATAAGCATGTCATAAACAAATTAGAAGAACAGGAAATTGAGAAACTTTTTACAACTTTAGATAGGGAAAGAACTATTCTTGACTAAACAAGGGTTAGAGAGAATCATGCTGATTACCCAGGTATACTGTGATCACATAAAATTGAAATGTTTGCAATTGAGAGATAGTAAAGAAGAGAGATATTAACTGGAAAAAAATCTTGGCAGCAAACTTCTATGATAAAGGTGCAATTTATAAGATATATTGGGAATTGATTCAAATATGTAAAAATAAGGGCCAGTTTCTTGTAAGCAAATTCTTAAAAGGATGTGAAAAGGCAATTCTCTAAAGAAGAAATGCAAGCCATCAATAACCATGAGAAAAAAATATTCCAAATCACTAACAATAATTGCAATTTAAATGAAAACATATATGTGGTTCTACCTCATACTCGTTAAATTGGCAAGGGTTACAGAAATGGAAAGTGACAACTGTCTGAGAGAGTGAAGGAAGACAAGTGTGTTGATGTGATGTTGGTGGAGCTGTGACTTGATCCTTATGGATATTAATTTGGAATGATTTCCCCATGTTATTAACATGTATGCTTTTGGAGCTAATGACATCACTTCTGGGCATTTATCCTGTGAAATTCAAAGGAAGAAGAAAAGGATCTCTGGTACAAAAATGTTTAGAGTAGGACTAGCTGTTTTAGCAAAGCACTAGAACCTAAGAGAATATCCATCAATTGGGGAATGGCTGAACAAATTGTGAATGAGATAGTTATTATTACACTGTAAGAAATGAAAAAAAGGAGATGGATTAAGAATATTCTGGGAACACTTGCATGTAGAAGCCTAACTATGGGATGATGGGCTTAGAGTATTTTTGCTACCTATGCAATAATCATTTTCTGTTATTCTTTTTAAAAATTAATTTGATTATTTTTTAGTTTTCAACATCCACTTCCATAAAATTTTGAGTTTTAAATTTTCTCCCCCTGTCTTCCCAAGATGGTAGGTAATCTGATATAGGTTCTACCTATATATTCATATTAAACATTTTCACATAAGTCATGACAAAGAAGAATTAGAACCAGTGAGAGGAATCATGAGAAAAAACAAACAAAACAACTACAAAAAAGAGATAAAATAGTATGCTTTCATCTGCATTCAGACTCTATAAAGTCCTTTCTCTGGATGTAGATAGAATTTTCCATTGCAAGTCGTGAAGCTGTTTTAGATTCTTGCACTGCTGAGAAGAGCTAAGTTTATCAAAGTTAGTCATCACACAATGGGACTGCTACTGTTTTGTGTTCTGATTTTGCTCACTTCACTTAGCATCAGTTCATATAAGTCTTTCTAGGTTTTTCTGGAAGCCTGCCTGCTCATAATTTCTTACAGCACAATAGTATTCAATTACATTCATAGTTTCAAACTGCTCTCTAGAATGGTTGGATCAGTTCACAGCTCCACCAACAATGCATTAGTGTTCCAATTTTCCCACACTATGTTAACTAGTCTGATAGGTGTGATGTGGTACCTCAGAGTTGTTTTGATTTGCGTTTCTCTAATCAACTGTTATTCTTTATATATGTAAATATTTATGATCAATTATACTTGTCAAATTTAAGATAACAAAAAATAAAAACTATAAAAAAAGACAAAAACTTTTAAAAACTTCATAACTACAGAGGACCGATAAGAGGCATGCTATCCACCTTCTGAATTGGTCATGGATTCTAGGTGTAGAATGAAACATCAATTTTTGGACATGGCCAATGTGTGTATTTGTTTTTCTTGGCTGTTGCTGTTTCGCATAAAGGAGGCTGTTTTGGTGGAGTGGAGAAAGTAGGAAATTGCAGCAGTGAGGGGAGTGCTACTGATGCCAAAACATTTTTAAAAGAAAGTTCAGATAGTGACAGAAAAGTAGGAGAGCTTTGAAACTAATGTGTTCGTAGGATCATCCATTTGGAACTGAAAGGAACCTTAATATGAATTAATTCTAACTCCTTTATTTTATAGATAAGAAAACTAAACATCACAGAGGTTAAGGGACTTGCCCAGGTCATAAGGTGTCTAAGTCAAGATTTGAGCTCAGGTTTTCCTGATGCCAAGTCCAGCACTTTATCTACCACAACACCTAAGATCAATCAAAAAGAAAAGAATAAAGAAAAAATTACATAATTTTATTATATATTTAAAGGGCATGGAAAATCATGCATAGCAGATTTGTGATTTTATGTGCAATCATTTTTTTTTATTGTACTACTTTAGTTGATAAATTAAAAAAGAACAATCAATAAACATTTGTTAAATACCTACTCTGTTCCAGGCTTGTGTACCTATCCTTTGGAGCTCAGCTAAGTTGGTACATAGTAAGTAATAGTATGAAATGGGAAAGAAGCATAGATGTGAAATGTTTAAGTATTTCCAGGTGTTTAGGGGATTGGCCTTCAGGAGCTCAGAAGCATTCTACAGGATTGTAGCTACTAATTGATTCCCTTTCCCACTCTCCAAAGAAACTATTCCACACTTCCCTTATATTTCCCATACATCCCTCTCCCCTCATTCTCTTAACTGAGGATCTCCAATCACACTTTACTGAAAAAATGTTGAGGCCTTTTACGAGCTCCTTTCTCCTTCGTTTTATATCAAAACCCCTTGACATCATCCCTCATCATCTCCTTTCCTCTAGTCTCTGGTCTTGCCAAGGCCATCCCCTCCACATGTGACCTTGATCCTATCTCCTTCTATCTTCTTCAGCAAATTACTCCTCAATAATGTCCTTTATTTAGTATCTCTCTATCTACTGGTTTCTTCTCTATCACCTTCAAATCCTAGTCTCCCACAACCTTAAAAACCTTCCAATCTTCAAGGCCAGAGCTTAGAGAGAATTCTGGGAAAGGATGGGCTGCTCACCACCAAACACTTCCTACTCGTTTCTCCTTATGTCCAAACTCTTTTGACAGAGTTCCAAAAGGTGGACCATACATGTACATGTTGTCTCCTCCTGTGGAATATAAGTTCCTTGAGAGTAGGGATTGTTTAATTATTTTGTCTGTGTATCTGCAGTGCCTACCCCACAGTGCCAAGAACAAAACAGATGCTTAATAATTTTTTGATTGATTGATGACACTCACGTTGCCATGTTTTGCGTTCCATCAATCCACTTAGAGAAAAACAGTTTTACTCTATTACACTGATAGAAAGAACTTATAAAACATTTCTTTTCTTTTCAAAAGTTTTACAAGAGTACTCTCAAAAGAGTTTGAAGTAGTATAGTAAACCAAGTTTCCATACCCAAAATTTTCCAACTACAAGGATTCTTGAAAGGGGTGATGTCTAGACATGTTCTCTAGACATGACACTTTTTTTCTCATGATTTTCTCATGACCCAAACTGGCCCTGGGTCACAGAAACTAGTATTAATAATATCAAATAGAAGATTCCCAGGTGGCCAAGTCATACCAGATCTTAAATTGTATTATAAAGCAGCAATTATCAAAACCCATTGGAAGTGAATAAGAAATAGAGTGGTGAATCAGTGGAAGAGGTTAGGTACACAAGACACAATAGTAAATATCTATAGTAATCTACTGTTTGATAAACCCAAAGGCTCCAATTTCTGGGATAGGAACTTACTATTAGACAAAAATTGCTGGGAAAACTGGAAAATAGTATGGCAGAAACTAGGCATAGGCCAGCATCATACACCATATATCAAAATAAAGTCAAGAGGGGTACACTATTTAGATATAAAGGCTGACACTATAAGCAAACTGGGAGAGTAAGGAATAGTTTACCTGTCTGATTTATGGAGAATGGAAGAATTCATGACCAAACAAGAGATAGAGAACATTTTGATTACATTAAATTGAAAAGGTTTTGCACAAACAAAGCCAATGCAACCAAGGGAAGCAGAAAGTTGAGAAAGAATTTTTATCAGTATCTCTGATAAAGGTCTCATTTATAAAATATATAAAGAACTGAACCAAATTTATAAGAATATAAATCATTCTCCAGTTGATAAATCATCAAAAGATATGAAGAGGCAGTATTCAGAAAAAGAAATAAAAGCTATCTATAGTCATATAAAAATGCTATAAATTACTATTTATGTAAATCAAAATAACTCTGAGGTATCACATCACACCTATCAGATTGGCTAACATGAAAAAACAGGAAAATGATAAATATTAGAGAACATGTAGGAAAATTTGATCATTAGTGCCTTATTGGTAGACTTGTGAACTGATCCAACTATTCTGGAGAGCAATCGGAATTCCCAAAGGGCTATAAAACTATGCATATCCTTTGACTCAGTAATAGCACTTCTAGGGATATATTCCAAAGAAATCATAAAAAATGGGAAAAGGACCCACATATACAAAAATATTCCTAGCAGCTCTTTTGGGGATGCCCATCCATTGGGGAATGGCTGAACAAGTTGTGGTATGTGAATGTAATGGAATACTATTGTGCTATAAGAAATGATGAACAAGCAGATTTCAGAAAAACCTGGAAAGACTTACATGAACTGATGCTGAGCGAAGTGAGCAGAACCAGGAGAACATTGTACAATGACTGACTTTGGTAGACTTAGCTCTTCCCAGCAATGCAAGGATATGAGACAACTCCAAAAGAGTCATGATGGAAATGCTATCCCCCTTCAGAGAAAGAACTCAAGTTTGAATGCAGATAGAAGTATACCATTTGCTCTCTTTTGTTGTTGTTGTTTCACTTTGTTTCTTCTTTCTTGTGATTCCTCTTATTAGTGCTAATTCTTCTTTCTATCATGACTAATGTGAAAATATGTTTAATATGAATGCATAAGTAGGGCCTGCATCAGATTGCTTGCCATCTTGGACAAGGGTGAGGAGAGGGAAGAGGATAAAATCTGAAGCTCAAAATTTTATAAGAGTGAATATTGAAAACTAAAAATTAATTAATTAATTCAAATTAAAGATCTCCATTCCATCCCCAAACAAACTTTTCTATGAGATTCACCATCTCTGTTGTAATGGTGTGAGGTAGCAAGAATTAACATTCAAATTTGTGTGGTAATTCAGTTGTTACAACAAACTCTAGGGAATGTCCACTTTTCCAGGTTTTACAGAAAAATTTGTTTGTATAAAAGTTATTTGTATTTACCAGGAGCAATGGGTAGAAGTTTTGGAAAGACAGATATCTGTTCTTTTAAGGATAAACATCCTAATAACAGAATTGTCCAAAGGTGGACGGGGCTTCCTCTGAAGGTGGTAGCGTTTCTCTGTCACTGAAGATCTTTTAAACAGAGACTGGGTAACCACTCAGGGATTCAATTCAATTCAATCTAAGGAATGTTATTAAGTACCTACTAAATGTAAAGACAAAAATAACATAGCTCTTGGCCACAAGGAGCTTATATTCTACTGAAGGAATACCACAGGTATATAGATAATAAATACAAAGATGGGGATTGGACCTGCCAATGAAATCATTGGCATAGATAACTCCCAGATGAGGAAACTTTTCCTTTCTACTAATATTTGTTGGGCATATCCTTTGTGATTTATAGACTTAGAAATCTATCTATACCCCAGGGGTTCTCAACTGGTGGTAAGCAGATTTAAGGAGGTCTGTGAACCTGGACGGCAAAAAAATTTTCAATATAATGGGTTTCCTCTATAAATCTATGTTTCTATTTTATGCATTTTAAAAGCTGAGAGGGGGCCCCTAGGCTTCACCAAGGTGCCAAAGGGGCTTATGACACACATAAAAAGATGAAAAATATCTGAGCGTTGAGAGGTTAAGTGATTTGTCTACCAGGGACTCAGTGCTAGGATTTGAATGCAGGTCTTTATGGATGGTTCTCTATCCATCCTGCCAAATTGTCTGTCTTAATAAATACAAAGTATCTTCTGAGTAAACGCAAAATTTCAAGAGGGAAAAAAGGGCTAGTAATTAGGGCAATCAGGAAAGACTTTTTGAAGGATACTGCACCCAAGCTGTGCTTTGAAAATCACTGAAGACAGGTGGTTGAGGATTCGGCTTTAGATACATGGGTTTAATTAGATCACCTCTGAAGCTCCTCCCATTTGTAATTGTAGAACAATACTTGATACTACGAGGCTACAAACAAAAGCATGGTTATCTTCTTACTATGTGGAGATTTTAGTTGTGAAGGCAGTCAGTATAACATAGTCTGGTCCAGGTACAACCTAAGATCTGTAGGGAACTGAAGAGAAAAGTAAGTCCTAGAAAAGGACCACCACACTATTACTTCTTCCCAAAGGGCTTTTCCCACTGCCCTGGTCCAGGTTAATAATTCATCTTCCTGCCTAGCTCACTTATATTCTGGTGCAGGCTCCTCATTCAACACAGCTTCTAAAACCTGAGAAGTTGGAGGAGGGAAAGCATCTTGATGCCTCCTTCCTCCCTTCCCCTCACCCCCAACTCGTGACCTTTTACGTATTCCTTTATATCACCATCTCATCTGAGCCCTCCCTCATCCTGCTTGCTCCCATGGGCCTCTTGGGAAAGTTTATCCCAATAGGAATTCCTGTTACATTGGAAAAGCTACAAGTTTGATGGACTTAGCCAGATGATGCCCAGCTGTAGGAAGGAGTCCTTTCCAACATTTTCTATACTTGGCTCTGCTTGGAGGCAATTTTAAGGCACAGAATAGCATAAGTTCCCATAACACTTCCTTGATATCTGCTTCTCATATGCTGAAGGATTCATTTCCCTGGAAGATAGTCTTCCACTCAGGAACAACTTGGGGATCAGAGCCAGTTGGCTACAGCATTGCAAAGTCTCTGGGGCCTGGAAGATGACAAAACTTTTTTAGAAATACCCTTAAATGGTTATAAATTCCTGTCACCCTTCTGAGCTTAGAAAGAGATAATGCAGAGCAGGTAAAGGCCAAGTTATAAGAATTAGGAAATGGGGGAAGGGTGTCAGTCATTGGACACAGATGGGTACAACTCGCGTCCTCAGGAAATCAGGAGTCGGTTTATCTCCAGACTGCAATGATATAGGCTTGACCATGACACAGTTTTTAGCCTCTCAGAGTGGTCACTGCATGAAGCTAGAGTATCAGACCCTACTGAGTGATCACTTCCAGACCCAACAAAGAGACACACGTGTTTGAAATGCCTGCCTTTCTTCTTCATTTCACCATAAAGTAGCCAATTTAATTTTGCACAATACTGTTTGATAACAACCATATGTGTGTCTTCTGCATTTATATACTTCAGAGAAGGTCCTTCTTGGTCAGTCTGAGATAATTTCACTAGGAAAAAGGAACCAGATGTGACTCCTTTTTATTTGGCCCTTTAATCCCAACCAATGTAATTCCTAGTGTCAATCTTCACTTAGGTTTTCTTTTACCTTGGGGAGGAGTGTTTGCTTTTTCCATTGAGTACTAGAATATGGAGAAGATCTTAGGTAGCTGGTTCTCAGCTTAACACTTTCAGGCATAAGTACAGCTTTGATACAATCTGGGGGTGGGAGGGTGGACTTGCCCAGTTACATGCAAACCTTTGAAGCAGTACATTCTAGCATGGTAATCCAATAATTTATTCATTCAATCAAACAATCAATTAACAATTATAATACTCTGTCTTGGCTACTGGCCTAACTTGGCACTCTCACTCAGGTTGGAGCCCCAACAGCTATTCCTACTACTATGACACATAAGCCCTCACCTATGTGTTTCTCATGATTAGCCAGCAGACCTTAATTAGCTTTTAGTAAAGGTATTTTCTAAAATGACATAATAAGAAGAGCTGATTTTTAAAAAATTCCCCAAAGACTAGAGATCACTCTTCCATAAATATACAAAGTAACTATGGAAAGGGTGGGCTCAAACTTTATTGTACAATGGAAGACACACATATAGGACATACTTATATCCTAAAGATAACTCATAACTCCTGGCATTAGGAGTCCTTTTCTTTGGTAGAGTTGTCTTGTAGTCTTCCATTGCAGCTAGATGGGCTGCTCCGCTGGGCTCCCAGAGTCTGCTCCTTTCTTGAGCCCATAGCTGGCACTTCTCTCTACCAACATTCCCTGTAACATTCCCTGAAGGCACCTCCTCCCTCTCCATATCCTGGTCTCTCCTCAGAGTGTTGCTCTTTGCCAAGATGCCTCCATTGACTTCTATCGGTCCAGTAGTTCCAGTGCATAATTGACGATGACTGGATGAAAGAAATGTTTCCTTCTTCCTCTCAAGAGGAGTCCCCTGTCAGAAGCCTGGCTCTTCATCCACTTTTGGCTTCAAGTTTTGAACTTGTAAAATGAAGAAATTCCGCCAGGTAGTTAAAGCCAATGGAGAATGATTATCTTATTTGGAGAACCAACCATTTTGTTCCCTTTTTGACCCAAGAAAAGAGATTTGTATCTCAGAAAGGGATCCTGTGATCAACATATCTAGTTTTCATGTGAAAAATCATTCTATTATTGTATAAAAGGAGTCATGGAGGAGAGGAACTCCCCCACTCACACAAGTATTTATTAAGTGCCTATTATGCTCCAGGATTCTGTGTTATCCCTGGGGTGAGAAGATAAGATTCCTTGTCTTCAAGAAGTTTATATTCTACCAGGACAGAGAACATATACATATAGAAGTAAATAGAAACTATACACAAACTGTATATAAAATATTTTGCGGGAGGATACACAAGCAACTAGAGGTATCAGGAAAGGCTTCTTGTAGAAGATGGTACTAAAGTTGAGTTTTTAAGGAAACTGGAGATTCTAAAAAATGGACATGCCAAAAAATAGTATAGAATGGTGTTTAGATTTATGGAAATGGGAGGATAATGGAGGAATCCTTGGAGGGGAGGGTATGTTAAGTAATGGGAGGGCAAGTTATCAGTTAGAAGTAAAGCTGAAGAGTCAGAAAGGATAGGAAATAAGGGATACACACAAACATGAAAACAAAGATCAAGAGTAGAATTTTTAGGGAAAGTATATGTCTACATGCGTATGTACGTGTATATTTGCATATGTGTATGTGTATATGTATGTCTATATCTTTATGTAAATATTTCCACACTTAATTGTAGTCTTCTAGGGGATGGGGGAAGAGGGGAAAAAGAATAAAGCAAAAATTACACAGCAGAAAGCAAAAGAAAACTTATAGGGAAGCAAACCAAAGATGGACAGCTCTCAACACAATACGTAATATTCGTTATACGGGCTTTCTTGAAATGGAAATTTGTTGCTATATTTTTTGAGTCCTCTCATGTTCTGCTGTACACATGACATGCTTTTTTTCTTTTCTCATTTTGTATTTGTTTCTTTTTTCTATTGTGTATTTAAGTTTCAATATTTAAGTTTCACTTCTCTATTGTGTATTTAAGTTTCAATATTTAAGTTTCACTTCTCTATTGTGTATTTAAGTTTTAGTATTTAAGTCTAAAATGAAAAAATGAAAAAAATAAGTGAACATGAAGCACATTTCCATGTATTGAGCATAACCAGAACATTCTATACATTGAGGACATCACAGTAATAGAATATGGAGTGCAATATGTGAGAAACAAAATAATTAGAATATTGTAAGGGGAATAATGTTTCTAAGGCTGCAAAGTTAAGTTTGGGTCAGGTTCTGAGGGGCTTCAAATACCAAGCAGAGGAGTTTGTATTTGATCCCAGAGGTAATGGGGAGCCTCTAGAGTTTATTGAGTAAGGGCATGACATGGCCAGACCTGCTTTAGAAATACTATTTTGCCAGCTGTTGGATTCCAGAGGGGTTGTATAGATAGGAGACAGGAAGACCAGTTAGGATGCTGATATTACAGTGTTAAGTAAGGGATGATGAGAATGAACTACGGTGATGGCAGAATGAGTATAGGGAAAGGGACAAATAAAAGGCATGGTATGGAGGTAAAAATGATTAAACTTGGGAAGAATCAAGGAGATTGTAAACCTGGGTGCCTAAAAGAATAATCGTGTTGTCTATTTAAATGGATAGAATGCTAGACTTGGAGTCAAGAAGATCTGAATTCAAATTTAGCCTCAGACACTTACCCACTTGCTGTGTGATCCTAGGTAAGTCACTTCACCTATGTTTGCCTTAATCCACTGGAGAAGGAAATGACAAAGCCTTCTCATATCTTTGCCAAGAAAATCCCATGGACACTATGGTCCATGGGCTCATGGAGAGTCAGATATGACTGAATGGCTGAACAGAAACAAGAACTACAGAGGGAAAGCACTAAAACAAAGAAAGGTTGTCAAAGGCTTCTTTTATAAGGTGGGGTTTGAAGAAAGTTTGTGAAGAAGTTTGAATGCTAAACAGGAATTTCTAACTGATTCCGGAGTAACCCCTAGAGTTTATTGAGAAGGGAGAGAAATGGTCAGACCTGTGGTTTAGGAAAATCACTTTGGAGCAAATGGATTGGAATGAAGTAATACTAGAGGTAAGGGTAGGGGAGACAGCTTTCTGTGTGTGCCTTAAGATGGAAGGAACATTAAAGGAAGAAATCTAAAATGGTGGGGTTTTTCCCTAAAATGAAGGAAAATTTCTTCCACAAACATTTATTAAGCACCTACTTGATGCAAAGCATTGAACTCAACCTAGAAATGGGACAATCATCTACAACAAAGCAACTCCCAACACCTCCAGACATAACCAATTTAAGTGGGTATTATTACTAAGACCCAGTCAATTATTTCTGAGGTGTTTTATTCAAACATCCTATGAAAAGAACATAGTTGTGCGGTAAATGGGAAAGAGAATATGAAGGTCCTTCCTAGTCTGGTTTTGTCATTGGTTTTGATTGTGCTAGTTTAGACAAGATTGTTTCCTTGGATAACTGGATGCCTCCATAAGTATCTGCAATTCATTATGTCCAAAATTAAACTTATCTTTCCCTTAAAATTCACCCCACTTTTAAACTTCCTTAATTGCTTCGGGGGTACCACCATCCTTACTTACTCATGCACGTTCGCTACCTTAGAGTCAAGTTTGATTTCTCCCTCTCCCTCTCTCCTTATATCCAATTAGTAGCCAAGCTGACATTTCTACCTCCGTTGTTGCCTTCTTCTCCTTAGTATATTCTCACAGCCACATGTGAGTTCAGACCGTTAACACCTCTCACTTAGAATATTGCAAAAGATTCTTACTTGGTGCCCTGACTCAATTTTTCTCCTCTTCAATTTATCCTTCCAAAGCAGCTAATAATTTTGCTGAAGTACAGATCTAACATGCTGCTCCTCTACTCAATAAACTCCAGTGGTCCCATATTGCCTCATGAAGCTGAATCCTTCTTGGACAAATGCCCTTATGTTCACCTCCTATTTCACATACAGTGTCTGTCAATTTTTTAAAATTTGGGAGATGCGGATACAGACATCATTTTTATCTTTGGGTTGTATATCAAGTTGTCATACCTTGTTCCACTAAAACCTTACCTGCTTCCTTAGACTTTTCTATTTTCTTCTGTAGTATCCTCTTTAGTTGAGCACTTACATGATCTTCCCTTCCATGTTGAGTGATAATCTTAACAATGAAATTCACACTTTTTATGGAATTCTAGCAATGCAAAGTTTCTCTCTAGTTTTTGTAAGATCATATTGTAAACAAACTAGACAAACATGGAAAAAACCAATCATATCTATGTATAGAAACAAAATTCATAAGTAAACAAAGGATAAAAAAGAATACAAAATAAAATGGAAAATTTTGATTACACAAAAAGGGTTTTGCACAACTTAGTCCAATAAAGATTAAAAAGGAAACTGGGAGAAAATTTTTGCAGCAAGTTTCTCTGATTTCTGATTTATATAAGGTATTGATTTGAATTTATAAAAATAAGAGCCATTCCCCAGTTTCAAAGAGACATAAAGTGATGCAGAGTGAAATAAGCAGAACCAGAGGAACATTTTTAGTAGAATATCAGTATTATAGAAAAGAACAGTTTTGGAAACTTTGATGGTTTAACAATGAAATGTACAGAGTAAGAACAATTTTACAGAGTAACAACAGCACTATGCAGACAAAACTTTGAAAGCTATGAGAACTATGATCTATACAGTGATCATCCATTATCCCAAAGGACCAATAATAAAACATACTACTACACTGACAGATAATGAGATATACATACATAAATGACATAAATAATATATCATATATAAAACATATATTTATATATGTATATAAGTACATCACACATCAATGTAACATATATTAAACATTATATGAAATATATTTTATAGATATATGTACATGTTTTATATGTAGTCAATAAGGGGATTTTTTTTTCTCAACTATTATTATTTTTATCTTCTCTAATTGGATGGGGTAGGGTAGGAGAGAGAAATAGAGTTCTATTAATTTTTTAAAATAATTCACATATGTGGAATATTGCATATTCTTTTAGATGAGGTCAATATGTTATTAGTTTTGTTAAATTACTTTACTTTTTTGTAAGAGACCTCTCAGGAAGTAGGAGTAGTTTGAATGTTTGAAATATAAAAACAATATATCAATAAAGCTCAAAAACATAAATGCCTGTTGATTAATTGACTGACTGACGCTGTTAGACTCAGTTTTCCTGTATATATAAAATGATGAAAAATGTTTATTCCTCAATCAATGGAAGACAATCCAGAGATCTTATAGATAGATAGATAGATAGATAGATAGATAGTTAGATAGATAGATAGATATAGATATAGATAGATAGATATAGATATAGATAGATAGATATAGACATAGATATAGACATCTTGGAGAGATAACTAGTTGGAATGAAAACTGAACAGCAGAAGGAAAATGGGTTTAACTTTGGGAGATTGCATTGTACTTTGCATGATTTATACCTTTTCTATCCTAATTTCCAATCCATCTTTTTAATATTGATATTCTTTCAGTGATGGTAAACGGTTAAATCATGGAATACTACAGATTCTTAAGAAAAAAGGTTGCAGTTCACCTAAAGAGAAATGGAAAGTCACATTGTGGACAGGGATAGGCTAAAACATATTATCAATGAAAAAATATTCAGGAGAAGCAGTATAAATGATGACATCAGAGGAATATATACGTAGAAACACAGATGGACCAGCTATATTACAAGAGTGAAAGGTAATAGATATTCTCATTGGTATTTTCACAAAGTCAAGAGATCTAGAAGAAGAATTCTCCCACCCTCCAGTTTGTTGGGTGGAACTCTGCAGATAATTAATTTGAGAACATGGACAAGTGTTGCTCTGAACAAGAAGGTGTATATGAGTTATGATCTGTTTCAATAGAAGGAGAATTCAAAAGGATGATATTACAGGTCAATCAGAACATCCAAGGATATATCCTTCAGATTTTGTAGCTTACTTGAAGAAATACATAGGCACAATCATCTTTCTATTTCATTTGTGGTTTGTCATGACAATTGCACCCGTATCTTTTAAAAATTCTCACTTTAATACTATAAAATGTTTTTTTAAATGCCTAAAAAGATAGAATAATAGCACTGGAAAAAGCCTCTCTAAAACCCTTTAACAAATGGAGATTGTGACTCTTTGTCATTTTATCATATCTTTTTTCTCCAACACTTGTGGTATGAATGATCAACTATCATTTATAGCAGTTTCCTTACTTTTTTTATTATGTTCTCTTCCTTTGGTAATCTGGCAAAGCCTATGGAAACCTTCTCAGAGTAATTTTTAAATCTCATAAAATATATGACTTTATATCAAATTTATATCAAAATTCACTTAGAGTGTTTTATTTAAAAAATCAAGTTCACAGATCCTTTCCATTATGGAACTCTGATTTAAAGGTTCCTTCTACTATAATCCTTATGCACTGGTACCTTCCAGTTTAATACACTTCTGTGTTTCATCATCAGTTACCTTAGGACTCTCAAAAGCCATCAGGTGAGACCTGGGTTTAGAAGTTTGGACCAACAGAGAATTTCGAACCACCAGTGGTTGTCCTCTGAGAAACTCACCTTGTGAGTTATAGGGGAAAGCCCAAAGGAATGCTACTCTTACATGTCATTAACACTTCATTTATAGTATTTTAATATATAATTCAGTACTAATAATGTGCCATCACTTACTTACATCCACTATAGATCTGAAATTGTGCATTTCATATGAGCATTGGTATGGTGTGGTGCCAAGCTGATGAATAGAATGGCAGGACTGTCAGTTATTCTTGTGATGTTCTCTCCAGTCACTCTCTCATGTCCTCCCCCCTGAGAGTGACTTTAATGCAAGAGATTAATGAATCATATAACAATTGTTGCCTTAAGAGATGAAGTAAATATTTAAGTGAAAAAAGATAAACAAAAATTTTAGGAGCAGACTTTGCCCATACGAGGGCACTTCATTTATGATATACTGTAAGTATAGACATAAATTAATCTTATTTTCCTTCCTCTCTGGAAAGAAGAAAGAAGGAAGCTAAGTAGAAAAGGTAAATTAAGATTCACTGTCTTGGGATCTACATAATTTGTTTTCATCTATACAGTCATTCAATGTGCTTTGGTAGATTGACTCCTAAATATTTTATGAATTTTATAGTTATTATGAATAAGACTTTCCTTTCTAATATTGCCTCTTGAATTTTACTATTATATATAAAACTGCTATTTATTTTATGAATAAATAGAAATAGTTTCATCTATTCTTTATTTATCTTTATGCCTTTAATTTCTTTCTTGCCCTATTGCTATTTCTAGCACTTCTAAAGCTATATTGAATTATATCAGGGAAAGGTACATCCTTGCTTTACTCCCATATTTAATGGGATAGCTTCTAATATTTCCCACTGTATATAATGCTTGTTTTTGATTTTAGATACTTTTAAATCATATTTGAGATAAGATTAATTTATGCCTGTACTTATAGTATTTTATTATAAATGAATTATACTTGTCAAAAGCTTTTTTTCCCCCACATCTCGAAATAATCAAGTGATTCTGAATGTTTTGAATAGGAATAATTATGTTAATTATTTCCTAACATAGAACCATCTTTGAATTAATGTTCTAAATCTAATTTGATCTTAATGAATTATTTGTTTAAAAAATAAATTATTGTAAGCAGCGGGGGATGATGGAAGGGAGGGCAAATGGGAGGAGGGAGCAATTGTCCCTCTTGGGGAGGGACAAGGTCAAAAGAGAGAATAGAAGAAATGGGGAGCAGGATAGGATGGAGGGAAATATAGTTAGTCTTACACAACAAGACTATTATGGAAGTCATTTGCAAAATGACACATATATAGCCTGTATTGAATTGCCTGCCTTCTCAGTGAGGATGGGTGGGGAGGGAGGAAGGAAGAGAAATTGGAACTCAAAGTTTTAGGAACAAATGTTAAAAATTGTTTTTGCGTACAACTAGGAAATAACAAATATAGGTAATGGGGCAAAGAAATTTGTCTTGCCCTACAGGACAAGAGAGAAGATGGAGACAAGGGAAGGGAGGGGTGTTAGAAGGGAGGGCACATTGGTGGAAGGGGCAATCAGAATGCAAGGTGTTTTGAGGTGGGGGGAGGGGAAAGATGGGGAGAAAATTTGGAACTCAAAATTTTGTGGAAATGAATGTTGAAAACAAGAAAGAAAGAAAGAAAGAAAGAAAGAAAGAAAGAAAGAAAGAAAGAAAGAAAGGAAGGAAGGAAGGAAGGAAGGAAGGAAGGAAGGAAGGAAGGAAGGAAGGAAGGAAGGAAGGAAGGAAGGAAGGAAGGAAGGAAGGAAGGAAGGAAGAAAGAAAGAAAGAAGGAAGGAAGGAAGGAAGGAAGGAAGGAAGGAAGGAAGGAAGGAAGGAAGGAAGGAAGGAAGGAAGGAAAAAACAAACTATTGTAGTCTTTTATAACAACAACTAACTGTCAGATAGGAGAGCTGCATTCTTGGACAGCCTAGGACTCATTTATTTGTTTGTTAAGTCAAAGTCAAATGTTGAACTTCATTATCTGCGAATCCTCTGGGTGTGAGAGTATTTCTTCTGAGTATTCAAGATACTTCAGAATGTTCCTTTATTCATTGGGTCCCTATTTTTATCCTAGTCCAATAAGGTCTCGAAGTGTTTTCTTTAGAACAAACAAATAGTGACAATTGATAGAAAGAAGAAAGAATTTGTACTTCCTTTTCAAGCGATGATAATACAGGTCTCATTTATAACCAGATCAGCCACTGATTTTCTCCTTCTCCAGAGGATACTGCCTTTGCTACTACAGGATAAAAGGATCGGCAGTAAAGACAGAATTGAATGATCCCATTTAAAAGGAGATTTCTGAAACAAGTTGGAGCACTCTAGTGGGGATCTTGGCTTGTACAATGAATATCTGTTTACCTAAGTGAACAGACTTTTGGTTTGGGAAAGGGCTGCTCTTCTTCCTTATAAATATTTGACAAAAATCACTTTCGTTTGCTTTCCTCTCTGCTCCTTACAGCCTTTGCTTCAGATACTTTGCAAGACTGCAGAATAGGAATGGCTTACCTTTCCTTAACATTCCCAGAAGATCTGTGGTTTTATCTCAGGGTTAAGCCCAATACACACGGAGCTCTGAAGTTTGTGAGCTGTCAAATTTAGCCTAAACTTTCAATGACAACAGTGGGACAAAGAAAAAAAAATAGCTATATTAACTTGTAACAAATGAGTAAAGTCTGAGTTGTGATGGAGACAAATAGGATGGAAAGATAAAAAATTCCACATATCAATTACAGAGTGAATGATGGAATTGGACTGATAGTGCTAGCCAGGTTCATAGTACCAGCAGGAGTCCAACTACTCAAGTACTACCTCCACCTCATTGAAAACTATGACTCCACTTTGGATTTCCACCCATCTGCTCTCCCTTTATATTCTAACAAGTGTCTTTTGCTTTATCTAGCTGGGAACAAGGCCACTACTCTGCTTTCCCTATGATCTTATCCTCAGACCATTCCACCCCATCAGAAACTAGGACCCCACCAAGCCATCTCCCCCCAAACCTCTTCTCCCATTTTCTTTCCCTCATTTTTAGCATATTGTCTTCTCCAACCAGAATAGAAGATTCTTAACAGCAAGAACTGTCTTGTTTGCTTTTATGGGCATCTTCAGCACCTGGAACATATTAAGCACTTAATAAATTCACTATCATTCACCTATCTATCTACCTTCCTATCTACCTATCTACCTACCCACCTACCTACCTATCTATCTATCTATCTATCCATCCATTTATCCATCTATTCTTCTATCCATCTATCCATCCATCTATCCATCCTTCTATCTATCCATCCTTCTGTCTATCCATCTATCTATCCTTCTATCTATCATCTATCCATCCATCTATCCATCCATCTATCTATCTATCTATCTGTCTATCTATCTATCCTTCTATCTATCTATCCTTCTATCTATCTATCCTTCTATCTATCTATCCTTCTATCTATCTATCTTCTATTTTATTCCAGGAGTAAGTTTTCTCCATTATCTTGTATAACCAAGATGACTAGAACTAAAGTGGTTTACCAGGGAACCAGGTTTGATTTTGTGTTACAGAATTGAGGATGATTTATGGCTAACCTCTCATCTGATTTTCTTTGTGAGCAATCCCAGGTATTTGAGAGAAGTGTGGAATAATGGAAAGTTATTATCAAAATGCCAGACCTGGAGTCAAAGAGACCTGGGTTTAAATCCTACCCCTGATACTTACTAGCTGTCCAATCATGTTAAAGTCACTATATCTAGCCTGTAATTGTATAGGGCAACACCATCCTCCAAGTTCTACAGGTTCACAACTCAGGTGTCATTCTTGATTCCATTTTCCATCAGCAGCTCTATTTGGCTTTGGCTCACAAGAAATATCTCCCCCTTCACTCTAACCTGATCACTTAAATTCTCATCACCATGTTGATTCACTCAGGTTTTGATACTTATCACTTTCTCAACTCATCCTCAGTTCCCTCCCCTCTGATTGGAGACCAGAACATTAAACTCTTCCTTCCTTTACTGAAGGTTCACAACCATCCAAGTAACTCCATTTTCCATCAGTAGTTCCACTTGGCTTTGATTCCAAGGAACACTATGCCTTAGATTGGGCATCCTCTGGTGCCCCCCTTTTTGTGTATTTTCTTCCCCCCAATAGATTGTGAACTCTGAGAGCAAGGATTGTCTCTTATTCTTATTTCTTAGCACAATGCCTTGGACAATAAGTGTTTAACAAATGTTTATTGAATTGAATTGAATTTATTCCTCCTTTCCTCTCACCCAATCTGTTGCCAACATCTGTCAATTTCACCTTCGTAACATTTCTTTAATATACTCCCTTCTCTCTTTTGACACTACCACCACTCTAGTGCAGGGCCTCATTCCCTCACAGCTGAACTTTTGCAATAGCCTGCTGGTGAGTCTGCCTGTCTCAAATTTCTCCCCACTCCAATCCATCCTCCATTCAGCCACTACAGAGGTTTTCCTAAAGTGCAGGTCTGATCATGTCATTCCCCCTTCTCAAAAAACTCCAGTGGCTCCCAATATCCTCTAGGATCAAATACAAAATTATCTGGCGTTCAGCTCTCTTCATTACCTAGCTTCCTCCTACCTTTCTGATCTTATTATATCTTACTCCCCACCAAAGTAGTCTTCAATCCAGTGACATTGACCTCTTTGCTGATTCATGTATGAGATACTAGAATATTCTCCTTCTTCATCCCAGCCTACTGATTTCCTTTCAGCTCAACTAAAATTCTTTTTTCTACAGGTAGTCCTTACCAACCCTTCTTAATTCTAATGCCTTCCCTCTCATAAAAATTTCCTATTTATCCTGTATATACCTTGTTTGTACATATTTCTTTGCTTATTGTCTTCTTGATCACAAGCTTCTTGAGGTAATGAGTACTTGTATTTACCTCCCATTACCTCCCATACTGAGGTAACTAACTCAGACATAGATAACTCAGGGTTTGTTTTAAGTTCTCTGATTCACAAAATAGTTGTCTATTTCAATTATTGCTTTCTTCAAATGCCAATGTGGTCACCTCTCAGAAAATTGTAATTCCTTTAGCACCCCCTGCTTTCTAGGACCAACCCTAGGTAAAACAAGCCATTCACATAGATGATTAGTGTGGATGCACTAGTCTGACCATGCCATCTCCCCATTCAATAAACTCCAATGGCTCCCTTTTGCCTAGAGGATCAAATATAAAAATGTTCCATTAGACTTTTAGAATCCTTCATAACTTGTCTCCTTTCTTGCATTTCCAGGCTTCTTACATCCAGTGACCATGGCCAGTGCACATTATCTAGCATACAGTAGGCACTTAAATGTTTGTTAATTGAATTTTCCTTAGACATGAACCTCCATCTCTTGATTCTAGGATTTCCACTAGCTGTTCCCCATTCATAGAAATCTCTCCCTCATCATATCTACCTCCTGGCTTCCTTGGCTTCTTTCCTAGTCCTCCTTCATTTTACTGGAGCTAGATGGTGCAATGAAATCAGGAAGATCTGGGTTCAAATTCAGTCTTGGACACTTAACTACCTGTGTATTGAAATTGTCCTCAAAACTTAAATGACTCAGAGGGTTGAGACTCAAGCCACTGGCATAACTTTCTAGTTGCCCAAGTTCCTAAATGGCCAAGGGCACATGTAGCTGGACTTAATCTCTCAGGCTCTGACCATAAAATCATAATGAGCAACACAGAAGCAAGGAAGTTGAGTTCATCTGAATTCAAGCGGTATTTTTGCTGAATATTTTTTCCGTGCATGCTATGGCTAAGTAAACCCTCTTGCTGATTGTTAACTGTCCCACAAGCATCTCCTTTTTTCCGATCTCAGACTTGAGGTAACAGATCTATAAGGTAGGTAAATATGCTTTATCCTTCCACCCAAGCATGTTGGATAAAGGAGCATTAATTCTCTCAAATCCTCAGAGGCTAAATTGCATGCCCGGTTTGGGAAAGTAGAGAATGAGAGGGCAAAAGAACATCTTCAAGTGCTGAGTAAATGGTTAAAGAGACTAAGTGATGTATACAACACAATGCTGATGATAATAATAGCATTCATGTATTTAGCACCAGTATTTATAAAGTGCTTTGCAAATATCTCATTTGAGCCTTAAAACAACTGTGGGAGCTAGGTCCTATTATTATCTCTATTTTACAGAGGAGAAAACTGAGGCAGACAGAGGTCAAATCACTGGCCCAGAGGCACTTCTATTAAGTGTCTAAGGCTGAATCTGAACTCAGGTCTTCCTGATTTTAGGCACTGTGCCATTTTGCTGCCTATAAGGCTCATTTTATTTCCCCAGATATTTGTACTAGGCTTCTATAAGATCCATTTCATAGCACTTCTCAGCCAGTAATTATGACCTCATACACATGACCTACTTTTGCTGATAAGATTAAAAGAATCTTTCTCTACTTCAAATTCTGATCCAGGTTAGTGAAAGAAAAAAATCTGTGCTTTATTGCTGTATATCAAAACACAGAGTATGTAATAGTTGACATTATATAATTATTTTCTCTAAATCTCATTGAGATAAATGTTATTATTCCCATTTCATAGATGAGAAAACTAAAGCATGAAGGAACTTGCAAATCATAATAATACGGTGTTTGCAATTTTCAAAGCTTTTCTTGTTCATTAATTAGTGAATCCACACAAAAAGTATACTTTGTACTTGCTTCCAAAGATCTAAAAGTCCTTTATGGACCATGTACTCATTAATTCTCCCAAAGTCCCTAGAGGCTAAGCTTACATGTCTGGGTTGGGGAAGTGGAGAGTGGGGGAGGGAAAGAGCAACCTCAAATGGAGAGGAAGTAGATGGAGAAGAGATTATTGATGTCTGTATGGCAAATAGAACCATTTACCCAAAGCTCCATATTATGAATGGAGTTATTAGAACTTCCTCCCCCCTGTCCTGCCCTGTCTTAATTGCCCTCTGGAATCTTTGTGCCATGATTGGCTACTTTATGAGACATCCTTCAACCATAAAGAAATAGACGGTGTTTATCTTAAAGGAGAGAAGACTTGAGGTGGGGGGAAATACATCTTCATTGTCTTCAAGTAGGGCTGTGAACTGAAAGAGGAATTTAGGTCCCTGAAAGCAGAAATAGGAGTGATGGGTGAAAATTGTTAAGAGGCAGATTTAGGTTTGATATAAGAGAAGACTTTTAAATAACTAGATTTGTCCTAAAGTGGAAGTCTTCGAGCAAAGACCAGATGACTACTTTTCAGAAATGCTGCAGAGGAAATTCTGTTTTCAGGCATGGTTTGGGGGCTATGACCACTGAAGTCTTCCAAACCTGAAATTCTGATTCTATGATTTGCTCTAACACCGTCTAAAATACTTCTTTCTTGTAGATCCACATGTTACACTTCAAAGCTTAGTAAGATTCCAAGTATCCTGGGGCTACTCATGGAGGAAACATTTCTAGATATTATTTTGACCAATCACAATAATATCTAGCCTCTCAGAAGCAGTTTCTAAATAGTCAGAAATAACAGGGGTAAGAGGAAGAGCAATATATCTTCTTATGCTTCTATGAATTCATCATATTTATCATTTCTTATGGCACAGTAATTATTACATTGATGTACCACAGTTTGTTTAGCCATTCTCTAACTGATGAATTGTTGTTGTTGAGTCGTTTCACTCATGTCTGAATCTTTGTGACCCTTTTCTTGGCAAAGATACTGGAGTGATTTGCCATTTCCTTCTCCAACTCATTTGACAGATGAGAAAACAGGCAAATAGGGTTGACTTGCCCAGGTTTACAGTCAGTAAATGTCTGAGGCCAGATTTGAACTCAGGAAGACAAGTCTTCCAGACTTGAGGCCCAGCACTCTATCCACTGAACCACTTAGCTGCCCCAGTTGATGGGTACTTGTTTTTTTCCCCCAGCACAAGTACTGCTATGATTATTTTGTTTTATATATATGTGTGTGTGTGTGTGTGTGTGTGTGTGTGTGTGTGTATGTGTGTGTGTGTGTGTGTGTGTGTGTGTGTGTGTGTGTGTATATATATATATATATATATATCTGTGTGTGTGTATAAAATCTTTCTTTGATCTCCATAGGGCGCATAATCTAGTAGTAGGACCTCTAGGTTAAAGAGAGTAGACATTCTAGTCACTTCTTTAGCACAATTCCAAATTAAATTCCATAATAGTTGGACCATTTCCGATCCTCACCAATAATACGTAAATGTTCCTGCCTTCCTACAAGAATGAAGAAAATGTAAAGAATATAACATCAAAATAAATTGTCTTGGAAAACATATCAAGGATAAATAATCTAAGAATCATCAGATTACACAAAAATCATGATAAAAAAAAAGAGTTTGGATATCACATCTGAAAAAATAATGAATGAAAATTGTCTAGATCTCTTAGAACCAAAGGGCAAAGTGACAATAGAAATAATTCATGAGTCACTTCTTGAAATAAAACCCATAATGAAAACTCCCAAGAACATCAGGGACAAAATCCAGAGCTTATAAGTCAAAGCAAAAATACTGGAAACAGCCAAAAAGAAAGAGTCCAAGTACCAAGGAACCACAATCAGTATTACTCAAGATTTGGCAGTTACTACAATAAGGAAGGGGAGAAGTTAGAATACTATATTTCAAAAGGCAAAATATAAAGGCTTACAACAAAGAATAACTGATCCAAAAAATCTAAGTATGATACTAATGAACAGAGGCTGAGGAGAAATGGACTTTTAATTACTTATAGGATTTCCAAGCATTTCTGATGAAAAGGCCAGACCTAAATAGATATTTTGAAATGGAAATGCAGAAGTGAAGAGAAACATTGAATGGTACCTATATGTGTTTATTTGGAATAGACTAGGAGAGAAGAATTGTTTATATGCTATTAGAATATAAGAAAAATGTCAGAACCTTAATATATATATGTATATATATACATACACACATACATAGGTCGTAGATAAAGTAAATTAGACAATAAAGAACATAGGGTGCTTTTGTACTGTTTCAGTGGTCTTAAGATATAGAAAATGGAGGGATAAGCAACCACACTGAGGAGAAAAGGAGAAAGAAAGGGAGGAAAATCACTACCTCACACAATAAAAGTGCAAAAGATAAGGGATAATCAATCACACATAGAGGGAATGGGCATCAATTTAATTCCATGAACTTAACTTTCATCACAACTAGATAAAGGAAAGTTGAACACAATTATGCACACACACACACAGAGAACAATATTAAGAAAAACACTGAACTGGAAAGGGAAATAGGAAGAGATAGTGAAAAGAGGGTAGAAAAAGGGATATAAGAAAGAGAGCAGGATAGGTAAGAGAATTTTAATAAACAAAATAAATTGTGATATTGGGAGGGAGAGTGAAAGAGAGACAGAGAAAGAAAGAAAGAGAGAGAGAGAAAGAAAGAAAGAAAGAAAGAAAGAAAGAAAGAAAGAAAGAAAGAAAGAAAGAAAAGAAAGAAAGGAAGGAAGGAAGGAAGGAAGGAAGGAAGGAAGGAAGGAAGGAAGGAAGGAAGGAAGGAAGGAAGAAAGAAAGAAAGAAAGAAAGAAAGAAAGAAAGAAAGAAAGGGAGAAAGGAAGGAAGGAAGGAAGGAAGGAAGGAAGGAAGGAAGGAAGGAAGGAAGGAAGGAAGGAAGGAAGAAAGAAAGAAAGAAAGAAAGAAAGAAAGAAAGAGAGAAAGGAAGGAAGGAAGGAAGGAAGGAAGGAAGAAAGGAAGGAAGGAGAAAAGAAGAAAGAGTAAAAACCTGGGGTCAAGAGCAAGTCAAGGAAAAGAGAAGGGCAAAGGAACAGAAACATACCTCTTTATCTGTACATCTTAAGTGTTAGGCAACTACTCTCTCTCTCTCTCTCTCTCACTCTCTCTCTCTCTCTTTCTCTTTACCATTTTCTTATTTGTAGGAATAAGGAGAAAAACAATTATACAAGAGGACATGATAGAGGAAATACATAACAAACAATCATAACTATAAATACAAATGAGATGAATTCGCCTATAAAATAGAAGAGGTAGAATAATTTGAAAACATAATTCAGTTATATTTTGTTTATAATAAACACACTTGAAAGATAAAAATTCTTATAGAGTTAAAATAAGGGTCCAGACCAAAACCTGTTCTGTTTCAGTTGATCTAAAAAAAGCAAACCATAGTAATTATGAGTACAGATATGTGTGTGACTACACACATATATTTGTATATGTATATATAGGTATATATATATATACATGATAAAAGGAAAGAAGCAGAGAAATCATATTACTATTGAAGGCATCATTCATCAACAATCAATACCAATATCGAATACATATGCTTCAAAATAGCAAGGTATCTAAATGTTTAAAGGAAAGTTAAGCAGGGAGATGTAACCAGTAAACTGTAAGAGTTAAAGACCAAAGTGTGTATCTTTCAGATTTAGAAAAATCTAACAAGGCAAACAAGAAAGAAATTAAGGACCTAAACAGAAATTTAGAAAAATTAGAGAAGAAATCAGAATAGAAAGAAGAGTATAAAAAAGTTATAACAAAACTTTTACAAAAATTGACCATGTATTGGTAAATTGGAGTATAAATGCCTCACCAAAATGCAGAAAAACAAAAATGTAAAATATGTAATTTGTATTGGGGCATTGATCCAGTCCATTGGTACATCTATATTGGGCTACATGGCTAGATGGGCTGGATCTGAAGTGAGGAAAACTCATCTAAGTTCAGACGCTTATTAGCTGAGTGACTCTAAATAAGTCACTTAATCTTGTTTGCCTCTGGTTTCATGTGTAAAATGAGCTGGAGAAGAAAATGGCAATCCACTCCACTATCTTTGCCCAAAAAAACCCTATATACATATACATATATATGCTATATATATGTATATGTATATCTATACATATGTATATGTATATCATATACGTATGTATGTATACGTATGTGTGTATATGTATATATGCATATATATTGAATTATATCAAACATTCAAACAGGAATTGGATAGGACTGAAATGACTAAACAACAACATAATTTATGCATGAAACTTTAGCAAAAATTAATCATGTATTGAGACATAAATATCTCATCAAAGATGCACAAAAGCAAAAATATTAAATATAGAATTTGTTTATCACAATATAATTAAAACAATATTCAATAAAATTGAAATTTTATTCAATATTTATTCAATGAAATTTGAAAAAATTGTTATTATTGGAAACTATATAACTTAATCCTAAAAAGAATAGACAATCAAAGAACAAATTACAGAAACAATAGAAAATTTCCTCGAAGAAAATGACAACAGTGAGATGACATAATGAAAATTATGGGCTGCAGCTAAAGCAGTCCTTGGGGGAAATGTTTCTAACTCTAAAAATTTTCACCCACAAAAGAGAGAAAGAATAAATTATTTATTTGGGCATATAACTAAAAAGAAAACTAGGAAAACAACAAATTAAAAACCCACAACTGAAAAGCAGTAGAAATTCTGAAAATCAAAAAAGAGATTAATAAAAATTGAAAGCAAAAACCCATTGAATTAATGAAAGCTACAAGTTATTTTACTACTACTACTAATAAAAGAGAGTTAGGTAATAATATTTGAAGAAGTAAAGGAAAGCCAATTTTTTTCCCCATCAAAAATGGGAAAAGGAGAATGCACAATAATTGATGAAGAAACAAAAGAAGTTATAGAAACTATTTTTCCTAATTATATGATATCAAACCTGTTAACTTAGAGGAAATGTATGAGTACTTATAAAATATATAATATCCAAATTAACAAAAATAGAAATCAATTATTTAACTAAATTAAAATCAGAAAAATAATTAAAGGTGCCATAAACTCCTAAAGGGAAAGCAAACAGATCTCCAGTACCAAATAAATATAGAGGTGAATTATGTCTAACATTCAAACAAAAAAATTGGTTCCTATCTTAAATAAAGAAAAATAAAAAATAAATAATTAAAAGACATATACCAAACCATAATTTGCAAAAATTGGAAAAGAACAGACCCTTCCAATCTCTTTCCATAATATAAATATGTTCTTGATACCTAAAGCTGTGATAGATAAAACAGAGAAAGAAAATGGTAAACCAATATCCCTAATTAACATTAATGCAAAAATTTTCAATAAAATATTAGCAAGTAGGTTACAACAACATACTAAAGAGATTAGAAAGATTGGTATTACACAGATGGATTTATACCAGAAATGTTGGTTTAATATAAGGAAGACTAAAAACATACTAAATCATATTAATAACGTTAAAAGACACATGATTATATCAATAGATATTGGAAAGGCTTTTGGCAAAATCCAACATCTGTTTCTATTAAAATCTCTAGAAAGCAGAAGAGAAAATTGCTTTACTTTAATAAAGTAAATAATATCTATCTAAAAACTAGAGCAAATATTATATGTAATGAAGAAACGTTAGAGGGCTTTCCAGTAAGATCAGGGGTAAAGTATCATCACAGCTATTTGTAATGGTGCTAGAAATGCTAGCTGTAGCAATAAGAAAAGAGAAATGTAAGTAATAAGAATAGGCAAAAAAGGTAAACAAAAATTATTGCTTTTTGCAGATGATATGGTGACATATTCAGAAAACCCTAAAGAGTCAACCCAAGTTCATGGAAGCAGTTAATAAATTCATCAGATTTGAAGTATGTAAAATAAGTTCACATGAATTGTCAGGATTTCTAGCTTACCAGTAATTGTATATTACCAATAAATTCCAGCAAGAAAAGAAAGATCAGTTTTGTTCAAATCCCTACAAAATATACAAAACATATGGGAGTCTATCTACCAAGACAAATTTAGTGACTATGTGAATCCCACTATACAATATTCATTGTGAAAATAAAAACAAGTAAAATAAAAGAATAGAATGTCTTAATATATTACAATTATGTTTGTATCATCATAATTGTATATAATTATATGTAAGATATATTATATAATAATGAATATAATATAAAATAAAATAATTGGGAAATATGGATTTCTCTGAGGCCTGTCCAATCAATAATAAAAAGAATTTCACTCCTTAAATTGATTTATTTATTAAATATTCCACCAATCAAGACACCAAAAGATTACTTTATATAGCTAAAAAATGAAATTAATCTAAAGGAACAAAAGATCAAAAAAATCACAAGGGAAATACTGAAAAAGAAAGTAAGGAAGAAGGTGGTTTAGGAGGAAACATTGCAAACAACACTACAAAATTATGTTCATCAAAACAATTTTGTTCTGGTTAATAACTGAATGATCAATCAGTGGGGAAAATTACCGTATAGGAGTAAATGAACACAGTATCATAGTTCAATGAACCTCAAAACTCCTATTACTGTGATAATGACTCAAGGCCTGACAAAAATTGCTGGGAAAAATGGAAAATAGTCTGGTAGAAATTATGACTAGACTAACACCTCAAGCTGTATACCAAGATGAACTCTAAATACATAAGTGACTTCAACATTAAAAATAGCATTATAACCGAATTAATTAAGCAAGGAAGAAATTGTCTTTACAATCTATGGAGAGGTGAAGAGTTCCTAACCAAACAAGGTATAGAGAGAATTCAGAAGCTAAAATGGAAAATTCTGATTTTACAATATTGAAAAGTTTAGCAAAAACAAATCCAATCCAATAGAAATTAGAAAGTGGGCTTCAAACATTATATTGTCTCTCTAAAAAAAAAAAAAATCTTCTTTTCAAGCCATGTAAGGAATTGATTAAAATTTATATGCCATTCACCAATAGATAAATGGTCATAGGATACAAATGAGCAGTTTTCCAAGGAAGAAATACAAGCTATTAGCAAACGTGAAAAAATATTCCAGATCACTAATAATTAGAGAAATGAAAATTAAGCCAACTCTGAAGTTCCATCTCACATCTGACTGGCAAAAATCACAAAAGAGAAAAATGACAAAATTTGCAGGGGCTGTGGAAAAACAGGCATATTAGTGTACTGTTGATGATGCTATGGATTGCTTCCACCATGTTAAAAAGCAGTTTGGCAGTATGCCCCAAAAGTTAATAAACTGTGCATACTCTTTGATCTAGCAATACCACTATGTCCTCAAAGAGATCAAAGAGGAAAAGGACCCATATATGTTGTCTTCACTATTAGAACATCGACTCCTTGAGAGTTTTATCTTTTCAATTTGTATCCCTCTCTCTCTCTCACACACACACACACATACTTAGCACAGAGCTTTGGACATAATAAGCATATAAGAAATGCTTTTTGTCATTCATTTATTCATTCATTAGCAAAAAAACTAAGGGATGCCTACCTATTAAGGAATGGCTAAATAAATTCTTGTTATATGAAGGTAATGGGACATTATTTTGCCATAAGAAATGATGAAATGGACACTTTTCTGAGGAAACTAGGAAGACCTGATGCAATGTGAAGTGAGCAGAACCAGGACAACCATTTATGTAATAACAACAATATTACAGAGAAAAACAACTTATAGAGTTGTTATCCAACAATATTATAGAGAAAGACTGAACAATGCATTGCAAAAAACACAATTTCAGTGCACCAAAGATGGAGCATGCTTCTCATCTCCTGACAGAGATTTGATGGATTTTAAATGGAGAATTAGGCATGTACTTTCGGACATGGCCAATGTGAGAATTTGTTTCATTTAATTATACATATTTGTTATGAGGGGTCTTTTGTTGTTGTTGTTGTTATTGTTATTCAATTAGGATAATGGGAGGCAGACAAAATGAATGCTTGTCATGTAAAAAAGAAATTACATGCTTAAAGACATCACAAATACAAAGACCAACACTTCAGATATATGTGCATGTGTCTATATGTCTATATATATATATATATATATATATATATATATATATACATGTGTATATAAAATGCCACAGCACTAAGGGGAAAACTAATCCAATTATAAAGACAATAATGTTATAATAGTTGGTGACTGCAATGTGTCCCTTTCAGACTTAGACAAATTAAACATAAAAAATAAACAAGAAATTTAGAACTTGAATATTCTATACACACACATACACTTGTGTGTGTATATATATATATAATATATATGTATGTGTATGTGTGTGTGTGTGTGTATGTGTGTGTGTGTAGATGTATACTTTTTTTCCTTAAAGTTAGATATAATCATTCTCTGGCAGAAACAGAATGAGACTGGAAAAGAAAATGTATATTTCTCAGAACTATACTGTTACAAAAATTGACCAAATGCCAGGGCTCAAAAACCTCATGAACAAATTCATAAAAGTAGTACTAATGCATATATCCTTTACTAACCCCAATTCAATAAAATGCTTTTAGTCAATAAAAGGTATTTCAAGGAACTTTAATGGAAATTAAATAATATAATCCCAAAGAAAAGTAACAAGAAAATCATGGAAACAATAGATAATTTCATCAAGAAAATATCAATGAGACAACATCTTTTAGGAGATGGTTGAAAAAATTATTAGGAGAAAATTTATATCTCTAAACACTTTCACCAACAAAAGGGAGGCAGAAGAGATTAATGAATTAGGCTACAAATAATAAAAATTTTTAAAAAACAAACAACTAATAAAAATCCCAACTAAGCAAAAATATAGAAATTCTGAAAATAAAAGTAAACACAATAAAAAATGAAAAAAAACCCTTAAACTGATAAAATTGTGAGCTTTTTAAACTAATAAAATGACAATTAGCTAACCTGATAAAAAGAGAGAAAAAACAAATTGCCAATATCAAAACTTGTAGAAATTATTTTACTACCACTACAAAATACTCTTTAGAGAAATAAAAACAAATAATTGTAGTGACAGTAATTGATCAAGTTTGGACTTAGAAATGATGATACTGGATAAATTAGTTTATCCAGTATCATCTTAATCAAATTACCAAAGAATTGTTTTATAGAACTAGACAAAATAAAAATGAAACTTATCTGAGTTTGCAAACTGTCAGGAATCTCTAGGGACGTAATTAAAAAAGTGAGAATAACAACATGACGATTATGGAAATGTTTTGCATGACTATACATGCATAACCTATGTTGAACTGCTTGTCTTCTCAATGGTGGGGAGGGAGGAAGGGAGAGAATTTGGAACTCAAAGTTTTAAAAACAAATGTTAAAAATTGTTTTTACATGTAACTGAGAGGAAAAAAATAAAGTACAATTTTTTTAAGTGAGAATAAAAGGGGCTTAACAGTTCAGCATTCTGAACTGTAATCAAGAGCAAAAGCGATAATTATCAAAACTGTATGGTAGTGATTAAAAAAGGGAGAAGTTGATAAATGGAACAGATTTTGTAGAGAAGGCCAAAAGGCAGTCTATATAGTTATGTAGCATTTGATAAACTAAAGAAGAGCAATTACTGGGGTAAGAACTAACCATTCAACGAAAAACTACTAAGGAAATTGGCAAAAGAATAAGGCACAAATTATGGTTTGATCAATATCTTATACTTATCTTATACAATATCTTATATCTTTTACTACAGTAAGCTCTAAGGAGGCACATGTCCTAAATAAAAAGGTCATATCATAGTAAAATTGAGGAAAAAGGAAAGAAATGGCCTTTACAACTGTGGCTGACCAAAAAAAGATAGAAATGATCATAAATCAAAAAATGGACAATTTTGGTGATATAAAATGGAAGACTTTTTGCATAAACAAAATCAATAGAGTTAGAATTAGAAGGAAAACTTACGAGAAAAAAAATCTAAACTAATCTAAGATGATATCTGAGTTATACGATTCATACAAATACAGGTTGATGTAAAAGTCTTACCGCAGCTTTAAGCCATTAAAGTTTTTCTTTTTTTCACATCCTATGATTTTACTTCATGGTCTTATTAGCTCCCATAGATTCAATTATCTCTATGCAAATGATTCTCAGATCTATTTGTCCAGCCCTAACCTCTTTTCTGACTTCCAGCTTAGCATCTCCAATGGCCTATTAGACACCTTAAACTGAATCACTTGTAGATTTCTTAAAGTCAACATGTCCCTAACTTAACTCATTATCTTTCTCTGCCCACCCCCCCAGTGCCCAGATTTTCGGCTCTCTATCATAAGTTTTAGGAGGGAATGGTTACTTCCCCCAGGCATCCCATCATTTCATTTCCACCCCAGGAAATATGAAAGCCAGGAATTTGAATCATGTCCTTTCACTCTAAATCCAGTGTTCTCCCTACTGTGCCACTCGACCTCTCTATCATTTTTTCTTAAATCGCCAAACATCAAACTTTTTAAATCCATTTTTCATTCTGAAAAAATGGACAAAAAGTTATTTTCTCAAAAGGGTTTTATACAGTGCTATTGGATAAGCACTAAGTTAAAAAACAACTTTCCATTTCTGATTTCCAAGGTAGTAAAATATGTTGATAAACCATATCAGTGAAATTAGTAAAAAAGTTAAATTTTCCCCCCATCCCACCATCCTATTTTCCCTCTTCCCTTTGAAAGTACTAGGCAAGTTTCTTTAAAAATCTCCCAAGTATTAAATCCTCATTAATATAAGCCCAGTGTATTTATGGTGTCAAAAATGTGTTTTTATAAAAGCCAAAAGCAACTGTTACCCAAATTGCCTCATTATCAATAATCTAGCATCATGCCTTTTATGTGTCATTTCTTTCCACAATATAAGATAGTTGATGACTTTTAGCAAATACATCATGGCAAAGGATTACTCTCATCAGAGGCAGCCTTTGAAAAGGATATGCTAATTTCTAGGAAGCAAGAAAACATCAAAACAGTGTTAGCAAATAGCCAAGGGACTTTTATGTCTTAATATCGCTCAGAAGTGCTTTATCTCCTGGTGCAACGTGGATCATAGTATAAACAGGAAATGAAACAGGGACAGCATCAAAGAAGCACCAGTCTATGTCTGTAATTTCAGATCAGATTTAATAAAGGTTATCTGCAGTAGGCTAATCAAACAAAAGGGTGTCAGTTTTAAAGAGCCATTTGATAATTTCAATTTAAGACACCCTAACAAAACAATGTCTTAAAACTACCTTCCAACCCTCCCCTCACCAGCCAGATCTCTGAACCTTCTTTTCAAAGTCATTCCATTTATGGTATCGTTTTGATGTCCTCATTTCTAGGTGATCAGCTTATCAGAAATCAACCTACTTTCACGGTGCCCTTGATTTTTCTAAGATCATCAGCATTGTTAGGAAGGAAAAAAGGATTGATCCCAGAAAAAGGAAGCATCCACAGTTCTCACTGTAAAATCTATTAGCCAGAAGTATAGTTTATCAAAGGATCATACATTTGGCGGTGGAATGGACCTTAGAGGTCATCTAGTCCAATTCCTTCATTTTACAGATAAGGAAAACTGAGGCTCAGAAAAAGGAAAAGGTCTTCTCCAAGTTACACAGCATAGCTGCTATTTGAAGCTGGGTCCTCTGATTCTGGGCTGCTAGGTGGCACAGTGGACAGGGCACCAGACCTGAAGAACATCTTCCTGAGTTCAAATCTGGCCTCAGGCACTTACTAGCTGTGTCACCCTGTAAAAGTCACTTAACCCTGTTTGCCTCACTTTCCTCATCTGTCAAGTGAGCAGAACAAGGAAACAGCAAATTATTCCAGTACTTTTGCCAAGAAAATCCCAAATGGGGTCATGAAGGATCAGACACAATTGAGCAATGTCTGATTATAAATCTAGCACTCTTGCTACTATCCCAGTGACTCATTTAAGGTTCCTTGCCTCTCTGGAAACTGTAGAAAAGATATGAGTTCCTCAAGTTTAGAGAGGAATCTTAAAGCTAGGAAATGATCAGTTCATAACTTTTGCCTGAGGGAGGAACTTAGATGTTGGTTATTCTCAGACTCAACAAGTTTGATGGCCTTATCATTCTTATCACAAATCTCCTATCTACATAACCCTGTTCAAGGTAGGTGCTGCCAAGTTTTCAAAGTGTCTTGAATTAGCAAATGGCCAAGAGTCTCTATCAGCTCTTTAAAGAGATTTGAGTAGGTGTATCTTGTTAAATAAATATTTATGCATGAATGACAAGGCTAGAAATCAAAAGAAGAGGCATAAAGGAAGGAAAATGTCCTTGGTCTCAGGGTATGGTTCTTCTAAACAAGCCTACTCCTATTTACTCATTGACCTAGGAATGTGACAGGTATATTTCCACAGTTTCTCCCATCCCCAACTCTGAATCTCTCCCCAAGCTCCTCACTCCCCAAATGAGAAAGGCCATTTATTTCCCCCCCATATTTATTTTATTTTTAATCTGTAAAATAAAAGCAAGAATTTCCACAACATAGTATAATGAAAAATATAATTGCATATGGAACAGCAAATCTGTTAAGTGCAATGTGCTATTTCTTTTAAATATATAATAAAATTATCAGGTAAATTTCTTTTTTTTTCCCCTCTTCCCCATTTTTCCCCCTAGAGATGACTACTGTTAGACACAAATACGTATATATATATATATATATGTATATATATATATGTACATATATATAATATATATGTGTGTGTGTGTGTGTGTAAAATTATTCAATAGAAGCCTCTATATATCAGTTCTTTCTTTATATGCAGATAGTGTTTTTCTTCATAGTTCCTTTCCACTCAATGTTGTTCTTAAAATAATATTGCTGTTTCTGTATACAATTTGCCATTTGTAATTCAGATCCTTCTATTTCCCTCCATCCAGCTCCATGTTAAGTTCTCCCCTGATAAGACCATGAGGGTTTCAGAAGATCAATGAGCTCCCTATAAGAAGTCAGCCCAGTGACTCTCTATATAAATTTGGCCCTGGAAGAGAGAAAAGATGCTTTCCCCTTGGATGGGATTCTGGCTTTGTTGTGGCCTTAGGGGGGTTCGATTACCTATGGCCTCAGATAAAAGATGGATGCTGTTCACATTTGGAGGCACAATATTCCTAGAGCTAGTTTTCTTAGTTCAATCAATCCAATAGAATAGTTTCAGCCTAAAAGTACTCAGAAGTAGAACATATAGTGTAGCAGAATGAATAACAGAAGACATGAGTTTAAGTTGAGACTTTTACTAGCTGGGGAACTCTGATCAACCTCCCAGAACATCAGTTTCTTCATCTATAAGACAGTGATAGTAGTAACTCCCATTCTTTACATCAGTCATTGACATTTCCCTACTCAGTAAAGTTCAGTAAATTCTATTGCCTCTAGGATCAAATGTTGTTGTTGAGTTGTTCAGTCATGTCCAACTCTTCATGACTCTGTGGACCATAGCATGCCAGGAATACTGTCCATGAGATTTTCTTGGCAAAGATACTGGAGTGGTTTGTTTGTCATTTAATTCTCCAGAGGATCACCTTTTGTCAGAACTCTTCACTATGACCTGCACATCTTGGGTAAGCCTGCACACAGCATAGCTCATTGTTTCACTGAGCTACGCAAGCCCCTATGCCATGACAAGACAATGATCCAGGGGAGGAGGATCAAATATACACTCCTCTAATTAGCTTTTAAAGTCCTTCCCAATCTTGTCCCACCCTATTTCTCCAACCTCATTGTACATTACACCTCCTCCTGCATGGTGTAATTCATCCAAATGGGCCTTCTCTTTGTTCCTCACACATGGCATTTCATCTCCTTTCTGCCTACACACCTAGATGGTGTAGTAGATAGAATGCTGGACATGGAAGGAAAACCTGAATTCAAATTCCACCTCACCTACTTCTAATTATGTGACTGTGGGCAAGTCACTTAATGTCTGCCTACCACAGTTTCCTCAACTTAAAATGGGGATAATAATAGTACCTACCTTTCAGGGTTGTTGTGAGGATAAAATGAGATAATACTGATAAAGTGATTACCACCATACTGTGCCTGGCACATAACAGGTGCTCCATAAATATTCATTCCTCCCCTTCACCTTCATGTCTTTTCATTGGCTGTCTTCAATGTCTGAAATATGTTCCCTCTTTATCTTTGCCTCATAGAATACCTCTCTTCCTTCAAGATGCATCTCAAACAACCATCTTTTCTGATCCCTTTTCCTGATCCCCTCTACTATTAGTGTTTTCCCTTTAAGAGTGTTGTTGTTCAGTCATTTCAGCTGTGGTCTACTCTCTGTGACCCCATTTGGGGTTTTCATGGCAAAGATACTGGAGTGGTTTGCCATTTCTTACTCCAGCTAATTTTACAGATGAGGAAACTGAGGCAAATGGGGTTAAGAGACTTGTCCAAAGTCACACAGCTAGTGTCTGAGACCAGATTTGAACTAAGGAAGACAAGTCTATCTGTCTCCATGCCCAGCACTCTATTCACTGCTCTACTTAGTTGCCCACCTTAATTATTTTGCTTTGAACATGTATTTATATATGTACTTGTCTTCCCACTAGAATATAAATACCTTAGGAGCGGGGAATTCTTCATTCATTGTTATTTATGTTCCCAGCACTTGATCTCCCATTGCATCCTGGGCCATCTCCAGTCATCCTGATGAATATCAGGCCACGCAACCCAGATGGCTCAGGAGGAGAAAGTGAGGCTGGTGACCTTGCACAGCCCTCCCTCATTCAAGTCAAAGTCAGCTGCAAGTCACATCATCATCTTGATGTCATGGTCCTCCTTGAGAATGAAGGACAAACACAACCTGTGAGTGAGTACCAGCTCCTCTCCTTCCCTCCTCTCCTCGTCTACCCAGGGAAAGTATTCTCCATGGTCAAAAGCTGCCTTTTTTCCTTTGAGTTTACTGGCTACATTTCTTGCTCTAAGACCAGTCCTTAAACTCAATTCACTCTGGAGCTCATAGACTGGACAACAAGTCCCCACCCATTAGCACAGAGTGAATATAATTACTAAATAGTAATTGTTTCCCTTTTACCCAGGAACCCTGAGTGTATTCCCCTCCCAGTCTGATTTTTTTTTATTTAAAAGGGGCTATCCCTTGAGTAACTACTTCAAGCCTATTCATTGAATGGATGTATCTCACTCAAAGTGAGAGTCTGATAAGACCTTTGTCTAAGAGAGAGGGTTTCACGTTGCATCCTGGGCCACCTCCAGTCTTCCTGATAAATATCTGATCACTCTATCCAGATGGCTCTGGAGAAGAAAGTGAGATAGTCATCTTGATGTAATGGTCTTCTTCAAGAACAAAGGACAAACCCAACAACCCAGCACCTATCACAGTTCTTGGTACATAGTAGATGCTTAATAAATGCTTGTTGATTGATCACTTGATAATAGAAGATATGAAAGTGAAGCATTATCATGATCCCGTCTGAATTTTGGGAGTTTATGATCTAGCCTCCACTGACTTAGTGAATGTAAATCTGGGTGTTCTTCTCTCTTTCCCTATCAAGATGCTTTCCTATTAGCTTCACAGTAATTGTAGTCCCTAAACTCTAAGGTCATCTTTGAAGTGAATCTGAGTGACTGGAGGGATTGTGATGTTCTAGGAAGAAATATGAATATTCAGAGAGGGTTTTGGTGGAAAGAATAAAAAGTTTTGCTTTGGGAAGGAAAATTTTGAGATCCCTGTGGGATATCCACCCAGTTGGAAATCCAGTGCAAGGAAGACTGAAAGACAAGTAAGGGGTAATGGGGCAAACAGAACAAGATATATTTTAACAGTCTGTGTGCCTCATAAACATGAATTTGTTCAATACATAGAGATGATGTTACTTCTAGTTGATTCCATAGACAGCAGCAGGATTTCATATTTAACCACAGTTAAAACTCCTTCATCCAAAAAAATTTTCATTGCAAATATCTCCCCACTCCATTGCAGCCTCCATTCAGCCATCAAAGCAATTTTTTTACAAGCATGTACGACTACGTTTCCCACCCCACTCCCCATCCCCACCCAATAAACTCCAGTGGTTCCCTAACACCTCCAGGATCAAATATTAAATCATTTCTTTGACTTTCAAAGCTCTTCACAACTTTTCCTTCTTCCGCCTTTCCAATCTTCTTCCACCTTATACTCTTTCCCTGCTTCTCATATATCCTGCAATCCAGTGTCACTGACCTCTTTGATGTTCTTGGAATTAAACTCTCTTATCCCCACATTCCAGGCAATTTCACCAGCTATCTCCCATGCCTGAAATGTTCTACTTTGTATCTCTGCCTCCAGTCTTCCGGTCTTCCTTAATGTCCCAAATAAAATTCTACCCACTACCTCTTATTTCCGATTTATCCTGTCTATAGCTTGTTTGCGTATAGTACTTTTTATGTTGTTTCCCCCATTAGAGTTTGAGCTCCTTGAAGGCAAGGATTGTCTTTTACTTTTTTTTGTATCATCAGTGCTTAGTAGCACATAGTAGGTACTTTAATCAATGTTTATTGTCTGTGACTGAGAAAGTTGGCAGCAGTGACAGCAATACCAAAATCATTTCTTCTTGTCTTCGAAACACTCAGTTGTTGTGCTTCCTTCCCCTTTTCCTCATGCCTTGAGCTCATATCATTACTTTGCTTACACCATCCAAATGGCTGGAGTGGGTGATGATGGCGTTGATGACTGACCTTTATGAAACACTTTCAGGTTTGCAAAGAACTAAACTGGAACATCTCATTTGATTTTCACAATAACCTCATAAGTTAGAGGTTATCATTATCCCTATTTTACAAAAGAGGAAACCAAAGCTTAGAAAGTAAGTGACTTGCATTGGTTGCCCAGTTGGTTTGAGGAGTTCAAAAGTAAGTCTCCTGCTTTCAGGCTCAGTCCTCTAGACACAGCACCATGATACCTCTCAATGTTGAATGGTAGGCCATTCAATATTAATTCAATGTTTATTGAATTAAATTCTCAATATTAGGTTCAGTTTTCAGGTTTTTAGAATGATAGATTTAGAGGTGGAAGGGACTTTAGCCATCTTCTGGTCCAACCTCTTTATTTTACAGATGAGAAAATTAATGATTCAAACCAAATCAAAAAGGAAGTAAATAGTATAGTCAGGATAGAACCCAGTTCCTTGAATAGCATACCCAAATCATTTTCTCTCTCACAGCACCTATCAGCTGAGAGGGTGGGAGGCAAGACCGATGGTAGAGGTAAGTCATATTGGGGTTAAATTGGTTGTTGTTTAGTCATTTTTAAGTCCTGTCTCATCCTTTGTGACCCTATTTGGAGTTTTCTTGGCAAAGATACTGGGGTGGTTTGCCATTTCCTCCTCCAGTTCATTTTACTAATGGGGAAACTGTGGCAAACAGGGTTAAGTGATTTGCCCAGGATTACACAGTTTGTAAGTGTCTCAAGTTGGATTTGAATTTAGGTTTTCCTGATTCTAGGCCTGCACCTTATCTACTGCTCCACCTAGCCAAGAGATAGGTCCAAGGTAAAAAAAACACAAAGTGTCTAGTTGAGTCACCAGTCCCTTTAATGTCCAATTGTTGAAGAGGCAAAGTGGCTGCATAGTTCTGAGGCCAGTGTGGATTCTCCACTACTGGAGAAACTCAAGAACTGTCTCTTATGTCCATAATCTAGAGTGGGAGCACAGAATTTGGGGTATTGGAAGCTCTAGTTATGACCTCGACAAGCTATGTGCCTGTAGCCTTAACAGACAGTCATCTCCCTGGTGGTTTCTTCACCTGAGGAACGGAGCTAATGATAGCCACTGAGGGAAGGGAGCTCTGAAGTTTAATTGGCTAGTGTCTAAAAAGCCCTTTAAAGATGAAAAGTGTCAGGTAAGTATTATCATCATCACGGTACTTCTTAAGATGATATAAAGTAATAATAATGTTCTCTACTCATAGGGCCTTTCATCCCAGGATCTCAAAGTACTTAGGCAATACTAATTATCTCTCACAGCACCTCTATGAAGTATGCATTATTAGCCTCATGCCCTCGATGGAGAGACAGACATGAGGATGGCAAGGGACTTGCCCCTAGGCCAAAAGGGAAGATTTCAAAGGTAAGGCTGAAATTAGAATACAGATGTCTAGCCTGGAGCTACCTATGTATGTCTGTTTCACCTATTTCTTATCCTTATCCCATGCTCTCATAAGCCACTCAGAAGGCCATGCATAGAAGGGACTTGTTCCTATAGCTCTCCAAATTCAGAATACACAAAGAACTCAACAAAATGAGAATATTGGAGGATACGGAACCTGTTAGGGAAAGATCCTTGATGCATCACTTCTCCTCTGTTTCTCATGTATGGTATTCTATTTTTCTAGCTCCATATCTTTACACAGGCTGTCCCTCAGTCAATCAATAAACAAGTATTTATTAAGCAGCTGTAATGTTGGGAATACAGGAGGAAAAACAAAACAAAAAAAAAGGAATCCCTGCTCTTAAGAATCTCACAGTCTAATGGGAGAGATAACATGTGAACAACCATGTACAAACGATATATACAAGATAAAGAGGATAGGCATTAGAACTGACAGGGCTTTTTATAGAAGATAGGATTTTATCTGGGACTTGAAGGAAGTCAGGAATTCCAGGAGGCAGAGATGAGGATGGAGAGCATTCCCGAAATGGGGGACAGTCAGAGAAAATGTGCAGAATTGGGAAATGGAGTTTCTTGTACAAAGAGCAGAAAGGAAGCCAGAGCCACTGGATTACAGAGTATGGTGTGTGTGTGTGTGTGTGTGTGTGTGTGTGTGTGTGTGTGTGTGTGTGTGTGTCAGAGAGAGAGAGAGAGAAAGGGTAAAGTGTAAGGTGTCTAGAAAGCACTCCCCCTATCATTACCTTTGCCTCTTAGAGTCCCTAGCTCCCTTCAAAACTCAAAGATGGGATTGAATGTGAGGAAACATCTGATTTTTAGAATGCAAAATGCCATGATCCATGCTGACCCTTGCGCTCCACCCTCCTCTCTCTGACTGCTAGGAGATTTGCTAGCACCTTTGCTCTAATTCACCATCAGAAGTTGGAGTGACAAAAGTGATTGTCATCATATTGAAAGGCCAACTTGAAGTGTGAAAAAACATTCCAGGCAGAGCAGGTGGTGAGCACGTATGGATGCATGCCCCTACCCCCCTCTATATACCCCAACTAAGCTCAAATCAACAGCTAATTCCAGTCTCACATTACCCAAGACATTCTTCTATAATCTTTACAGGGAAAATGAAATCTTCAAAGGTATGGAATTTTAAGTATTCACCAGTGAAAATAAAGCCCTGCTGTGTTGAGAAAACCCTGGACCCAATCTTGAATTCTAAAAGCAAATGCCATCCCAGAGGCAGAAAGTTAACTCCTCTGTATCTCATGACCTACCCTTCCTCTAAACACCCTTCTCCCACAAACAAAAAAGGCCTGGTGTCTGAGAATTGCACATCTAGGGGACTGCCTGACTCCAAGAGACTAGTTTTCTCGTCAGAAAACAGACAGGCCTGTCATCCTAGCAATATTAACATTACTCTGTGCTCTAGCAACTCCTTTAATCTCCAATAATTTGTTCATTTAGGAATGAACTTGAAAAGACTGGTAATCAATGAGTCACCCCAATTCCTGAGGTAAAGGAGTCACAGAGTTGCCCCAAGAGCAGAGGCAAAAGAGGAAGTGGTTGAAGCTAACAGATCTTTTTCAACCAACCAAAGATCCTCCTCTTCACCATGTGGTTAGTGACCAGAACCAGTTACCATGTCTCTAAATCACTTCCACTAACATCATCACAACACTCCCGGGAGCTCCCTACAACCTCCCCAGGGGGAAATGCCATTGGAAGTACTTTGTGCACATGCTTATTAGACTATAAGCTCCTCATGAGATTGTAAGCTCCTTGAAAGCAGGAACTGTTTTGTGCCTCTTTTTGTATCCTAGCACAGTGCCTAGCACAGAGTAGGTGCTTTGTGAATGTTTAGTGATTGCTCCAGACCCCATTACATCTAAAACAGGACATCACTTCCTGAATTGGGACCTTGTTGCTGGGTCCACATCCTTGGACGGAATAGACAGGCCACATTCAAGCCTTTCCTCTCTATACTCTGTATACCATTGCTATGCCTACTGCACTTTTGAATGGGGGGACTGGTAGACTTCTTTCTCTCGCTTAAAGTTTGTCTTCTTGTTCTTTGTTTTCTGGTGGTCAAATGAAGGTACTAACATTGGCATTTGCTTTATTTCCATCTTCTTATCCAATCCTCAAATATGGCACTGATGTACTCCAAAACGGTCAGAGATTGCACTGGTCTTACACCTCTTAGAAAAAGCCCTTGATAATGCAGGCTGGCTGTTGTGCATTGGCCTTGTTGCCTACTGTGACTTCTTTAGGAATGCTGGCTTTAGACTTCAAAGTGTGCCTACATATCTCTACGATGTCTCTTTGCTTAGGAACCTTCCAGCGTTGCTTCTTTTCCCCACTCTTAGTCCAATATATAGCACCAACATTCTGCAGGTTTCATGCCATCTTACTGGAACTTGTGATGACTTCTACCTTTCATTGTATATCCACTTTCTGAGCACTCACAGGTTTCTTGTTATCTTCTTGTGCAGTTCTGCTTTCGTTGGAGGAGCTTTCTGGTTTTTCTCTTTGGTCTAGAGCTTTTCTCTATAACTCCAACTTTTGAAAATCTCTTCCTTCAAAATTCTACCTCCTTCATAAAATCTTCCTTGATACTCCATCTGAAAGTAGCCTTTCCCTCTCTAAATTTCCTACAGCATTTTGTTTGGATTTATTCTTTTACCTTAGACTGTATCTATTTTTTTTAACATGTCATATTCCTTCTATTAAATTGAAAGCTCCTCAAAGCACTCTTTTGTCATTTTGCAGCTTTGTGTTCCTAGCTTTAACACTGTACATAGTAGGTGCTTACTAAATATTTATTGAATGTAAATATTCATTGAATAATTAAATGTAAATGATTGTGCTACACTAAGGTTTAGGTCCAATTCTAACTACCCAGGATAGATATTATCAGGGGAGAAGGGTATTGCTTGTTTAGTTTTGGTGGAATCTGATTGTGGGTCAGGGTGGTTAGGAAGAAAAAGAAGACAATTCTGAGAAACTAAATCCTGAATCCACCTATGGGTTAGTCTATCTCATTCATGAGTATCATCAAAATTTGCATGGGAAAGTGATGGATAGAGAAGATATTTGACAGAATTATGGTTAAAGAAAATGTGTGTGTGTGCACGTGCGTGCATGTGCACTTGTCTGCACATGATTGTGCATTGTAGCAGAGAAGGAAAGTGACTTCTTTAGATATTCTAGTAAAATCATCTCTTAGGCCTTCAGGACTACTTTTAAGTCATCTTCCCCACGTTAATTCCTTTTCCAGTAGGCATGATCTCAGCCACAGCTGGCCTAAGCATGCTTGCATAAGTACATATTTTATAAAGATATAAGTAGAGAGAAGAAAGTTCCAAATTAAATGAAGCGCTCTGAGTTAAGAGAAGACAAAGAGGTAAACTTAGAAGAAGAGAGTGATTTCACAATAAGAGCAAACAGAGCCTCAGAGAAAAAAAGTTACTTGGTCACAAGGTCTCTAAGAGAGTGAATAGAAGAAATTAATAAAGTCATTAAAAGTGAAATTAGAGTTTTTGAGGGAAAATGTTAGAAGAAAAATAAATAATTCAATGAATTCCTTGAAAAACCAAAAAGAGGAAACAGAACTCAGTGATATCCTGAGAGAATAAATATTATAACAGTCAAAAGACTAAGAAATTAGAAGAACATTAAGGACAGATAATTTAAAAATTATTATGTTTCCTGAAAACTATGATCAAACAAAAAATTTCAGTACAACATTTTAAGAACTCATGAAAGAAAATTCCCCATATGTATTAAAAGTAGAGGACAAAGAGAATATAAAAAAGAAGTACCTGTCAATTCCTGACAATCTAAAATAGAAAACAGCCAGGAATGCCATATGGACAAAATGTAGAGGTTCCAGATGAAACAAAAAATACTGCAAGAAGTCAAAAAGAAAGAGTTCAAGTTTAGAAGGACTACAGTCATCATCACACAAGGCTATGCTACAGCTACACTAATGGAAAGGAAATCTTGGATACTATACTCCCAGGGACAAAAGAAAAAGGTTTATACCCCCAAAACAACTTGTGCTACAAAACAAGACATGGAAGAAGATAGACTTTTGATAGAAGAAAATATTTTCAGATGTTCCTGATAAAAATACCAGAGGTGGGAAGAATCTTTGAAACAAACATGAAAAAGATATTCTTTTAAAGCAATTGAAAAGGGCTAAAGGATGATGAAGTATAGCACATGCATTCTAAAGGAACATAAGGATCATTATTCCTGCAGAATCCTACAGCCTTTAAGGTTCATAAAGGGAATTAAGTAATATGTAAACATAGGCCTTAACTAGGGTTTTGCTACCATTCAGAGACAGAAAAAAGGAAAGAGAAAAATGAACACAATGTGGGAAAAAATTAGGAAGAGTAAATAATTTACTATTTCTCATAATTGGGATGTCCAAGAAGAGGAACATATATACAAACATAAAGGGGAAGATAAGGAGAAGAAACATCTTATGAATCTCACTCTTATCTAAACCAGGCAAAGTAGAGTTGAACACATACACATGCAGGAGTTTAGTGTAGAAATGCATTACATTTAACAGGAAAACTAGTAGGGACAAGGTTAGAAGATAGAAAAGGAAATGTTTAAGAGGATGGGAACAGAAGTAAGCAAAACAAACTTCTTAAGAGTATGTCAAAAAGGGGGGAGGGGGCATTAAAAGGAGAGAAAAGCTGTAAGAACCAGAGATCATCCCCAGGAAACTTATCAGCATGGATATAGCTTCAGTTTTGCCACTCACTTCATCAGTACCCTCAGTTGCTTCTTCCCCTCTGGAGGCATGGAGGGTAAGGCAAATACTCCTTCCATAACCTTCACTTGTAGAAGATTCAAAACTCGAGGCATATCTTTATTTTCTACCAAATACTCTGCTTGATTAGCAGCCATCATCATGCCCCTGTACCTGGTACCTTCTGCTCCCCCATTTTTAGTTTCTTTTTGTGGAGACTTCGCCTAGTAGATTGTAAACTCCTTGAGACAAGAGATTGTCATTTAAAAGCAAAATTGTATCCACAGTGCTTAGCATGCCTAGCACATAGTAAGTACTTAATAAATGTTTGCATATTTGCATAAATGTCAGAATTTCTATTGTGTAGAGAGAGATGTAGATTAAATCATTCAATTATAGGTCACTAATATTAATTGCATTCCTTTTCTTTTCCCACCTTCTTTGTATAGTAAGGGGAAAAAGAGAGGAAAAAGTATATAAGAATATAATAGAGAAAAAAATGAAAAATCATGACTGGAACTATGAATAGAATGAACTTAACTCCATAATGGAAGAAAGAAGTAGAATGGATTAATCTAACAATAGTTGTTTACAAGAAACACATGGGAGCACAAATATTAATGTAGAGTTGAAATTGAATTCATTATGACTCAGGATAAATACAAAAAGCATGAGTCCTCCATGTGCCAGTTTTCAGTCTAAACAAATCTAAAGAAAATGATCAACAAGAAAAGAAGCAAAAGAGAATTTTAGAATTGTTAGATATGGTAAATCTCTAGTGATCACTGAGAATTGAAAAGCATATACAAGAAACCAAGGTCATTCATCAGAGAATGCCTAAAGATATTATGCTATATGAATATAATGAAATAATATTGTACCAGAAGAAATATCTCTATGAATTGATTCAGGCTGATCTAAGTAGAACCAGAGGGAAAACTTATACAATAACAACATTGCAATGACTAACATCTTTGAAATATTTAACTCTGATACAATGACTTACCACTATTCCAAAGGACCAATGGTAAAGCATGCTAACCATGCCCTGACAGAGAGGTGATGGATTCAAGCTACAGAATGAAACATATATATTTTGGACATGACCAACGTAGAAAGTAATTTTGCTTGACTATGCATTTTTGTTGGAAGGATTTTTCTGTTTTTTTAATTTTTTCAGTGGGTAAGGCAGTGAAAGAGAGGGAAAAAGTGCTTACCAATCAAAACAAATTAAAAAGAAAGTGCATTTGGGTCATTAGAGAGGGGGAAGGAGAAATATACATATTTTTCAACTCTGCTTGACATCTTTTCAAAAAAATCATCATTTACTAGAAATTACATAAACAAATGCAGAAATACTAAATGCTGTATTGATCCCTTACTGATAGTAGTGTAATATAAATTTTACTACACAAATAGCATTTGAAAAAAGGATTCAAACTTACATGGAGACTAAATTATATAATCTCAAAGAATAAAGGGGTCAATGAGCAAGTGTTAGAAATAATAAACAATTTCACCAAAGAAAATGACAACAATGAGACAATATGCCAAAACTTTTGGGATCCAGCTAAAGCAACCATTAAGGGAAATTGTATACATCTAAGGTCTTTTATCAACAACAAAGGAACTGGACACGCAACTAAAAAACTACAAAAGTAACAAAACAACCCTTCCCAACAAAACACAGAAATTAAAATGCTGAAAAGTAGAGATAAACAAAGATGAAAGCAAAGAAAACATTGCTATTAATATTAACTCACTTAAGATTCAAAAAGAGAATTCATAATGTACGGAAATGAAATAAAGGAAATCATTAGAAGTTATGTTTTTCCATTATAAACTAATAAAAGAGATAACAAATGAAATAAATATTTATAAAAATATAAAATTCTCAAATGAACAGAATGGGGAATAGAAAATTTAAATATCCTGTTCTCAGTGGGGGAAAAAAGTTGAGCAGACCATTTAGGGACTCTTAAAGCAAAAAAAAAAAAAAAAAACATTAAAATTTTGCCCCCCTCTTTTTGTCCCCTTTTGCTGTCTATGAGAAATTAAGGCAAACAGGGTTAAGTGACTTGTCTAGGGTCACATAGTTAGTAAGCGTCTGAGGTCAGATTTGCACTCAGAAAGAGGAATCTTTTTGACTCCAGGAGGAGCACACTATCCACTGTAACATCTATCTGCCCCATATATATTTTATAACATTGGAATTAATTATTCTTTGGATATTTTATGGAATTCACTGATATTTGATACACTGCTGCAAAAATATTTCATAAAATATTAGTAAATAGTGTAGCAAACATATTACAAATTACATATTATGATCAGTTTGGATTTATACCAGGAAGGTAGAGTTGGTTCCATAGTAGAAAAACTATAAAATAATCAACCACATAAATAATAAAACAATAAAAATCATATCATTACATCAATAAGTAAGAAAGACTTCTTGACAAACTATAAAACCCATTTATGTTCAAAACAATAAAAAACATAGGAGAAAATAAATATACCTTTCCTTAATAAGATAAACAAAATCTATCAAGAGAAAAAAGAGCTAATACTATCTGCAAAGCAGAAACAGTAGAAACCTTTCTAATAAGAATGGAAAAAAAGCAGGACTACCCATTGTCACCAATGTCATTTGATGAGTCTAGAAATGCTAGCTATTATGATAAGACAAAAAACCTTTAGGGAGAAAACATAGTCAAAGAAGAAACAAAAGTATCTTTTGAAGATAATGTAATAGTTTACACAGAGAATGCTATAGTTTCAACTGAAAAATTAATTGAAACAATTAATAACTTCAGTAAATTAGCAAGCTATTGAAGAAGCTCATAAAAATCATTATCTTTCTTGTATATTAAAAAAATGAGCAGGAAAAGAGAAAATACACATTCAGAATCAATATTAAATATATAAAATATCTGGGAGGTCAGCTACCAAGACACACAGAAATTATATAAATAGACATTTTTAAATTAATTCATTTAATTTTAGTTTTTAACATTCATTTCCACAAGATTTTGAGTTCCAAATTTTTTCCCCATCTCTCCCCTCCCCCACCCCAAGACACTGTGCATTCTGATTACCCCTTACCCCAATCTGCCCTCCCTTCTATCACACCCCTCCCTTCCCTTATCCCCATCTTCTCTCTTTTCTGGTAGGGCAAGATAGATTTCTATACCCCATTACTTATATTTCTTATTTCCCAGTTGTATGCGAAAACAATTCTCAACATTCATTCCTTAAACTTTGAGTTCCAACTTCTCTCCCTTCTTGTGTGTAGTTACACAAAAGACTTTCCTAATAGTCATGTTGTGAAAGACTAACTATATTTCCCTCCATCCTATCCTGCCTCCCATTTATTCTGTTCTCTCTTTTGACCTTGTCCCTCCCCAAAAGTGTTTACTTCTAATTACTCCCTCCTTCCATTTGCCCTCCCTTGTCTCATCCCCCTCACCCCACTTGTCCCCTTCTCCCCTACTTTCCTGTAGTGTAAAATAGATTTTCATACCAAATTGAGTGTGGACTTATTCCCACCTTATGCCAAATATGATGAGAGTTAGCCTCCCTTTTTCCCTCTCACTTCCCCCCTTTTCCCCTCCGTTGACAAAAAGCTTTTTCTTGCCTCTTTCATGAGAAAAAATTTGCCCCATTCCATTTTTCCCTCTCTTCCCAATATATTCCTCTCTCATCCCTTAATTTCATTTTTTTATTCAACTCACCCTGTGTCTTCTGTCTATATGCATATAATCCCTCCAACTACCCAAATACTGAGAAAAGTCTCAACAGTTACAAATATTATTTTTCCATGTAGGAATGTAAACAGTTCAACTCTAGTAAGTCCCTTATGATTTCTCTTTTCTATTTACCTTTTCATGCTTCTCTTGATTCTTATGTTTGGAAGTCAAATTTTCTATTCAGTTCTGATCTTTTCATCAAGAATGCTTGAAAGTCCTCTACTTCATTGAATGATCATTTTTTCCCCTGGAGTATTATACTCAGTTTTTCTGGGTAGGTGATTCTTGGTTTTAACCCTAGTCCTTTTTGACTTCTGGAATATCATATTCCAAGCCCTTTGATCCCTTAATGTAGAAGCTGCTAGATCTTACGTTATCCTGGTTGTATTTCCACAATACTTGAATTGTTTCTTTCTAGCTGCTTGCGATATTTTCTCCTTGACCTGGGAACTCTGGAACCTGGCTCCAATATTCCTAGGAGTTTTTCTTTTTGGATCTCTTTCAGGAGGTGATCAGTAGATTCTTTCAATATTTGTTTTGCCCTCTGGTTCTAGAATATCAAGGCAGTTTTCCTTGATAATTTCATGAAAGGTGATGTCTAGGGTCTTTTTTTGATCTTGACTTTCAGGTAGTCCCATAATTTTTAAGTTGTCTCTCCTGGATCTATTTTCCAGGTCAGTTGTTTATAAATAGAAATTTTTAAACTACTTTTTGGAAATAGAGAAATACAAACAATTCAAGAGATATTGTATTCATGATTGATTCATGAACAGATTAAGTGTCAGGCTGATCACAGTACCAAATGGTTGCTTAATAGAACCAGAAAAAAAATAATAGACAACAGAAGAAATAACACAATTCATGCCTAAGTTCATAATTTCAAAGGAAATTTTAAAAGGTATGAAGGAAGGAGGCCTATCGGTACCAGACCTAAATAACTTTACAAAGCAGTAATCACCCAAACTATTTGGTATTGGTTTTTTAAAAAATGGAAAAAATTAATAAAACATTAGAAACACAAGCCCTGGAAGCAATCCAGCCAGCGATGGACTAGAGGTTTAGGAGACACACATTTCAGATCCTGATAATATGTCCATTTGTTTTACTTAAACATATTTATTTATTACAAGGGAGGGATTTTATAGGGGTGGAGTGAGTCATGGAAGGAGAACTAGGGTAGTGACAGTGAGGCCCAAATTAAAAAACAGAAAGAGCAACAACAAAACATTTAAATATACTGAAGAATGTAAAGGAAGCTCAGAGGAGAGAAAAACAAGCAAGCAGCATTCATACTATTCTGTGAAATTTAATCTATATTTTTAAAGAAAAAAGCTCTATGCAATGAAATTCATGGTTTCATCTATAATCTTTTCTTTTTAAATGGAAATGCTCATGTTTGTCAAGCTCAATCAAATATTAAATTTTTTTAACGAAATTTTGCATCAAGAAATACTTTTAGATTGTGGTAAACAATGCAATTTCCAAATGCCAGTCATCCCAGTCTTGTCCTCCCACTCAATTCTGGGCTTGTTGGTAATGTTACAGTAATATCTCACCCATTGAGGTAACACCTCAACTAGGTGACATGGTGGATAGAGTCTTTGGCCTGAAATCAGGAAGTTCCTCTTCCTAAGTTCAAATCTGGTCTCAAACTCTTAATAGCTGTGTGACCTTTGGCAAGTCACTTAACTCTGCTTGCCTCAATTTCCTCATCTGTAAAATGAGCTGGAGAAGGAAGTGGCAAACACTTCAGTATCTCTGCCAAGAGAACCCCAAATGGAGTTGTGGGAATTGGATGTGACCAAAAACAACTGAAAAAAAGACTGTAGTTTCCAGATATCATTCATCCCATTCTTTTTCTCCTAGCTGGGTAACTCAGGTCATCCTCTCCCTTCTCTCTCCCTCTCCCCTTCCTTCTCCTCTCCAAAGGAAGGTAAATTTGGATGGCCAGAGGCTGCCCAGTTAACTTGGGGTTTACTGGCTAGGTTTCTTCCTTCCTTCCTAGCTTGCTTTCTTCCTTTTCCTTTCTTTCTTTCTTTCTTTCTTTCTTTCTTTCTTTCTTTCTTTCTTTCTTTCTTTCTTTCTTTCTTTTCTTTCTTTCTTTCTTTCTTTTCTTTTTCTTTCTCTTTCTTTCTTTCTTTTTCTTTCTTTCTTTCCTTCTTTCTTTCTTTCTTTCTTTCTTTTTTTTTTCTTTCTTTCTTTCTTTCTTTTCTTTTTCTTTCTCTTTCTTTCTTTCTTTTTCTTTCTTTCTTTCATTCTTTCCTTCTTTCTTTCTTTCTTTCTTTCTTTTTTTCTTTCTTTCTTTCTTTCTTTCTTTCTTTCTTTCTTTCTTTCTTTCTTTCTTTCTTTCTTTCCTAAAACCTTAAACCCAGTGCACTCTGAAGCCTATAGATTGGGCAACAATAGGCCCCTGCCCAAGTTCGACTTAATGGCTGTTTTCTGGACCCTCCTGGTTGTTTGGAATAATAAATATAAATCAATAAATCACAATAATAAATAGTGATTATCAATAGTAACAGTTTTTCTTTCCCTCCCACTTTGATTTAGTTATTTTTTTTCTTTTCTCATTAAAGGGGCAATGCCCTGACTACTTCTTAAAGAGACCTATTCACTGAATGGGCATTACGTCACTCTAGGTGAGTACCTGAAAAGGCCTTGGTCTAAAAAGACCAAGGTCTCCCATTGCATCCTGGGCAGTCTCCAGTTATCCTGATGAATATCTGGTCATTGGATCCAGACGACTCTGGAGGAGAAGTGAGCCTGGTGACCTGCACAGCCCTCTTTCACTCAAAACAAAGTCAAGTGCAAGTCATGTCATCATTTCTCTGATGTCATGGTCTTCTTCGAAAATGAAGGACAAATACAACAACACAATAGCAACCTTCCTCCTATTCAACTCTGGACCTATTTGGAATATTATGATAATATTTCACAAAGTTGTGTTCAAATGACATGGTGTGTGTAAATCATTATATGACCTATAAAGTGCAACATAAATACCAGCTATCATTATAACTTGTGCAGGTACTCTTCTTCCAAAGTTCTACTTAAGTGCCATTTTTGCTTCCCATAGCACATAAAGTCAATAGTGGTGGCTCCACCATTATTAATGGTGAAATAGATGGTTATATGAATACTGGCAAATCCAGTCTATTTTGAAACTATTTGTTGTCTCCTTCCAATTACTTTTTAACAAACAGTTTTGGAATGATCTGGTTTAATATGATCTCATATGAAACTTTTTGTAGACATTATCACATCCATTACTTTTGCTTGTTTTGTGAGGTGAGGTGACTACAGAATGACTATTTTCCCCTGAAATAGGAATCATCCTTGGCTACCTTTATCAAGGAGAATAAGTATTTCTTGGGTGGGAGAGTTTCTGGGGCTCCTATGGCCTCCTTGTGGTGGCTATTTTACATAGGCTAAAATTCTCTAAGAGAAAACATGGTCATAAAAGCAAAGAATATCATTCAATAAGTATTTGGGCAGTTGAGATCCAAGCATGAATTGAAGATAGGATGGGGACAGTCACAGGGCTATCTTTGGAGATGACTCTTTTATCCCACTGCTACCACTACCACCTTATCAAGAATCCAGGTCTCTTTTGCTTTCTGTTTACATAGGATTAAGGGGGGAAATCAAAGTGAGGCAGTAAGAAAAAGGATGCTTTGAAAAATTAAAATAATTTACATTCTGGGTCAGCAAAAACAAAACACTGAGATTTCTTATGGTTCTTCTGTTTGGATTTGGGGGTTGTTTATCAAAACTTCTGAATATTGAGTAAAAAAATATTAAGGAAAGAAGAGATGTTAGAAATTGAATCCAATCTCTTTGTTTTACAGATGAGACAACTGAGGCTCATCTGACCTATTATGATATAAGCCCAGCCCCTATAGATTTCTTTCCTTTTTCCTTTATTTTCCACCTTGCCCAAACATAACACTTCCCCAATTTATCTGGGCCTCCATATTCTGCTTTACTTCTTACGTCGCCTTAGATGGAACACACTACTTCCTAACCAATAATAAATGTACTTCCTATTGACATAGCATTTTAATAAAGTGTTTACCTCCAAACTTTTGCCAGGTTGATAATTTTAAGTATTATTTCCATCATACAGATGAGAAAACTAAAATTCAGAGGGGCTAAGACATTTCTCGAAAGGCATATAGTTAGTAATGGTAGGCTCTGGATTTGAACCTCTGTCCTGACCCCAAGTCTAGTTCCCTTCCTATTACAACGGCAATAATAATAGAAATAATAATAACGACAATAAATAACATTTATATAATGCTTTAACATTTATAAAACACTTTATAAATATTATCTCCTTTTATCCTCATAAAAACCCAGGAAGGGAGGTGCTATTATTTTTGCACATTGAGAAAACTGAGGCAAGCAGAGGTTTGCTCAAGATCACAAAACTAGTAAGGGTCAAAGGCTCAATTTGAATTCAGGTCTTCTTGCCTCCTGGTCCAGTGTGCAATCCATTGCATCGCTCAGCTGGCTAGTACTTCTATTATCTGAAATACAGCCTCACCCCACTGAATGAATATTGCCTGTCTGATTTTAATAATAAACACTCCAGTCATTAAACATTTATCAAGTGCCTCTCATGTGTTAGGAATTGAGAATTCAACTAAGAAAATATCCCTGTCTTCAAGAAGCTTAAAGTACAACGGGGAAAGGAGAATAGAAACATTCCTTTTCTTTTTTCCTTTCCATTATGATGGCTGAATTTGGTAAACTCAGTTGGTACAGAGAAGTAACAGAACTGTAGTTTTGGGAATCTTTTCAAGACTCCTCCTTGGCCACTTTGTGACTTTATTCAGGAGCTGCCTCTGTGATCCTATCTACGGGCTCTGGAAGCTTTAGTCAGCCTCCATCTTTGCTTTTATCTCCTCCCCACCCCAGCCCATGTTGGGATGTGTGGATTTCGCCTGTATTTTTCCACTGTGAAGCTTAGAGTAGTATACTGAACACATCAAAGCAGCAGAGGACAAGTGCATAGCATCAGGTACTTAATTATTATCCTAATCAGAAGCCTATTTCCTCCCCTTCCCTTCTCCTCTGTCCTAACTACATAAATTTCCTCTCTATTTTGTTTTCTAAAGATAAAGCACTAAAACTGAGCCCATACATCTCTTCTTTCATCCATATAGGCTTTTCAGAGAGCTTGAGTTTTGAGAGACACATCTGGATCCCTTATCTTTGCCGCATTAACTAGAAAAGCAGGAATCTGTCTGTGTTTGAGGACAGGATGTGATAGATGGACAGATAGATTTTATTTGTTTTGTTTTGTTTTTTAAAGAAAGGCCATCTGAAAACAACAACAAAAAAGATACAGGAAAGGGAAATAAAAAGGTTTCCACACAGCAGCTTTGCTTAACAAAATAAAATCAGATAAAGAAATTATTGTAAAAATATTGCCTCATCTCCAGAGCTCAGAACTTTCCCCCGCTCCTGTTCTTTATCTTTGAGAAAGATAATGAAAGAAGGAACTTGAAATCTCATTTTCATTGATGTTCAATATGCAACTACTAGATTTAAGAACTGTAAGAGATCAAAGTAAACGGCTCCCATTCCGATAAAAAATTATCCCTGCTCTGGTAGAGAGTGACGGTCCCATTTAGGAACTCTGAAGGCAAAGCACCTTCCTTTTTGCTGAGAACAAAATGAAAATGCCTGAGATTCTAGGAGAATTAATTAGATATGTGACTAGTAGAATTATAACAACTGCATGGAAACAGTTAATGTCTCTTTCAGAGTTGAGTCTACAAGCAACAAACATCTGGATCAATGAGCAGGGGCTGTCCCATGTGGGAATTAATAGTTTATTAAAGGAAACAATGGAACCAGTCCCAGGCTTATCCATTTGCTCTCCCTATTGGAAGATAAAAAGGAGAAGAGTAATGGGGTCTTGAATTTTGTGGTTGCCCAGAAATCCAAATATCTGATTTCAGCTTTGACTAAATCTACTATATTTGTTGAGTGGCTAGGTGGCACAGTGGATAGAGCGATGGACCTGGAGTCAGGAAGACTCACCTTTTTGACTTCAAATCCGACCTGAGATATTTGCTAGCTGTATGACCCTGGACAAGTCACTTAACCCCATTTGAGCTGGAAAAGGTCAAGAAAACCCCAAATGAGATGACAAAGCTTTGAACACAACTGAAAAATGACTGAACAACAAATTGTCTTTGTTTCCCCACCAAATAAGAGCAAGTCAGCTACATTAAAACATCCAAACTGGTGTGTGTTTTCAACCCATCCTTACTCACCTTTTGCCTGCACCCTGTGCCTGGAGTTCATAAACTAGCCTGGCAAAGCAAGTGATGCAACTACTCCACCTGGCAACTCTTTTTAAACAAAACTGATGGCTACGTAAATACTGTACTTGTATTAAGAATTAATTATCTGTAATTAGTACCAAGTAATTATGCCTGCGCATCCCAGCTGCTTCCCCTAGGCTCCACAACTGAATCAGAGGCTAGGGAGTTGGGACCACAAAAATCAACTTTTTTTTTCAGTTTCTAAAAGGATCTATACACAAAACCTTTCATTTGTCCTTATTTCTTTTTCTTTTTCTTTTCTGCTGGAAAGGCTGCCACCAAAAATAAAGGTCTGGGTCTAAATACTTCAACCTCTAATCAGCCTCTCCTCACCCTCTAGTCTGGGGAATGGAAGGTAATTGTAATATTAATCTAAGTCAAATGGAGTTAGGAAGGCAAATGAAATAAATCACATAACCCTTTACAATGCCTCTACAGTTTACAAATCACTTTCATATATACATACAGACTCTCATTTTATTTTCAGGGTTAGAAATTTTTCTGAAAAAAGATCTGAAGGTTTCAGTGAAACATTTGTTCAGTCACTAGTTCAAAATTCTGATATTAGGTCAGTAGTGTTATGTGGAAAGAAAGATAGATAGGTTGAAAGGAAGAAAGGAAGGGAAAAAGAAAGAGAGAGAAAGGGAGAAAGAAAGGGAGAAAGAGAAGGAAAGGAAGAAAAAGAAAGGAAGGAAGGAGGAAAGGGATGAAGGAAGGAAGGAAGGAAGGAAGGAAGGAAGGAAGGAAGGAAGGAAGGAAGGAAGGAAGGAAGGAAGGAAGGAAGGAACTAATGCAATTTTAGGCTATTAAGGAAGCATTGCTTCCAGGAAGAAGGAGGAGATATATCCTTTGTTCTTTGCTTTCTTCTGACCTCACAAGGAATATTGTGTTCAGTGCTGGATTCCATAGTTTAAGAAAGATATTCATAAGGCAGGGAGCTTATAAAAAGAGGGCAACCAGGATGGTGAAGAACCTTGAGTCCGTGCCATTTGAGGCTTAGTTGAAGCCTTAGGCAGAGGAGACTCAGAAGAGACATCACAGCTGTGTTCAAGTTTCGGGAGGGTGGAAGAAAGATTAAACTAGCTCTGTTTGGCCCCAGAGGGCAGAACTGAGAACAATGGGCAGTGTTCTAAAGGGGTTTGTTGTAAGGGAAAATGTCCTTAAAATCTGATCAATCCAAAAGTTGAATTGGGCTATCTCAGAAGGAGTGGGTTTTCCCTCATTGGAGGTCTTTGAGCAAAGGTTGGATGACTAGTTCTCACATAGGTTACAGTGGGAAATTCTTCCTTATATGAATTAGATTAGATGGCCTCTGAGGTCTGGGATTCTGGGGTTCTATGATGCTTTGGTTCTATTTCGGTAGTCATCACTATTTTGTGAGGTAGCTGGGGCAGTTGACAGCCGGTACAGCTGACTTTTCATTATTCAACTTTACAATTATCTCTGCTTCCACTCCCATTCTTTAAGGTAGGTAAATGTATAGACTGTGAATGCCACAGGTATGTGATATAATGATAATATCTGTTTCTTTTAAAATCATATTAATATATTTATATAACTTTTAGTTTGTAAAACTCTTTGGATACATTACCTCATTTTATTCTCACAGCAACTCAGTGAGGTATGTATTATTATTATCCCCATTTTACAGAGAAGAAAACTGAGGCTCCAAGGAGTTAACTGACAACCAGGATCATCTAGCTGGTAAGTGTTGAAGGAAGGATCTGAACTTAAATTTTATAGTTTCTCAAACCAGTTTTGGCTGAAGTATGAGAGCGTTTGAGAATAAGATTACGGTTAAATGAATGGCATTATTCTGCCATAGTCAGGATTATTCCCCTGTAATAGTCATGAAAGGTGAGACAGCAATGCAACACAGCATCATCAGAACTAGAAATTCTGGAAGAAAAAGTAGAATATTAAAGGTCAATTCAGAACCTAGACCAATGTCCCCGAGCTTTTGTTTCTTCATGCACTATTTGCTTCCAAAGTCAAAGGTAAATTTTATATACATTTCAGGCTCATTCATACTACTTAGATAGGCTGTTCAAAAGATGGTGCTAAAGAGGTCAGAAATACAGGTTCAATAATAATTCATAGAAGCATTTTTTCACTTTCTTGATGCTTTTTCTTACTTCTCCTCCTCCCCCACCTCAAATATGGCTAATGTGGAACTAGGTTTTGGATAACTTCATTTGTTTTGTGGCTCAGTTGTTTCAGTCATAGTTGACTCTTTGTGACCCCATTTTGGGTTTTCCTGACAAAGATACTGGAATGGTTTGCCATTTCTTTCTCTGACTCATTTTACAGATGAGGAAACTGAGGCAAACTAGGTTAAGTGGCTTACCCAGGATCACACAGCTAGTAAGTGTCAGAAGCCAGATTTGAACTCAGAAAGAGGAATCTTCCTAACTATAGGTCTGACATTCTTTCCATTGTGCCATGTAGCCTAAGGACAGCTGCCCCTTACTTCCTGTATGTAATGGGTATAATACCTTCTCAGTGGGGAGAGGAAGGGATGGAGAGAGAGAGAGAATTTAGAACTGAAAATTTTTTTAAAAAATTAAAGAGATTATGTAAATAATAGCTCATAGGTATATGGCCCTTTACAATTTAGTTCCCCACAACACTGTGGTGTGGACAGTACAGTTAGCATTATACTCATTATATAGAAAAGGAAACTGAGGATCAGAGTCTCACAGCAATACATGGTAGAATTAGGCTTTCATCTAAAATATTTCATTTCCCAAGACCAGAATTCTTCTCTCTACACCATACTGCTTTGTTCTGGTCCAGACCAGAAGCTGAATAGCAAATCTCCAAAGGAAACTTGCTCGGTGCCCCAGAGACAGACCCCAAACATCAGTCAGCTATGTTGTAAAGGGGTGTCCTTAGTCATGAGGAAGTGCAGGTGTCCCAGGATCAATCCTTCACTCCACCTTATGTTTCTACGGTCATGCCCAACTAGTGTTGAGTCAACAGCATTAGGTCTTAGAGACATAACCAAAGTTCACAGAACTTCTTTAAGATTTGCAAAGAACTTTACATATTCACATCTCATTTGGTTAACTTTATATGAATAATAATAATTTGTAATTATATCAAGTTATACTGTTTTGTCCTTTACCCATAATATCACCTTTAATTATATGCGTAATAATAAAATAGGCACTTTATGGTTTTTACAAAGTACTTTGTGTTTTATCTTCAAATCAACCAACCCTGTGAGTTAAGTACTACAGGTATTATTTTCCCTAATTTAGAAATGATAAAAACTAAGGCTGAAAGACAATAAAATGACTTACCCAGGGTTCCACAGCATACATGTGTCTGAGCATGAATGTGAGCCCAGGTCTTTCTGATTCCAAGTTTAGCACACTGGCCACTAAGCCATGATAAGCCCAGAAGGTAACTGAAGAGTTCACCTATAGAAAGCACTGAAAAGAATGCTTTAAAAACCGTTTAAAAGTGAGAAGCATTTGAGAGAGAGCCAGAGGACTGAGACAGTCTTCACCGATTTGGAGTTTTTGAATGAGGTTGCTGGGTATGACTAACCCCAAAGGGAGTAAGAGTGGACTTGTTGAAGTTGACTGTGTCTTCAGCCAAAGGACATATTCACTCTCCTCAGGCATGACTTCTTTCTTATGGATTACTTTTTTTCCCTTTCTTTTCTCCCGTTTTTTTTTTAAAGAAATTCCTTACAGCAATCTCATAGTTTTTAAGTGCTTAATTTTGTATTGCTTCCTCATGATCTGATCAATAACCAGGCTTATCCAATAGAGAGAGGTTATTTATGATGTGCAATAGTTTTTCCTTGAAAAAAATGAATTTACACTTTACAAAGTGCTTGGACATTTTCATCGCATTGCAACTTCAGCAACTTCTGGATCACCTTCTGGCCTTCTCCACCATCACACAGATCTGCCCCACCTCTCCAAGACTGACTGGCTCCCTGGGGATGACTCCACCTTGAGACTAGCTCAGTGATCAATGTTACAACCATATCACGAGATGACCCAGCCACATCGCTCATCTTCCACTTTTAGTTCACTCTCCAGTCTGCCCTACCCCCACATTAGTTACCTGCCTGCAGTTTTATTACCTGTCTCCTACCTTTTTTGTTTTCCCTCAATGGAATGTAAAAATGCAAGTAGGCACCATCTTATATTTTTGTATCCCCAGAGCTTAGCACATCGCAACTGATTAATAAATGCTCTTTCTATCTGTCTGTCTACCTAATTTGCTTGTCTATTTGACCTATCACAACCAATAATATTTTGTAATAATATTCCTAATATAAGACCACCTCCAGTCCCTTTACATTGGAAAGTTCATTACAACTAAAACTAACCTGAGACTATCATAGTTAGCCATGCTTTCTAGGCCTTCATGACCATGAACTGGTATCCTCCTTAGTAACAAGGAGGCCAACTCTTAGACTTTGTCCCATGGCCATTCCATGGGAACCCTGAGTTGGCTTTGATGGCCCGTCTTCCCTTCTTCTCCTATTGAATTTGTACCCATTCTTTTAAAGATCAAGTAAAATACTGGACACTTGCATATTCAGTAAAGATGATAATGTAAAAGATGACAGAAAAGCCTACTTCTCCCAAGGATAACCCAATAGATATCAGAAGAGGAACCTAGGTAGAGCAGTGATAAAGAAAACCAGAGACAAACAAGTAAGCATCAACATCCATTTCAGAACTGAGTAAAAAGATGACCAGAAGTCAACGGAGACTGGGATGTAGATTTCGTACCAGCGAAGCCAGCACAAGCTCTGATAAATGGCTCAAAGATCTGTGAATGCTAAAAGATGCAGCTAGGTGATACAGTGGATAGACTGCTCAGCCTGAAGGCAGGAAGGACTGAGTTCACATCTGGCTTCAAACACTTACTAGCTCTATGAACTTGGGTAAGTCATTTTAACCTGTTTGCCTCAGTTTCCTCAACTGTAAAAAGGGGATAATAATAACACCTACCCTCCAGGACTGTTGTGAAGATAAAATGAGATACTATTTGTGAAGTGATTAACACAGTGCCTGACACATAGTAAGAACTTTAGAAGTGCTAGATATGATTATTAGACTAGGGAAGCCAGCCTAAGCCCAGGTAAATGGGCCTGAATCCCAATCCTAGTTCTGACCTATCAGAACCAAAGCAGAGATAGAGTGGAAAAACTTACCTAAGTGGACTCTTGGACTCCTAGAAAAACAGAATGAAGCAGCTAGAATTGTATGACTACACAAGACAACAGTAAATATTAGAATAGTCAAGGATTTTGAAAATGTAAGATATCTGTTATCAAAAATAATTGATTTGGAAAATGAGTCAATAGCTAATCTAAGAATTATTGGATTCTCTGAATACCATAAAAAAATAAACTGAGATGGCATAGATCAAGAAACAATAAAACTGCCCAGTTCTATTAAAATCAGAGGACAAGATAAAAATAGAAAGAAGCTACCAATCATTTACTGTAAAAAAAAAAAAACACAAACTGAAAACACTTGAAATGTCATAGCCAAAAAATATTCCAAGTCAAAGAAAAAAAATATGACAAACAGTCAGAAAGAAAGAGTTCAAATGCCAAGGATCCACAGTCAAGATCACAAAAGACTATAATGCCAGTATTATGAAGAAGAGAAAATCTTGGAATAGAGCATTCCAGAAGGCAAAAGACTTAGTCAAAATAAAAACCATCCTTGGAGTGAAAATGGACCATTTAAAAATAAATTTTTATTAATATCTTAGTTTTTTTTACATCATCATAGTTAGCCCAACAGACTTCCTTCTTCCCCTCCCAGAGAGCTAACCCCTGTAACAAATAGTATTTTAAAGAGGAAAAAAATCAGATCAACTGATTGATACATTGAACAAGTTCAAATATATTTGCAATAGGTTGTACCTGTGTACCTCCTACCTCCATAAAGGGGTGGATTAAAGATGTCCTTTCTTTATTTCTTTATTCAAGTCTTACTTTATAATTTTTTACATTCACTTTTGATTTTTAGCATGTTGTTCTTTCCATTTACATTGTTTTAATCAATATGTATATTGTTTTCTGGGCTTTGCTTACTTCACTCTTCATCACTTCATGTAGATCATTCGATGCTTCTCTGTATTTATACACGTGCACAATATTTCATTACTTTCAGATGCCACATTTTTAGTCATTCTTTAATTAATAGGCATCTATTTTGTTTCTAATTCTTTGCTAAGATAAAAAGTGCTGCTATAAATATTTTGATGGGTCTGGGGACTTTCTTCTTATCAATCACTTTTTTGGGGATAGAAGCCCAGTAATGATTTCTCTAGTTCAAAGACTTTGGGCATCTTAGTCACTTTATTTGAATAATTCCAAATTGGTTTTCCATCTGTCCTTGTTCAATGGTGTCTGACTCTTCATGATCATATTTGGGGTTTTCTTGGCAAAGATACTGGAGGTTTGCCATTTCCTACTCCAGACCATTTGACAGATCACAGAACTGAGGCAAATAGGGTTAAGCTAGTGTGTCTAAGGTCAGGTTTGAACTCAGGTCTTCCTAACTCCAGGCCAGCAACACTATCAGCTGTAGCACCTAGATACCCAGAAATAAAAGAAGAGTATAGGCAAATCAGCTACCTGAGTATCCATTTCTTTCCATTATAAAATTAACCCATTTAAGTGGTTGAATTCTAAGATTCATTCTACTTCCAATAGTCTATGTTCTATGGCACTCCATTTGATAAATATTTCAAATTTGACTATTTTTGACCATTTACTTTGTGAAAAGCATTGTACCTGATAGGTACTATTATATTATAAATATTAATAGTAGAGACCCACCAGCTTCAGGAATTGAAAACTCAGCTCAACACCACAGAATAAGTTTACTTGGGTTTGAATCTCTGCCACTATAGTTGTATAACTATATACAAAGCTGAGCATTAGATTCCTCTTCTGTCAAATGGAAATGATCACAGCATTATTTTTAATTTTTTTTAATTTCAGAACTAGGGTTTAACTTTTTGTTTTTTCTAATTTTAATAATATTCTATTTTTCCAATTACATGTAAAGACAAATTTTTAACATTTAACATTTTAAAAAAGTTTTCAGTTTCCAATTTTCTCACTCCCTTCCTCACCTTCCCCCTTCCTATGACAGTAAGCAATTTTCAATTCAATGTTGCTGTTACTGTGTACAGTGCTCTCCTGGTTCTGCTCACTTCACTTTGTATCAGTGTATATAAGTCTTCCCAGTTTTTTATGAAATAAGCCTACTTGTAATTTCTTTCCCCCTCCCATTTAATATAGTATTTTATTTTTATGAATTACATGTAAAGATAGTTTTCAACATTCACTTTTATAAGACTTTGAGTTCCAAATTTTTCCTCCCCCCACCTTCCTCCTCCTTTCCCCTCCCCAAGATAGAAAGCATCTGATATAAGCTATACATGTACAATCACATTAAACAAATTTCCACAGTAGTCTTGTTGGGAAAGAAGAATAAGAACAAAAGGAAAAACCATGAGAAAGAAAAAAAGAACAGTGAAGCTAGTATGTCTTGATCTGCATTCAGACTCCATAGTTCTTTCTCTGAATGTGGATAACATTTTCTATCTTGAGTCTTTTGGAATTGTCTTAGATCATTGTATTGCTGAGAAGAGCTAAGTCTATCAAAGTTGGTCATCACACAATGTTGCTGATACCGTGTACAATGTTTTCCTGCTTCTACTCACTCAGCATTAGTCCATTTAAGTCTTTCCAGGTTTTTCTGAAATCTTCCTGCTCATCATTTCTCATAGCACAACAAGTATCCCATTACATTCATATGCCACAACTTGTTCAGCCATTTCCCATTTGATGGCATCCCTTCAATTTCCAGTTCTTTGCTACCACAAAAAGAGCTGATATAAATATTTTTGTATGGGTAGGTCCTTTCCCCCTTTTAAAAAATCTCTTTGGAATATAGGCTTAGTAGTGGTACTACTGGATCAAAGGGTATGCACAGTTTGATTACCCTTTGGCATAGCATTGTTTTAGAGGAGTGCATTGTAAGCAATCTTAATGGACTATATAAATGCGAGTTGTAATTGTTATAGTCCACAAGGGGTCTCCAGACCCTACTTGGAAAATAGTTTGGTATAAGCAAAAACTATTGGATGAGGGAGATGTGTCACATGACCTCTGGGAATTGCATTATAAACTCATAAGCCCCTAAGGAGTAACAGAGTTATGGTTTAACCCCAGCTGGTTCAAATGCCCTGGAGTTAAAAATAGCAGAGTATAATGAGAAGGAAGAGTGCTTGAGGGCACAGGAGCTTGCCTCATTACCCTCAACTGGGCTACTCAGAAGCAGGTGCTGGCATGTTGAAAAAAATAAAGCCAGCTTGCTACACACAGGAGGTGGTTCCTCTATTATATAAATCATACCTGTTTGAACTCTGATTTTGACGTTGACCAAAATTATTACAATGAGGTAGAGTGTCTTAGGCAACTAGGCAGCTGTATGAACGCCAGGAGGCATTAAGATGTTAGTCACCCTGTGAAAATTAAGCTTAACAATTGGACAAAACCCTATCACTTCTAATGGGCTATATGTGACTGTTCAAGGGCGGTGAGAGTAAAATCTAGCTCTTAGCCTTGACAATTCTGAAAAAGTCTGACATTGTAGCAAAAGTAGGGGTGCTGTTTTAAAGGAAAAATGGAAAAGGATAAGAGAAATCCGGAGGTTCAACCCTAGAAGATTCCTAAGAACCCAGGAGGAAGCTAGTTGTTCCAAGACTACATAGGCAGTCTGTTTATATTCATGACCCCCCAAGTTCTCACCATATATGTATATGTCCATCCATAATATACTCATATAAATAATTATATCTTATATAAATAAACAATAGATACTCATGTAAATAAATGTGCAATCTTTGAACAGATTTTAAAAATGGACAATATGGTAGCTGGGCACCGGGCATGGAATTGAACAGGAAGAGCATGAGGCTGGATTGTCTGTGAAACTGCAAAATTTTTTTAATGGCCACAAGCTTCTCTAAGAAACAAAGTTCCATCTCTTCAATACCAAAATTTTTGAAGTGGTGTTGTTTGACAGCCATGATATCAATCAACAAGCACTCCCACTGGAACTAGACTCTCACCCATGGGATCCAAGCTCTGATTAGTGAGCTTTCACCTTGTCTGACCTGACCATTTCCAAGTCATCCCTCCTGTATTTCAGCCTCCTTATGCTAAGTAACAAGAAGATAAAGGCATAAGTGAACCCATCTCTGCAACAATGACCTTTTATTATATAAATGGAGACAATACGTATACATATAAGTACATACGAAATACTAAGGTAAATAATAATACGCTAAATAAATACAAGGTAATTCTGCAGTTTATTGCTAGCAGCTGGGAGGCCTAGGAAATGCCTCATGTATGAAGTGGTATTTAGACATGAAGCCCTTATTTGTGGAAGGAGGATAGAGAGATGGACACAGAGAAAGACATAAGACAGAGAAACAGAGACAGAGAACACAAGAGACACAAAGATGGCCAGATAGGGACAGAGAGAGATAGAGAAAGAGCTATCGAATACAGGCTCACATCTGGGTCTAGGATATGAGTCTATAGGGCTTCTTGTTCTTCTTTATTGCGTAGTCCATTCCATTATCTCAAATAATCAATCAGAATGCACTAAAATTAGCTCACCTTAATCTGGGAACAAAACTCATCATAAAAGGACATATTGTTGATACTGGTGTCAGTCCCATCTGACTCTGTGAACCCATTATGGGGTTTTCTTGGCAAAGATACTGGAAGGGTTTGCCATTTCCTTCTCTGAAAAAAAGGATGTTCATGACATTTACAAAAATGTTTAGAGAGAAAAAGAAACTACCAAAGATATGTGATGCCAGTTCATTGGCAGTGATGAAATTGGGGAGGGTGAGGAAGTGGAGAGGAACACATTGGCCAAGTCCCAGTAGAGGCAAGGGAGAGATCACTTTATGTGCAGATGCAGGTCAGTGAGCCAGAGAGGGCTCCAACTGTTCATGTCTACATTCATTTGAAGATGGTAACACCCTTCACTTGCAAATGATTGGCCTGGAATCCACAAGCACATACATGCCTGGACTTCTCTCAGTTTCCTATTTTTATCTTCTTACTCCATCAAGGAAAAGCTACATTTCCCATATTTCTCTTGTCAATAAGAGGCTGCACAAAGCTTTGAAAGCAATGAGAAGGAATAACGAGATAGTGAGGACAGAACATATGTTGTGGATGAGGAAAAGCAAGGTCATTTTGCCTGTGCAGTAGAATGCATGAAAGGCAATAATAAATAATAAGGCTAGAAAGGACCTTGACTCATACTTTATTGAGAAAATTTCAGCCATTGCTAAAAGCAACTTCTCACGTCATATCACAGCCCCTCATCCTCATTCCTCATCATGTCCTTGTTTACATCAGTCTAAAATGAAAACTTCCCTAACGAGATCAAGTGCTTCACCATCTCCATATACCCTGGAGTTTATTTCTTCCCATTTGTTCCAGGAGTTTGCCTCTACAATTCACCCTCTTACTCACTATTATCCAGTATCTCCCTTTCTACAAGTTCCTTCCCTGATAAATAGAAACATACCCAAGTCCCCGCTTAAGACAAACAAACCTTACTTGATCCTGCCATCTTTGCTATCAGTCTACATCTTTCTTCCTTTTCTTAGCCAAATTCCTTGAAAAAGCTATCTGCACTCAATGACTGTTCACCATATCCTCTTATTCTTTTCTCAACCTTCTAAAATTGAACTTCTAACCTCATAATTCAACTTAAACCTCTTTCTCCAAAATTACCAATGCTCTCTTAAATGCTAAATCTAATGGTTTCTTAATTTTCATCCTTCTTGACCTCTCTGTAGCATTTGACACTTTTCACCACTCTCCCATCCTGGATACACTTTTTTCACTGGGTTTTTGTGAAACTTCTCTCTCTTACTAATGCACTAAGTAAAATACACAATGGGAAAAACCAGAAGGATAACAAGTATGTAGGAGAAGCAATTTAATGTTTCAGGGGGAAACCTTTTTTTGCGCATTAGTACACAATATTATATGTATGAGGATGATGCAGGAAAAAATCACCCCTTAGATGGGAAGAAAGGAGGGAAAGTTGAGGGAACGCAGATAGTCAGAGGAACAGTGAAGGGGAATGATAAAAAGGAGCACACAGAAGAACCACAAACAGAACAGAATTTCCTGCATCAAATCTTTATCTTCTCCAGTTTAACCTCCACACAATCATAAAAATGATTTTTCTAAAGTGAAGTCCTAACCATGTCACCAGAATGCTCAATAAACTCTAGTGACTCTCTATTACCTCTAAAAATCAAATGGATTGTCTTTCTGGCATTCCAAGTTCTTCACAACATGGATCTTTCTTACCTGTCTAGTATTCTTAGCCACAATGTTCCATCACCCATGTCCGTGCCTTTGCCCTGGCTGTGCAAACATGAGCCTTAGCCTGTAATTCCCTACATTCTTATCTCAACCTCTTATCACCCCTGGTTTCTTTCCAAACTCAGCTCAAGTGCCATCTCCCATATGAAGCCCCTTTCGATAGCTGCATCTGTGCTATTATAAATTCATTTTGCACATATTCTCTATATACCCATATCTATGCATATTCTCTCCACTTGTACAACATAAGCTCTTTGAAAACAGAAATGATTTCACTTTTATCTTTTTTCTCCAACCTTCCCATAGTCCTATATAGCATAGCTATAATATTATATGTTTAATAAACATGATTATATCCTAAGTAGTTTCCTAGAAGATGCTGCCCCTAATATGGTTATTCAGTACATGTATCTTACGGTTTGTGGTTCTTGTGTTTGTGCCTCTTTATTCTTGCCCTCCATTGTCTTTCTGGCTGTCTGTGTTCTCTTGTCTTTCCCTCCTTTTTTCATCTAAGAGGTGATTTTTATGTATTATCATACTACCTATACTATTGTTTTATTAATGAGGAGAAAAGTCTCTGCATTTGAAATATTAAATTGCTTCTTCTACACACTTCTTATCCTTCTAGGGTTTTTTTCCTACTGTGTATTTTACTTCTTAGATTCCTTAGTGCATTCACACAATGTTTGCATTCTCACTTATCCACAGATAATGGATGAGATTCTTGTTGTTATTTAAAGAAAATAAAACAAATAGTTTCCCCCATTCTCACATTCATGTCCTGGTCTGCCTCTAGACATGTGCAAATAAGTATTTTATTTGTTAAGCTTTCACTACTATGTGAAAGTATTTAACTTTCTGCAGTTGAGTCATTTTGCAAGTTAAATACTCTGTTTATTTCTGGGTTCTTTTTGAGGAATAAGTCAAAGTCTTCCTTTTTACTGAATGTCCAATTATTTCCTTTCACGTGTAGTTTTGCATGATATCCTATTTGCAGTGCCAACTAATTTCCTTTCCTGTCAGAATATCATATTTCAATTTTCTCCTTTTATTTCTTGAAACTGCTGGGGAATCTTATGATATTCTCAACGCTTCTTGGAAAGAGTTCCCCCCTTTAAAACATTGAAAATTTGTTCTTTATTGTTTTAGTTCTGAAATTTGACTATAACGTTTATTGAAAATTTAAGCTTGGAATTTCTTTGTCCTGTTATTTTGTAATTGTCTCAATCTGAACTTTCCCAATTGCTTCCAATATTTCAGACAAATTTTGCAGGAATGCTTGAAGATTTTCTTCGAGATTAAGATTTTCTTTTCTAAAATTTTTATGGAAGATTTACACTCCTCAAATTATCACTTCATATCCTAGCTTCCAAGTCAATATTCTAGTTTTGCCATGCTCTCACATACTCTTTCAAATATATTGTGATTTTGTTTCATTATTTTTCCTTGTGATTCAGCATTTCAGTAATTCTAATTTCGATATTTTCTTTTTCAAATAATCTATTCTATGGAACTGCCTTAATCTGCCTTAATCTCTTTTTTTCATTTCTGGCCTCAAATTTGGTCCTTATTTTTTCAACATTTTTATTTCATTCTTTGATTGTTCTTCTTATAAGAGGTACTGTGGGTTGTCCATTTTTTCAAGGGGCTCTGCAGAATTATTTGTGTTATTTTCTTCTTGCCGAGTGGATTTTGATTCCATTTCATTTGTTGCAACGTATCTTTTCATCCTTGGCAGTCTATGAATGTTTGTTCATTTTCCACTTTTAGTCAGCTTTGTCAATCTTAATTAATTAGTGTCATGATTTGAATTATAATAGACCTGTGATTTCATTATGGAACTTCTAAGGGGGAACTTTTTCTATCTTTGCAGATTGACACTTTCTACAGAACTAACATTCTTAAAGAACACTAAGTGCTGGGGCACTAAGAGGTTAAATAACTCTTAGAGTATCACACAACCCATATATGGCAGAAGAGAAATTGAATACAATTCTCAGTCCACTGAGAAAAGCAGCCATGCTGCTTTTCAAAACACACACATACACATACACACAAGCACAAGATTTGGGTGATTCAGGTAATTTCTGAATGGGAATAGTAAGGAATATGCATAATCTTTAAAAGTCTTAATACCCTTGCAGAAATGTTTTATGCTATAACATAAAGGAATCACAAACAAATGCAAAAAGGCAGATATAAAAATGTATCCTTTACAGATCACAGTGAAATAAAGTCAACAGTAAGCAAAAGAAACAGAAACAAAAGATACACACCTAAAGAAAAACTAAGTTATAAAAGAGTGGGTCAAAGAATAAGTCATAGAAACTATACTGATTATTTTAAAGATAATAATAAAAATAAAACAACATACTGATTTGGAATATGGCTAAAACAATACTTATATGAAAATATGTCTCTAAAAACTCCTATAAAAAAATAGAAAAAGAAAGATTCAATAAACTTTGTATACAATTTAAGACTAGAAAATAAACAAGTGAACAAATCTAATAAAAGTACAAAATAAGAACTATTGAAAATTAAAGAAGATGGTGGACTAGAAAGACACACTTACATAAGTCTCCCCACACAGCCCACAAAATACCTGCAGAGAGGGACTCTCAACAAATTCTGGAGCAGCAGAAGTGGAGAACAACAGAGTGGATGAGATTTCCAGCCCATGGTGACTTGAAAGGCCCACGGAAACATTGGTTGGGCCAGACACGGATTGGAGCATGGAGCCCAGCCCAGTCTTGGAGGAGACTCTTGGAGGAGGACACCTTGGGGTGGAATCTCCAGTTGCAGTAGGGGCCTCAGATCCCTCAAGCCACAGGCATCAAAGGTCAGTGAAGGGGTTTTATCAGCTGGCCAGGAAGGAAGAAGGGCCTTCCCATAGCTCCAGCAGCAGGAAGCAGCCACAGAGGGTGCACAGCAACCTGTATTGACTGCTAGTTGTTTGGAGCATAAAAATCCCTGGGGGCACTGAAGAGCTGAGTCTTACCTCAGCCCTGGGTGGAAGACCTGGCCAAGCTGGTCTTTGTCTCACACTGAATGGTGGCTCTGCCCAACCAGCTTATCTGAAAATCAGCCCCCAGTGCTGACTTGGGACCTGGAGGCTAAGTGGCTATAGAGAGGTACTGGACATAAAAATCCCTCTCTGTGTCCAGACCAGTACACACTCGATTGTGCCACCTTGGAGGAACTGAGATCTCACAGATTCCCAGAGTATACCCTACTCTTGACAAACCACCCAAAAGTCAAGTAACTTGTTGGGAAAATGCCCAAAAAAGGGAAAAAAATAAGATCATAGAAGGTTATTTTCTTGGTGAACAGATATCTCCTCCCATCCTTTTGGGTGAGGAAAAACAATGCTTACTATCAGGGAAAGTCATAGAAGTCAAGGCTTCTGTGTCCCAAACATCCAAAATAAATATTCAATGGGCTCAGGCCATGGAAGAGCTCAAAAAGGATTTTGAAAATCAAGTTAGAGAGGTGGAGGAAAAACTGGGAAGAGAAATGAGAGATGCAAGAAAAGCATGAAAAGCAGGTCAACACCTTGCTAAAGGAGACCCAAAAAATGCTGAAGAAAATAACACCTTGAAAAATAGGCTAACTCAATTGGCAAAAGAGTTCCACAAAGCCAATGAGGAAGAATGCTTTCAAAAGCAGAATTAGTAAAATTGAAAAGGAGGCACAAAAGCTCACTGAAGAAAATAGTTCTTTCAAAATTAGAATGGAACACATGGAGGCTAATGATTTTATGAGAAACCAAGAAATCACAAAACAAAACCAAAAGAATGAAAAAATGGAAGACAATGTGAAATATCTCATTGGAAAAACAACTGACCTGGAAAATAGATTCAGGAGAGACAATTTAAAAATTATAGGACTACCTGAAAGCTATGATCAAAAAAAGAGCCTAGACATGAAATTATCAAGGAAAACTGCCCTGATATTCCAGAACCAGAGGGCAAAATAAGTATTGAAAGAATCCACCAATCACCACCTGAAAGAGATCCAAAAAGAAAAACTCCTAGAAACATTGTGGCCAAATTCCAGAGTTCCCAGGTCAAGGAGAAAATATTGCAAGCAGCCATAAAGAAACAAGTCAAGTATTGTGGAAATACAATCAGGATAATGCAAGATCTAGCAGCTTCTACATTAAAGGATCAAAGGGCTTGGAATATGATATTCCAGAAGTCAAAGGAACTAGGACTAAAACCAAGACTCACCAGCAAAACTGAGTATAATACTTCAGGGTCTTTCAATGAAATAGAGGACTTTCAAGCATTCTTGATGAAAAGACCAGAGCTAAAAAGAAAATTTGACTTTTAAACACAAGAATGAAGAGAACCATGAAAAGACAGCAAAGAGAAGTCATAAGGGACTTACTAAAGTTGAACTGTTTACATTCCTACGTGGACAGATAATATTTGTAAGTCTTGAAACTTTTCAGTATTTGGGTAGTTGGTAGGATTACACACACACACACACACACAGAGAGAGAGAGAGAGAGAGAGAGAGCACAGAGTGAATTGAATAGGATGGGATTATATCTTTAAAAAAATGAAATTGTGGTGAGAGAGAAATATATTGGGAGGAGAAAGGGAGAAATGGAATGGGGCAAATTATCTCTCATAAAAGAGACAAGCAAAAGACTTTTCAGTGGAGGGAAAAAGAGGGGAGGAGAGAGAAAAACATGAAGCTTACTCTCATCACATTCGACTAAAGGTAGGAATAAAACGCACACTCATTTTGGTATGAAAACCTATTTTACAATACAGGAAAGTGGGGGAGAAGGGGATAAGCAGGGTGGGGGGATGATGGAAGGGAGGGGAGTGGGAGGAGGGAACAATTTCAAGTCAACACTCTTGGGAAGGGACAGGATCAAAAGAAAGAATAGAAGCAATAGGGGGCAGGATAGGATGGAGGGAAATATAGTTAGTCTTGTACAACATAACTATTATGGAAGTCATTTGCAAAAATACACAGATATGGCTTATGTTCAATTGCTTGCCTTCCCAAAGGGAATGGGTGGGGAGGGAGGGATGAAAGAAGTTGGAAGTCAAAGTTTTAGAAACAACTGTCGAGTATTGTTCTTGCTACTAGGAAATAAGAAATACAGGTAATGGGGCATAGGAAGTTATCTGGCCCTACAGGACAAAAGAGAAGATGGGGACAAGGGAAGAGAGGGATGATAGAAGAGAGAGCAGATTGGTGATAGGGGCAATTAGAATGCTTGGCATTTTGGGGTGGAGGGAGGGAGAAATGGGGAGAAAATTTGGAACCCAAAATTTTGTGAAAATGAATGTTAAAAGTTAAATCAATCAATCAGTCAATTAATTAATTTAAAGATAAATAAATAAATAAGAAAATTGTTCTTTCACGGTAAAAAAAAAAAAAAGAAAATTAAAGGAGAAATAAACTGAACTAGAACTGAGTAACAAGTAAGAGCTGTTTTTCAAAAGAATGACAAATTAGCCAATCAAGTTCAAAACAAATGGAGATAAAATAAAAAGAATTATAAGAAAATTCTACCCACAATTATATTCCAACAAAATTGAGAATTCAATTAAAAAATTTAAATATCTAAAAAAAAAATTATGTTTTACCTTTTTACAGGGCAACTAATTGGTAACGTGAATAGAATGCTGGGCCTGGAGTCAGGAAAACTCATCTTGCTGAGTTCAAATCTGTCCTCAGACACATCCTAACTGTATAACCCTAGTTATTTCACCCTGTTGCCTCAGGTTTTCATCCGTACAATAAGCTGGAAAAGGAAATGTCAAGCCAGTCCAGGATCTTTGCCAAGAAACTTCCAAGTGGGGTCACAGAGATGAATGCAGCTGAAAAGTGACTTAACAACAAGAAAATTACCCAACCTAACAAAAATAAGAAAAAGAAATTATAATCTTAATAACTCAGTATTAAAAACAGAAATCAAGCAAGCCATAAACAATTTCAAATTTTTTAATGGTTTGGATGGATTACAGTGAATTCTATCAAACATTAAGAGAGAGTTTGACTAAGCTACAGCAGTTATCCTCAAAAACAGGTGTGCTTCTACTGATAGTAGACTAATTTAGAATAATTGACTGTCACCAGATAAAACTGGAATGAGCTGGTTTCCCTACTAAAAAACTTGAAGAAGGGTTGTGACAGAAGTATTCAAATGAAAGAATGAAATAACAAAGACCTGTAATCAAAGTGAGGTCCTGGGAAAGGAAAAGGAGAAGTGAAGAAGAAATAGATTGTACCATTTATTAATGAAAAATGTTAGGCAAACTTCTCTTTTACCACTTTATTATTTTTTGTAAAGAGGAGAGTGGGAGAGAAAAGAGGAAAAAAGTTAAAGAGGAACAAATGAAGGACAATACACAACTATTATAACTTTGAGGAAAATACAAAATTAGCAGTCATAACTGCAAATGTGAATGAGATGAATCCACCCATAGAGCAAGAAGCTTGAATAAATTAGAAAGTATAATTTAATGATACATTATTTTTAAGACACTTGAAAAATAAATATTAATCTGTCATTAAAATGAGGGACCAGAGCAAAATCTGTTATGCTACAGGTGAAAAAAAAATCAGGGGTAGCAGGAATAATTTCATAGAAAGCTTCAGTAAAAAAAATGATAAAAAGAGATAAGCAGAGACACTACATGCTGCATAAAGGCACCATAGAAAATGAATCTATGTCATTGCTTAACATATATGTACCAAATGGCATAGCATCAAAATACCTAAAGAAAAAGATAATTGCTAGGGAGAAAGAGAAAGTAAAACTATAATCACGGAGGAATTTAATGTATTCCTTTCAGACATAGTCAAATTTAACAGCAGGGGAAAAAAAGAAAAGAAGTTAAGGCTCTGAATAGACCATTAAGAAACTTATAAATAACACATCTCCAACAATTACCAAATGAGAACCAAAAAGAATTTACATGCTTCTCAGCTATGCAAGGCACAGTTACAAAGATGGAATATATTAAATTATGAAAAACAAAGAAATAAATGCAGAAAAGCAAAAAAAAAACCCATGCCTTAATGAGCACAATACAAAATTATATTTAACCAATAACTATTTTTTAAAAAGATTATAACTCAATGCAGACTAAATAAATTAGCCTTAAAAACCTGGTATATCAAAGAACAAACAAGAGAAAAAATAGATATCTCAGCAAAAACAAGTATAACAAAGAAACAATGCACCAAAAGTTAGGGAATGTAGGTAGAGCAGTTCCTTTTGAGGAAATTTCATATTTCTCAATGCTTTCATCAAGAAAGGAGAGAAAGAACAAATCAATGAATTGAGCATGAAACTAAAATAATGTAGAAAACTAACAAGAAAAACCTCCAAATAAAAGCAAAAGTAGAAATTCTGAAAATCAATGAAGACATTATTAAAATTTAAAATGAAAGGCCAAGATGATGGAGTAGAAGGATGGACCTGCTCTAGCTCTACCACCATGGCCCATAAAATACCCATACAAAATGACTCTAAACAAATTCTAGAGCATCAGAAGCCACAAAATTACAGAATGAAAGACATTTCCAGCCCAAGACAGCCTGAAAGGCCAACAGCAAGGGTCTATTGCACTGAGCTTAGAGTGGAACACAGCGCAGCTCTGGCCATGCAGCAGGCAGGACTGGAACAAGCTTCAGGGCATGGAATCACAGGTAGCAGCTGTGATTCCCAGATTTCTTGACCCGTAGACTCCAAACACAGCTTCAAAGATCACTGAGAAAGTTCTTTCACTGGGGTGAGAAGGGAGCAGAGTTCAACCACACCCTGGCACTGCAGTAGTGGAAACCACTGCTGCAACAGCTCCATTTTTGGAGCCCTCCACCTAAATACCCTGGGGGAATTGAGTGGCTGACCTGAGTCTCAATTCTGAGTGGCGGTCCTGGGGTGAGGAAGAGTGCTGGCTTAGTGGAGTTGGTGGAGGCTCTGGAGAGGAAATCCTAACTTGCAGATCCTGGGTAGAAAAGTCTGTGGTTGCTCCCAGACCAGAGCGCAGATGAGGCACATTGATTTTGCAACCTTGGAGGAACTGAGAACTTACAGGTCTCTAGAGTGTACTCTCCACTTGACAAAGGACTCAAAAGTCAAGTAACTGGCTAGGAAAATGCCCCAAAAGGGAAAAACATAAGATTATAGAAGGTTACTTTCTTAGTGAACAGGATTTTTCTTCCATCCTTTCAGATGAGGAAGAACAATGCATGCCATCAAAGGAAGACACAAAACTCAAGGTTTCTGCATCCAAAACATGCAAAATGAATATGCAATGGTCTTAGACCATGGAAGAACTCAAAAAGGATTTTGAAAATAAAGCAAGAGAGGTGGAGGAAAAACTGGAAAGAGAAATGAGAGAGATGCAAGAAAAGCATGAAAAGAAGGTCAACACCTTAAAGGAGACCCAAAAAAATTCTGAAGAAAATAACACTTTTAAAAATAGTCTAACTCAATTGGCAAAAGAGGTTCAAAAAGCCAATGAGGAGAAGAATGCTTTAAAAAGCAGAATTAGCCAAATGGAAAAGGAGGCACAAAAGCTCACTGAAGAAAGCAGTTCTTTAAAAATTAGAATGGAGTAGATGGAAGCTAATGACTTTATGAGAAAGCAAGAAATTTACAAAACAAAACCAAAAGCAGGACAAAATAGAAGACAAATGTGAAATATCTCATTGGAAAAACAACTGACCTGGAAAATAGATTGAGAAGAGACAATTTAAAAATTATGGAACCACCTGAAAGCTATGATAAAAAAAGATTCTACATATCATCTTTAATGAAATTATCAAGGAAAACTTCCCTGATATTCTACAACCAGAGGGGAAAATAAATATTGAAAGAATCCACCCATCACCTCCTGAAAGAGATCCAAAAAGAAAAACTCCTAGAAATATTGTAGCCACATTCCAGAGTTCCTAGGTTAAGGAGAAATTATTGCAAGCAGCCATAAAGAAACAAGTCAAGTATTGTAGAAATACAATCAAGATAACACAATATCTAGCAGCTTCTACATTAAGGGATTGAAGGGCTTGGAATATGATATTCCAGAAGTCAAAAGAACTAGGACTAAAACCAAGAATCACTTACCCAGAAAAACTGAGTATAATACTTCAGGGGGAAAAATGGCCCTTCAATGAAATAGAGGACTTTCAACCATTCTTGATGAAAAGACCAGAGCTGAATAGAAAATTTGAATTTCAAACATAAGAATCAAGAGAAGTATGAAAAGATAAATAGGAAAGAGAAATCATAAGGGATTTACTAAAGTTGAACTGTTTATATTCCTACATGGAAAGATAATATTTGTAACTCTTGAAACTTTTCTCAGTATTTCAGTAGTCAGAGGGATTATATAAAATGTACATAGACAGAGGGCACAGGGTGAGTTGAATAAGAAGGGATGATATCTAAAAGAATAAAATTAAGTGGTGAGAAAGAAATATATTGGGAGGAGAAAGGGAAAAAGTGAATGGGATGAATTATCTCTCATAAAAGAGGCAAGAAAAAGCTTTTTCAGTAGAGGGAAAAGGAGAAGGTAAGAGGGAAAAAAGGAAGCTTACTCTCATCACATTTGGCTTAAGGAGGGTATAACATGCACACTCAATTTGGTATGAAAATCTATCTTACACTACAGAAAAGTAGGGGAGAAGGGGATAAGTGGGGTGTGGGGGGATGATAGAAGGGAGAGCAAATGGGAGGAGGGAGTAACTAGAAGTAAACACTTTTGGGGAGGGACAAAGTCAAAAGAGGGAATAGACTAAATGGGAGGCAGGATAGGATGGAGGGAAATATAGTTAGACTTTTACAACATGACTATTAAGGAAGTCTTTTGCATAACTACACACGTATTGCTTACATTGAATTGCTTGCCTTCTCAGTGGGGATGGGTGGGGAGGGAAGAAGGGAGAGAAATTGGAACTCAAAGTTTAAGAAATGAATGTTGAGAATTGTTTTTGCATGCAACTGGGAAATAAGAAATACAGATGATGTGGTATAGAAATCTGTCTTGCCCTACCAGAAAAGAGAAAAGATGGGGATAAGGGAAGGGATGGAAGTGATAGAAGGGAGGGCAAGTTGTGGGAAAGTGTAGTCAAAATGCACAGTGTCTTGGGGTGGGGGAGGGGAGAGATGGGGAGAAAATTTGCACTCAAAATCTTGTGGAAACAAATGTTGAAAAGTTAAATAAATTTTAAAAAATAAATAAATAAGCAAAAAACATAGGGATAAGTGGACTTTCCCTTAACACAATGACTATCTGTACCTGGGTGTAGATGTAGCTCTATATATATATATGTACAAATATATATATATATACATGTATGTGTGTATATGTAAATATACACACATACATACATAAACACACAAATGCATCCATGTGTGTATACCTCAAAGTAAAAATGAAATGTGGGTATTTCCAGTAAAACGAGGATGTCCATTATCATTACTACTGTTTAGCACAATGCTAAATATGCTAGCTAGAGAAGTAAAAAAATTCTTTTGACAGATGAAGCATAGGCAAAGAGGAAATGAAACTATCATTTTTTTCAAATGAGAAGAGTCTATTAGAAAATGCTAAAAATTAAATTTAAAATTAAGGAAAACATTTGGGAAAATTTCAGAACATAAAATAAACTCATAAACATCCATATTTCTGTATACTATCAATAAAATCTCATAGGAAAAAGAGAAATTCCATTCACAATAACTACAGAATATGTGAAATGCCTGGAAATTTATCTACCAAACCATACACACAAGAACTATGGTAATGTAGCTACAAAACACTCTACACAAATATACAGACTTAAAATTGGATAAATATTAATTCCTTGTTGGCTATATTGGTATAATGAACATCGCAGTATTCTGTAGATTGATTAATTTATTTAGTGCCATAACAAATCACCAAATGATTGTTTTATAGAGCTAGAAAAAATGATAACAAAATTCATATGGAGGAAGATATGTCAAGAATCTCAAAGAAAAAAATAGAGAAAGAAGTGAGAAAGAAGAAAACCAGATTTCAAACTATTCTAAAAAGTAAAAATCATCATAACAATATGCTACTTGTTAGACATCAGGGGGGACAACATAAACAAATTAGAGGCACAAAGAAAGAAATTACCCTTAGGATTTATGAACAGGTTCATTACCAACCAAGGAATAAAGAGGGTCACAGATAATAAAATGGACAATTTGTATTTTATAAACATTTTAAGGTTTTACACAAACAAAATAAATGAAGTTAAAATTAGAACAGGAACAGGTGACTGGGAAATCTTTTCAGCAAGATTCTCTAATAAAAGTCTCATTTCTAGTATATATATATATATATATATATATATAAAGAATTGATTCAAATGTATAAGAGGAATAGGTATATGGGTTGTTCAGTGCATATGCTCCCACCATGATGAACCCTGATCATGTCAAAGAAAAATTTTATGAAGACCTGGAGACCCTCATCATCAATGTGTCAAAAGAGGACAAGCTTGTAATTCTAGGTGACTTTAATGCCAGAGTAGACACAAACTATTAGATATGGCAGAGAATCCTTGGAAGGAGTACAGTTGGGAACAGCAACAGTCACTTACTACTGAAGACTTGTGTATCTCATGACCTCATCTGTCTTCTGTTTGCCTAAAAGCCATAAAACTTTGTAGATATACCAATGGACTCGGAATACAGATTGAAGCATATCTTTTTTGGACATGGCTAATGTGATGATTTGTTTTTCTTAGTTTTACATTTTTGCACTGAATTTCATTTTTCTTGCCTTCTCAATAGGAAGATAAGGAAAAAAGGAGAAAATTCAGATTAAAATAAAATGAAATTGATTTTAAAAGATGAAAGAGATTAAAGAAAAAGGTCCCATATATAGAAAAATATGTTCGGTAGCTCTTTTAGTGGTGGCAAAAAATTGGAAACTAAAGGGATGCCCTTCAACTGAGGAATAGCTGAACAAATTGTGTAATATAAATGTAATTTGATACTCATACTGTAATAGTAGTGCCCACAATAGAGTATTCCAGAGACCTTAAAAGTCCAGAACCCTATGCACCAGGGTAGCCAGTGCTCTTAACCCCAATAGCCCAAGAAATGGGGGGAGGGGCAGCAGTGAAATATGCTAGCACTCTAAGAGCAGACACACTAGCAAAAATGGAAGCCAACAGAAAGAGTTCAAGTGATACCCAGCTATGAGAAATCAGGGGTACTGAGCCTGAAGATATGACCAAAAAGAAGACACCAATCAACACCCAGAGAAATGTTATGAATCCATTGGCACAATAAAGTCTAGTATAGAAAAAAGAAAATAACTGCATAAAAACCTTAAGAAGAGCTTCAGAGAAAAGAGAATGTCTTAGCCACAGAGACAAAAATACCTTAAATGAAACATAAAGGAAAAAAATAGGGGAAAAGCTTTGAAGGAGAATCTTGCAAGGAGAAATAGCTTAGAGCAGAAGGTAGTAAACCTTAACCAAGAAATGAACTCCCTTAAAATTAAAATGAACCAAACTAAAATTGGTGACTATAAGATAGCAAGAGATATGAGAATAAAATAAGCAATTTGAAAAAAAAGAAGATATTATATGCCATCTACTATAAAACACATTTTGGTTAAAAAATAGATAAGGAAAGAGGACCTAAGAACCATGAAAACCATGACTCTCCTCCCCTTCAAAGTTTGGATAAGAATGGAGAGTGTGGAGGGACTTTATTGAAATAGAGGAATTACAAGCATTCCTGAAGAAAAGACCAGTGTATTACCTTTGAAATGCAACCACAGGAGTCAAGCAAAATCTAAAAAGTTCAATACATTTCAGCAACTAGAAGGGGATATTTTACAATAAAGTACTTACATTCTAGTATAAGGAGAAGAAACATGTACTCCTTTGAAATATTAATCTTCATGGGCCATAAAGTAAGGGGGAAAAATCATGCACACACACACATATACACATAGGAACTAAGAGTGGATTAATTCTGTTTGGATAATCTTAAAAATCAAAGAAAAGGAAGGAGAAAGAAGCACATTAGAGGAAAAGGAGAAAGAAGGAGGTGAAACTTGAAATATCTCAAAATCACAGTGAGAACAACAATATATAAATATGAAGGAAAGAGTAGGAAGAGTGGCCACCATATGAGATTTAACAGAGTTGGAGAAAGAAGAATGAAAAACATACATGTAAACACATACAATCTTGGTATCAATATATTAAATGCAAAATATTAAATATTAAGTGCAAAAAGGATATAGATGTCAATAGAAAGAGGGAAAAAGAGAGGTTTAAAAAGGCAATTATGTGGAAGAAAGAAACACTCAACAAAGAAAGTTCATCTTTAGAGGCTGGATCAGAAAGGAAAATTGAAAAAAAGATTACAGGATGAGAACTAGTGCAAGAAGAGGGAAGGGACAGTGACGCACATTGCTTCAATGATAGGGCATTAGCATCAATCACTCTCCTCTGCTTCCTCCTTCTTCTCCGCCTTCTCCTTCCTCTTCCTGATAAAAAGGAGATTGAACTTAAACTGATGAAAAAGTATAAAAGGATATAATGGAGGAAATTACAAATTAATAACAAATATGAATGTGCTTAGGATGAGTTCATCCATAAGATATTGAATATAGCAATATGGATTAGAAAGAATTAAAAAATATGCTGTTTACAAGAAACATACAAAACACAAAGATTAACACTGAATTAAAGTAAGAGACTATGCCAGAATTTATTATATATCAGGTAAACTAAAAAAAATTATAGCAATATGGCATGGTTATAAGAGTTAAAAAAGGAGTTGTTTAAACAACTAAAATTGGTACTTAATATGAGCCAGATGGAAAATATCTATATTTTAAAGGAAAAGTTCATCAAATTACAGAAACAAATAGCAAGAGTATAATAGCTGGGGACCTAAATGACCCCATTTTCAGATATAGAACAAAACTAATTTAAAAAACAGGAAACAATTAAGAACCTGATTAGAATTTTAGAAAAGTTAGATAGTGAATACTAAACAGAAGTTAAAAAGAGCATACATATCTCTCAACTGTGTACTGCACCTTTAAAAAATGACCATGTACTAAGATGTAAAACTTCATGACAATGCAGAAAAGCATAAATATTAAATGCCTTTTACTGACTACAGTGAAATAAAAACTGCGATTTAAAAGGGTCTTTGAAGAAAGGATTAAAATTTAAATAGAGACTAATTAACATAATCCTAAAAGAATTGATGTGAGAAATAACAAATCGTAGGAACAATAGATAATTTCATCAAAGAAGATGACAGCAATAAGATAATATACCAAAACTTTTGGTTTACAGTCAAAGTAGTCCTTAAGAGAAAATTTATATCTCTAAATATTTTCATTAACAAAAGAGATAAAGAGCAAATTGATGAATTAGGCATGGGAGTGGAGTGGGGTGAGGAGGCCTAGAAATGCAGCACATCAAAGAGACCACAACCCAACAGGCATGATGGCACACATCTGTAATCTTTGCTACCAAGGAGGCTGAGGCTGGCAGATCTCTTGAGCTTAAGAGGTCAAAACTTCTGTAGGCTGAACTGATTGGGTGTCTGCTCTAAATCTGGCACCAACATGATAAACCAGTGGAAGCAGATGACCTGTAAATTGCCTAAGGCATGGGCAAACCAGTCCATCAGATACAGAGAAGGTCAAAGTTTCCAAGTGAAATGAAGCCTGTGAGTGGTCACTGCAATTCTATCTTAAAAATGATAAGGAGACCCACAGGATTGTTGTGAGGATCAAATGAGATAACATTTATAAAGTGCTGAGCACAACACCTGGCACAGAAGAGGTACTATAAAAGGTTAGGTATTGTTTTGTAGTTAACAGAAGCAGATGCAGAGACTTTAAATAACCCAATCTTAGAAGAAGAAGAAAAAATTGAAAAAGTCATAAAGGAACTTCCAAAAAAAATCCCAGGACCAGACTGATTTGTAAGTAAGTTCTATCAAACATGCAAAGAAGAATTAATTCCATTATTGTATAAACACTGCAAAAAGAGGAAAAGAAAATTTCTAAAATTCCTTCTTTGATTTAAATATGGTCCTCATACCCAAATCAGGGAGAAATGAAGTAGAAAAAGGGCACTATAGACTAACATTCATAATTAATGCAAAAGCACTAAATAGAATATTAGCAAAGTGGTTATAACATCATATTAAAGATGTTATACACTATGAGCAGTTTATATTTCTACTAGGTATATTCAATATTAGAAAAACCATAAGCATAATAGACTATATTAATAACAAAACTGAAATGAATTGTAAAAATTACTTCAATAGATGCAGGAAAGGCTCCTGACAATCATATTTGAGACATGACATGCAATTTTTGTTAGAAACGGCAAAAAGCATAAGAATAAATGAAATTTGCTATGGTAAATAATATCTCCATAAAATAAAGATTCGGTATCATATATAAAAGGAATATGCTAGATGCTTTTCCAGTGAGATCAAGGGTAAAACAATGTTATTAATTTTTCACTACTTATCTGATATAATAAGAAAAAAGGAAATAAACATTATAAAAGGAGAATACAAAATTATCGTATTTTGGAAATGATACCTAATTGACTTAGATAAACCTAGAAATTCAAGTAAAATTAGATATTTCTGGGAGTTTATTTGCATCCAGTTTGAACCTGGATTTTCTCTGGCATTATTCTGCAGTGACTCTTGTCTCTACCCTTTAAAAGAAAAAATTTAATCCTCATATCTAATAAAAGAAAAAAAAGCCTTAGATCAGAATCTAAGATTTGAAGCTGGTTTTCCCCAATGAAGGAAGTAAGTGGCCTTGAAGTATGGATCTTGCATGCTCTTGTAATTGATGTCTTTTGTGAAATTTTTAAAATAATTACTACAAAATGCCTCAAGTGGAATTTAGATTGGAGACTATTTCACATTTCATACTTCTATGACATTTTTTTCCAGGGATGAGTCTTTTCTGAAATATATATTTTAGTCACACCTTCCAAAACCCTATTATTTGAGAAGAAATAGCTATATTCTTCATATATTTCTTTAGCCTAATACACCTAGGTGACTTTGTTTCATACCAATAAGGCATAATTTTTAAACAAAAAATTAAGTAGATTTTCTTTAGTTTTCAACCCAACAATAGGACTGTATTTGCTGTAGTGCATGGGATGCTGAATTTTGGCATCAGAGAATCTAGGTTCAAATCCCAGTTCTGCCATTTAATATTCATGTGGCTCAGGCAGTTATTTAACTTAGAGTTGTCCCAGATCAGAGGTTCTTAACCTTTTTTTTGTATCATGAATCTCCTAGGCAGTCTGATGAAATCTATGGACCCTTTTGCAGAGTAACATTTATAAATGCATAAAATAAAGGACATAGCTTTGATTGCAAAGGAAACCAACTGTGCTGAAATATACTTTTCAAAATGTAAGAAAAAAACTCCACAAGTTCATTGATTCCAGGTTACAAACTTCTGTACTATATGATTCCTAAGGTCTTTTGTATGAATCTATGTTCCAAATATTTATAACTTTTCCCAATGTTCCCTACTGCTAGAGAATTTTATTTGATCCCAAGAATTACCAACAGAATGTTCGACCTTTCTCATTTTGAGTGACCCCTTAAAGTTGGAGGATGAGTACCAAGCTGGGAGATGAATACTATTCGTATTCATCAACAACTTTGAGTTGTTTTTCTAAGTGTGGGAATGAATTTTCCCTGAACCTTCCACACTTTCATGTCATCCAATCATACATTCACTCAACATATATTCACCAAGGATATCTTTCCTGAAGCATAGGGGATACAAAGATTAATTTCTACCCTCTAGGAGTTTACACTGTAGTTGGGTAGGAGGCAGAGAGTAGTAGCAGACATGAACCAAAAAAATAAAACCAACTACCACACAAGGCCACGTGTCTTAAGTGCCACAAGAATGGTACATATTGTGTGGCAAAGGAGGCAATATTGAACATGGAGTCAAAAGATAGGTTCTAGTCCTGAATTTAACATATAATAGCTAATTCATGTTCAGGAGGTCACATCCTCTGAGTCTCAAGTATTTTGTCAAAAGCCATTTCATTATCTTCAAAAAGATGTGATAACTAAACAAAATAAGCAAAGTATCTGCTAGAAGAGGCCATTAGAATCTACCTTTTTAAAAAAAAGAATTTAAATTTCAACAAAAAAGAAAAGCAGAAAAATAGTATTACTTATGAACTATGAATATCTAGTTAACATTTTAAAAGTATATAATAAATTAAGCACATTAGTTTCAAAGCTATCCTGTTTATCTTTATTTCCTTATAAATCTATTTACTACTGTGCATTTTTTAAAATGCTTCAGTAACTCTCTTTTCTTTCTGTCTTTTTGGCATCATTATCGCTAACCTTTCTATCTTTATCTCTTCCTCTCTCCTAATTCCCTACTCCCACTTAAAAAAAAATCCTTGTAACACATAAGTATAAACCTGCAAAGCAGTCTGGAACTATGTTGAGAAAAGTGCATACACTTTGACTCAGCTATATAGCATTACTACTAGACCTCTACCCCAAAGAAATAAAAGTGGAAAAGTATCTATCTATCTATCTGTCTGTCTGTTGGTCTCTCTGTCTGTTTGTCTATCTATCTGCCCGCCTGCCAATAGAAAATTATAGCAGTTCTTTCTATTGTAGACAAAACTTGATAACTAAAAGAGCATTCCACTATTGGGAAATGGTTGAACAAATTATAACATATGAAGGTAATGGAATATTGCTGTACTGTAAGAAATGATGAAATGTCAATTTCAGAGGAAACTGTCACAAAACAAAGTGAAAATTAGGAGAATAAATTATACAAAAATCTCAACATTATAGAAGAAAAACACTGAAAAACTTTAGAACAATGATCAATGCAGTGATAAAACACGAGTTCAAAAGAATGCAGAGGAAACATACCATTTACTTCCTGACAAAGAAGTAGTGAACTTAAAATACAGAAAGAGACACATTTTGAAAAAAAAAGACTAATGTGGGAATTTGTTTTGCTGGACTATACAGATATGTATTAAAGGATTTATTTTCTTTTGCAGTCTGTTTTATCATTGCTTCTCTCTGGTTCATGTTTGTAGTTATTTAGAGCATTTTTTTCTTATGGCTATTGGAAACTTAATTTCTTCCTTTGAAAACTACTGGAACATTTATCAGTTGGCTCTTATTTTAGTAGACTTGAGTCACTTCCATATACATCTTAAATGGTAAACTCTTTTCAAAGAAATTTGTCACAAATGTTGTTATGGTTCAGTTATTTTAATTTTATCCGACTCTTCATGATTCCATTTGGGACTTTCTTGGCAAAGATACTGAAGTGATTTGCTGTTTCCTTTCTAGTTCATTTTACAGAAGAAAAAAGTGAGGCAAACAAGGTAAAATGAGTTGTCTGGGGTTACACAGCTAGTAAGTGTGTAAGCCAAATTTGAACTTATGTCTTCCTGACTCTCGAGCTGGCATACTATGCACTGCATCACCTATCTGCCCCAATTGTCATAAATAATTGTTTTTCAATTAACTATTTTCTTCTAATTTTAGCTTCATTAATTTTATATAGAAACTTTTCAATTTTATATAACCAAAGTTGTCCATGTGACCTGCTCTATCCCCTGTTTGGTCAAGAAATCTTTCCCTTTTCATAACCATAAAAGGTATATTCTTCATTATTCCTCTAATTTCTTTGTGAAATAGTCTTCTTTATCTAGGTCATATATGTATTTGGAGCTCGTTATTATATACATATATTACACAACTAAACAAGATACATAAAGCATTCCCAAGAAAAATCCATTGGAGACTTTTTTCCATAAAGGAATTTAAATTTGACAATCATTAATAGGAGAACTTCAATAAATAAGGAGATTAGGGGAAAATGGTATTACATGTGAACCATGACTGTCTATTGCATATAATTTACATTTTAAAAGTATGTAAAAAATCCAAAACATTAGTTTCAAAGCTATCCTCCCTATCTATATCTCCTTCTATTTTCTACTATTCATTTTTATTGTACTTTTTGTTCCTCCAAATAAATTGTTATTTTTTTCTAGTTCTATAATTAATTCTTTGATAGTTTGGTGTGATATTGAATCTATAAATTAATATAAGTAATACTGTCACTCTTATTACATAGGAATGGCTCGCTAACGAACAGCTAATAACTTTCCAATTATCTTAGTCTGTATTTATATAATGCACAGTATTTAGGCTTTTGCTCTAAACTGATTTTCTAATAGACTTATTTTCCAGTTATCCCAATAATGTTTGTTACATAACCTTTTTTCCACTACTTAAGGTATTTAACTTATTGTTTACTATACTACTAGGCTATTTATTGTTTAGTATGCTTATGCCATAGAATATAACCACTTTAATATGTTGTCTCTTTGCTAATAATTTATTTAAATTTTTTGGTCATTCATTAGACATTGAATTATAGTTTTCTTTCTCTGCTTTGTCTCTACCTAGTTTAGGGATCAAGACCACATCTGTACTACAGAAGGGATAATAGAATCCTTTTTTTTTATTTTTGCAAACAACATTTATTATTGGGGTTAGTTTTTGTTTGTTTGATAGAATTTCAATAAATTCAATAAATATAATTCTGTTTGTCCCGCCTTATGAACTTAATTTTTAGTATATTCAATTTCTTTGAGATTAGGTTACTTAAATTCTCTGTTTTTGGAATTCTTGACAAGATGGTCAACTGAACAAGAAGAAGATTGCCCACATGCCCACCATCTCTTATTCCTGCAAGACATTATAGTTCATACCAAATCAAATAACGATCAACAAATGCAATGAGAAACTATAGTATGTGACTTCTTCCAGCCTAGAACTACACAAAAAGTCAGCCAGTATCCTAAGTGTAATAGGAAAGGCTGCCTCCTAAGCAAAGAGAGTATAAAAACAACCAGATATGGGATGTGTGTAGCCAATAAGGATCTGTGTCCAGAGTCAGGAAGAGTAGATGGCTCCCTTGAGGAAGCCCTAGGGTGGTGAGGAAGTCCCAGGAAAAACACCTTAGAAACCTCAAGCAAGCAGTACCAAGCAATGAGATGATAAGCAAAGGGGTATCATAGCACTCAGACCAGATCAGCCCTAAAGTCACTAACAGTCTGAAGATTAAGTGCTTTAAACTTCCAAGATCCAAAGGGGCAGGGTGGAAGGGAGAAAGTTGGGATTTAACCTCCGGAAATCAACACAAGTGCCTAAGGGACCCAGGAAGAGGCTGGGTAACCACACTACTCAAAAGCACAGCAGATAGTGGAACCTAGCCCTGACACAAATCCCTAACTCAGGAATTAAATGTGAAGTTAAAACAAATTAAGCAGCATCCAGCATAAAAAAATTATTACCAAACCTCAGATCCCTCAAAACATTGATTGCTCTATAACAATTGCAACCGAAGACTCAAAGAAAAAAAAATTTGATATTCCACAAGTACTAAATAAAAAGCACTAAATAAAAAAATTAAATAAAAGAGAGGGAAGAAACCTGACTCCAATACAAAACTCAGAGTCAGCAACTGAAATGGATAAGATGAGTAAATCAAAGAAGATCCAGTCTAGCATAAAGCATTATTGCAAATTAACTCCATAAAAATTTTAAGAGACTCAAAGAAGAAAAAAAAATCATTTTACATAAAAGCTACATAAATACCTAGAAGAATAAAGCAAGATATAAAAATTAAATAAAAGCCCTTGAGGGAAAAAATAGGATAATTAGCTCAGAATATTAAATTGTAAACTTTACCAAAGATGGAATTCCTGAAAACTACAATAGGCCAAACAGAAATTAATAATTCCATGTAATAGCAAGAAATATTAGAACAAAGACTGAAAGAAAGGAATAAAACATAAGCTTCTGATATACAAAACAGCTAATTTTTTAAAAAGGTCAAGGAAAGATGATTTGAGAAACACTGAGTTCTGAAATCCATGGTTTTTTAAAATTCAGATATTCAAGAAATCATAAGTGAAAACTACCCAGATTTATTAGAACCAGAGAGAAAAGTAAATAGAAAGAATTGATTGATCACCTCCTGAAAGGAATTGCAAAAGAAAAAGTTCCAAAAATGTCATGGCAAAAATTCAGTTCCCATGTCAAAGAAAAATACGGCAAGAATCTATAAAGAAATTATGAGTAGCTACAGTCAATCTAATACAACATTGTTGAAACTTCTATTAAAAATGAGAGGATATCCAAAAGACAAAAAATATATTGCCTTACAACCAAGAGCAGCTTATCCTGCAAAGCTAAATATAATCCAACAAGAGGAGAAATGGAATTTAATGGAACAAAGAACTTTCAAGTATTTTGTGATGAAAAGATAAGAGTTGAGTAGGAAATATGAAATAAAAGCATGAGTCCAGAGGAGACTAGAAAAATAAATTTATTAAACAGTTGGAAGGAGATATATGATGACATAGGGCTAACATTCCAAGAAGGGGAAAAGAAATAAGTGTGAGAGACAAGAGACAGAGACACAGACAGAGAGACATACAGACAGACAGACAGACAGAGAGAGAGAGAGAGAAGGAGGGAGGGAGGGAGATGTACAAATATATCCAACAAGAAGGAAATGAACTGGGATAGGAAGAGTTAAGAGGAATGAAGATAATTGTGTAAAAGAAATAGTTTTTAAGCAAAACAAACTTCCTGATACTGAAGACAGGATTAAAAGAAGGGAAAAGGAAACAGAAAGAACTTAAGTCTAAGTGGAAAGCTTAACATCGCTGTTTATACAATTGGCGAAGGGCTAGATAAGCTAACTTATGAATGTAAACTAATACTATTGCACTATAAGAAATAGCACAAGAGGTGATTGATTTCTGAGAATTCTGGGTAGTATGAACTGATGCAGAATGAAATGAGCAGAACCAAGAGAAAAATTTATACAAAGACAACAATATTGTCAAGAAAATTTTGAAAGGCATAAAAGCTGGGATCAGAGCAATGACCAATCATGTCTCCAGAAAACATGATGAAGAGTGTTAGCTACCTCCTGAGAGAGAAGTGACGGATAGATGGATACAAGGTCTAGAGACATACATTTTTTTGAGATAGTGTTGGTGTGTATTCATTTTGCTTGATTATAATGGCCTATTACGAGAGGGTTTTTTTTAATCTTTCTTTGGTGGAGAGGTATATTTGAGAGCTGGTGAAAGAATAGGAATAATATTTTTTTTAAAAAAAAGATTTATTTAAACATTTTTAAATGAGCAGATAAAAGAAAATTCATTCAGAAGGAAACAAAATAAGAAAGACAATTTTGAAGGTGCTATAGAGGATTTATTATATATTTTTTCAAAAGTTAGTTGGGCAAAATAGAGATTCACAATTTTATATGGAATACTCTGTATTTTTCTATGTGTTCAGAAAATATCTTTTTTGATGATTAAATTCAAAATAAAATTTAAAACTTCAATTAATTTCATTTTTAGCTAACCTGAGAATTTTTTATTTCTTTAAATATTAAACTATTTTCTTAAAGCTATCAAGTTGGTTGATATGTAATTGGAGGAAATTATTTCTAATAATTTCTTTCATTTTGTGAGTTATCTTCTTTTACTCCTGATATTGAAAAATGTTATATTTCAGATTTGTATTTATTCTGCTTAACTTTCTTTTGTAGGGGGTTCTATTTGAGGGTGGGTGACAGTATAGGATTTGGTTTCCCTATAAAAAAAATAGACTAGCTAATGATTTATTTTTCTTATTATGTTCTTTAAAGGTCCTACTTTTGTTTATCAGTTGCTTTTAGTTTCACTGAACTATTTTTTGATTGTCTGAATTTGCAGGTTTATAGTGTGATAGGATTATTGTTTCCCTAAAATCGTCCCCTATTCTGCTCTTACCCTGAACATGGAGAAGTTTTACCTAAAACAAGACAGAGCTTTTCTTGGGATTTGATGGGCCTAGCTATCCACTTGCCAAATTAATTTTTTTCTACTGCATCCCTTGCCTTCACTGGAAAGTAATAAAGACACAAGCTATGGTCCTACAGTCTTTAGTTTCTTACTTAAAATTTCATAATCTTTGATAGTACTTTCTAGGTTCCTTCTGGCATTTTGTTCTCATACAGATTCTCGGAAATGGGTAAACATCATCTGTTTTAAGAGTGTGGGAGAAATTCTCAGTCATGTTTGGATATGTGTGCTGGGAAGACAACAGCTAATTCTTGGAAGAGTCAGAATTCAAATTCGGATCCTCTTAACTCCAATTCCTTAGAGGATAGGCATTTGCTTCCTCCCCAGAACATCCATTTCCTTCTTCAGGAAGAGATCACTTTTTTAAGTTCTAAGCTTTCAATTGTCTCTTTTTTTCTCTTGCTTCTCTCTGACACATCTGACATCTAACTTCCTAACAATGGTCCAGTTTCCTCTCCAATACTTTATAGTTTTTATTTCTCATTGCAACTCTGTTTTTTCCAAGCACTTTATTGTTCCTGAAAACATGAATTGTGGAGAGTCACTTCACATCCTCTTTTAAAAGGGAGAACCAGCCTATATTTGGAATATAGATCACAGTCACTTGGCTCAGGCTAATTCAAGTCACTGAAAAAAATCTCCTCCTCTCCATACCAATTGAGATTTGAAGCTTTGTTTCACTGAATTTATTGTGGGTAGTTCAGCGAAGCTTTCAAGTACTCCTTTAAAAGATATAGATAGATAAAAAATAAATATTTAAAAGGGATAGATATAGTTATATGTGATATATGTATTTTTTTTCCTGGAGGCAGTGCTCATGTCTGATACAAAGGATAGTTTGTTAGTAAAAGAACAGGCTTCCAGAAAGGACCATGGGAAGGGAAGGTAGAGTGAAATTGGGGCAACAGAGAGCTGGGGCTGACATGAATAGGTATGAGGGAGGAGGATATAATGACCAGATAAGGGAGCTTTTGTTTAGGGAAGTTTAAATCATAGCAATTCTGAGTGGAACCATAGATCAAGAGCAATGGTGATTGTAGCAAGTGTCTGAAACCAAAACCAAACCCAGGGTTTCCTGACTGTAAGTCAGGAGTTCTTGACCTTTTTTTTGTCCCTGAAAACTCTTGATCAGTCTTAAAATGAATTAGACAAAATATCTAAGATTACAAAGAAAACCTATTATATTGAAATAATTATCAAAAATTTTAAAGCACCAACAAACAAGTTTAAGGACCCCAGGCTATAAAACCCTGCTAGAGTCATTGACCTCAACAGGAATGAGATAATATTTGTAAAAAGCACTTCACGCAGTGTCTGGTACATACTAGGTACTATATCAATCCTTATTCCCTTTCTGTCTTCTCTTCCCATTTCCCATCCAACCTGACTTGTCTTGAAGAGGAATCTATAAAATAATACCACCTCCCTCCCGTAAACTTCCACTCATTTCTAAGGCCCCTTTCTGACCTTATTGCTTGGGGATCCAAAATGAGCACTTCAGTTACCATTCCATGTAAATCACTGCATTGGGAAGGTGTACAGAGGAACAAACTGGGAGACTTGAACCTCACAGGCAAGCTGCTTGCCAGCCAAAAATTGTGGAGCTTCACTTTCGCTTTTGCCATTCAGAAATCCAGCTCTGAACATCTGACCAAAGCCCCTGAGCTCTTTGTGAAAGCAGTTTGGGGATCTTTTGATTCCCTGCAAAAGTAGTTATTATCAGACAGTGTTCATATTATGTTTGTGTGTCCTTGAAAGAGACAGAGTGAATTCACTCAGAAGCAGAAATAACTTCAAAAAGGATAGCTCCAGGGCAGGTAAGTAGGGGCAAGAAGGAGAGAGGATGAGTGTCCCACAGAGGCCCATCTATCACCTAGGAGAAAAAAAAAGAAGGTAAGGAGAGCCATCAACCTGAAGGGCGACTCACTTTCCCCACATGCAGCAGTAGCCAAACTGCCTTTAAAGGCACAAACAGAAAATTTCATTAGTTGAGGGCAGACAAAAGGGAATAGGAAAGAGAGGAAGTACATAATTATTTCTCTGATTCATATGATCATAGGATTTAGAGCTAGAAAGAGGCTTAGATTATAATCTAATCCACTGGTTCTCAAATTCTTTGATCTCAAGAACTTTACACTTAAAAATATCGAGGAGCCCTCCCCCATAAAGAGTTTCTACTCATATGGATTATATTTATTAATATTTACCATATTAGAAATGAAAACATGTTCTATCTCCCAACTGGGCATTTTTACTGTCATTCACCCATGCCCAGAATAATACTCTCTCTGTCTCTGTCTCTCTCTCTCTGTCCCTCTCTGTCTCTGTCTCTCTCTCTCTACCTCTCTCTCTCTGTCTCTGTCTCTGTCTGTCTGTCTGTCTCTCTCTCTCTCTCTCTCTCTATTCATCAGCATTTCCACATTTCTCTTAATTGTACTGCCTTCCCTGTGCTATGTCCTATTTATCCTGCACATAGCTGACTTGTATATGTTGATTTTATGTTGTCTCCCTTCCTCACTGGACTGTGATCTCCTTGAGAGTAGGGAATTAAAATTTTTTAACTTAATTTTTTAAATTTTCAATTCTAAATTTTTTCTTTTCTTGTGAAGGCCAGAAAAACAAAATTCGTATATATGTGTGTGTGTGTATATGTACGTATATATGTACACACACACACACATATATAGTCATACAAAACAAGTCCTTACTTTAGCCATGTCAAAAAAAAAAAAGCAAGAAAGGAAGAGAAGAAAATATGCTTCAATCTGCACTCTGAATCCATAAGCTTTCTATTTGGATGTGGAGAGATTGTTTCATCATGAGTCCTTTGGAGTTCTGGTTGACCATTGTGTTGATCAGAGTTGCTAAGTCTTTCAAAGTTGATTATTTTTACACTTCTTGTTACTGTATAAATTATTCTCCTAGTTCAACCCACTTCATTTTTCATCAGTTCCTACAAATCTTCCCAGGATTTTCTGAAACTATCTCCATAATATTTTTTAATTTTTTTTTTGCAGCACAATAGTATTCTGTCACATTCATATACCATAGCTTGTTTAGTCATTTACCAATTGGGCATCCCCTCAGTTTCCAATGCTTTGCCACCACAAAAAGAGCTGCTATAAATATTTTTGTACATATATATATATATATATATATATATATATACACTTTTCCTCTTTCTTTGATCTTTTTGGGATATAGAATTAGTAGTAGTATTACTGTGTCAAAGAGCTTAATAAGTTTTGGGGTGTAGTTTCAAATGACTTGCCATGATTGGACTAATTCACAGCTCTATTAACAGTGCATTCCTGTACCTGTTTTCCCATAGCCCCTCCAGCATCTGCCATCTTCCTTTTTTGTTATTTTAATCAATCTGATGTAGCAGAAACTGTCTTTTACCTTTCTTTGGTATTCCCAGCACTTTATACCGTCCCTGGTACTTGATAAATGTTTACTGACTGTTAATAAGAAAGAGTTCCGTGGAGCCCCAGAAAAGACCTCAGGGACCCCAAAGGACTCCCAGAACACTGATCTATTTGCCCAAAGTCAGGGTAGTAATGTAAGGGCTGGTAATGTAGCCCAACCCCCTTGGCTCCTAATTCTGATTTATTATATTAATAGGAAAGGATCTGCCAATATACAATTTATAGTCTTAGAGAGTTGTCTGAGCCTTAGGGAGGCTGACTTGCTCAGGTCCCCACAGTCGGTAAGTAAGATTTGAATGTGGGTGTTCATGACTCCACTCCAAAACTAATTATGATATTACCACTTCACACTTGCCTGTTTCATTCACGTTGTTTTTATGTCTGTTATCCTGTTTGATCCCGGGTCCCCAGGAGGTAGGCAAGGAAGGTATGAAGAAACCATAGCCTGGAGAAGTTACATGAGTTGTCCAGGTTCACACACCAAATTAGTAGCAGGGCCAGAAAAGGCCAAGTTTCCCAATGTCCACCCCAATGGGCACCCTGGGAAATTACCTTGTCTAATAAAGGGTCAGCATAAGGTATCTCTTACCAACAGTTATAGCTATCCATAAACGCAATGGGTTTCTTGAAAAAGGTGTAGGGAGTTATACCTAACTAGATTTAAGGAAAACTGGGAAGGAAAGGAAAGGAAAGGAAAGGAAAGGAAAGGAAAGGAAAGGAAAGGAAAGGAAAGGAAAGGAAAGGAAAGGAAAGGAAAGGAAAGGAAAGGAAAGGAAAGGAAAGGAAAGGAAAGGAAAGGAAAGGAAAGGAAAGGAAAGGAAAGGAAAGGAAAACAAAGGAAAGCAAAGCAAAGGAAAGCAAAGCAAAGGAAAGCAAAGGAAAGCAAAGGGAAAGGAAAGGAAAGGAAAACCATGCTCACTTTTTAAAGATATAGAAAGGATTCCTGCTCAGGTGAAAGTTAGATTAGATGACTTATAAGGCCCATTCTGCCTCTATGATTCCAAGAATCTGCCAGTTGTCTAACCCTACATCCTCCCTACCTACTATAATACATAATGGCTCCCTGTGTGACCAAGAAATTCACAGGGAAGGTTGTCCAAGAGGAGCAAATCAAATAAAAACAAAACTCTTAGGGATTGGATGTGGATTTGGGAGATGTCAGATTTCCCCATGTTTTGACCACAGAAGAGATACATGGTAGCAGTGCAGTACAGGGCAAAGAATGCTCAAATTTGAATCAGAAGACCTGAATTCAAGTCCATATCTGTTACTGACCCTGTATCATCTTGAGTTTCTTCATGCAAAATGGAGGTAATCATATACTACCACCTTTGCTGGACTATAGTGAAGACCAAATAAGATAATGTAAGTCATCCTGTAACTAAAACACATGTAACTACTATTTCTCGCTATATTTCTTTATTAAGTAAGAATACTCCATAAGCCTCTTCTAATGTCCCATCCTGTACTCATTGGCAGCCCTGACCCTAAGAAGAGATTTGCCCTGGGAAGGAGCTCACTCAGAATCACAGACTCTTAATTCTAGGAGGGACCTTAGAAGTTACTGAGTACAAACCCTTCCAAAATAAGAATACTGAAACCCAGAAAAGGGACATGACTCACTGAGAGACACAACGGTATTATCAGTGAGAGAAGCAGTACCAGCACCCAGGCTTCTATTTCCCTAGCCGGTGCTCTTTAAATAAAGTCGGGTATCCCCTAAACTTAGCAATGGGAGAAGTGAAGGTGGAGGAGAATTGATGGTTGCATAAATAAAGAGAGGAGTTGAGAACAGAAAAAAATGGATGATGTGCCCTTATTAAATCAATTGGTTAACAGTGAAGAGATGATGGCTTCTAGTCTTTTAGCAATAAGAGATGTTACAGAAGGAGTGAAGAAAAAAGGGATAGAATCTAGGACATGAAAAGAGGGTTACCAAGTCAAGGGAGAGAGGGAGCCCAACTCAAGTGCACTATCATGAGGGAAGAAGTAACTCTTTCAGTGGATAAAAGGAGCCTTCTGATAGATTTAATCTAGGATAGGGGCAGGGAATCTGTGACCTCAAGGCCACATATGGCCCTCTAGGTCCTCAAGTGCAGCCCTTTGACTCAATCCAAACTCTCTTTGATAGTTTAGATGGGATAGAATTGAATTTGTTAATTCTAAATAATAATCTAGAATTTATACTAACAATGTGCAACTATATTTGGTAATAGTTACATATTATTTTAGAATTTATAATGATTCTAAATAATAATTTTAAATAATAAAATGTTAATTTAAGTAGTATTTTTTTAACATTGTGATAGCCCACCAATGAGCAATTAATATAGTTCCTAGTATTTGTCTATATTCTTTGAAGGGTGCTTTGTAGTTGCACTCATATAATTTCTGTATGTATGAGTGTTGACAGGTGGAATCCTAGATATTTTATACATTCTGTAGTTATTCTGAATGGATTTTTTTTCTATCTCTTCCTCCTGAGTTTTCTTGGTAATACTCAGGAAGGCTGATGATTTTGTGAGCTTATTTTACATTCTGCTCATTTTCTTGAGGTATTAAATATTTCAATTAATTTTAGCAGAATCTTTAGAGTTCTCTAAGCAGATCATCATATTAGCTGCAAAAAGTGGTAATTGTGTTTCCTCTTTGCACAGCCTTATTCTTTAAATTTCTTTCTCTATAGAGAGGATTGGTAGTTATATTCAATAGTGGGGACAATAGATATGTTTATTTTATGTCTGATCTTACTGGAAAGGTTGCTAGCACTACATGCCTACATATATATGCATATATATGCATACATGTGTGTATTTTTTATTTTTAGATAGCATTTATCATATTAAGGAATGGTCTGTTGCTGTACTTTTTTGTTTTTAAAATAAATGAATGTTGCATTTTGTCAAAAGATTTTCTGCTTCTACATGTGATTTACATTATTTTTCTTATTAATATGGTCTGTTGTATTTACAATCTTCCTAATATTGAACCAGATCTTTATTTTTGGCATAAATCCAACCTGATCATAATATATAACTTTTAAAATATGCTGTTGTAACTTCTTTTAAAATATCTTATTCAATACTTATGCAACAATATCCATTAGAAATACTGGTCTACACTTTTTCTTTTTCTATTCTCTTTCTCCTGGGTTTAGGTATTAGGACCATATTTATCTCACACAAGGAATTTTGCTTGATTCCCCCTTTTCTCTGTCTTTACAAATGATTTAAATAATAAAATTAATAGTTCTTTGAACATTTAATAGAATTAACTTGTAAATACAGATCTAGTACTAGGTTTTTCTCCCCTTTTGTAGTTGCTTTATAACTTGTTCAATTTCTTTTTTCTGAGATTGTGTTACTTAAATTATCTGTTCTTGATCTACTCATCTGAGTACTTTATACTGTCATTAATATTCATGCTTTTCATTTATGGGTTATTTGCAATGTAATGGGACAAAATAATTTCTAGGTACTTCCTGTTCTTTTTTGCGTGTGAATTCTCCCTTATCATTTTTAAATATGGGAAATTTGACTTTTTTCTGTTATTATCGGATTAGTCAATAGATAATCAATTCTGTCCCTTTTTTTCCTTCAAGAAACTGGATGGGAATTTTTTATAGACTATTTATCAGATAAAGGTCTCAGATTTCAGTAAGAACTTTGTCAAAGCTATAAGAATACATGTCATTCCCCAACTGATGTTGGACATGAACAGGTAGTTCTCTGACAAAGAAATCAAAATAATTTACAGTCATGTGAAAAAAGTGCTCTAAATTTTTATTGATTAGAGAAATGAAAATTAAAACAACTTTGAGAGATCATTTTACACGTACCAGATTGGCAAAAATAGTTGAAGGGGAAAGAAACAATGCTAGAGGAGATGTGGGAAAATATGGACACTAATTTGCTGTTGGTGGAACTGTGAACTGATTCAACAATTCTGGAGAACTATATGGAATCATTCCCAACACTATTAGATCTATTTGCAAAGATGATGAGGGAGAAAGAAAAAGAACCTATATGTTCTAAATATTTTATAGCAGTTCTCTTTGTGGTGGTAAATAACTGGAAATTTCAGTGATGTCTGTCAACTGGGGAATGGCTGAACAAGTTGTGGTTTATTATTGTGATGGAAGATTACTGTGCTATAAGAAATGACGTGCTTGATGATCTTAGAAAAATGTGGATAGATTTTTGTGAAATAATGGAGTGAAATAAACAGAACCAAGACAATTTTGTAATACCAATATTGTTTTAAGAACAACTTTGAGTGACTAAGTCATTTTGGCTGTTGTAAATACCCAGATTAACTACAAAGGACCTATGAAGGAAGACTATTGGCATCCAGAGAAAGAACAAAGAAATACAAGTGTGTATAGAATGATTTTTACACACACACACATAGACACAATTATTTATATGTATATATAATGCATATATATACATATATGTATATAAATTACGTATATAAGTTCTATCTGATGGTAGCCATTGGGGTGGGGGAAAGGAAGAAAAAAAAGTTATATGATTAATATATATTTTAAAAGAATAGGAACTTGTACACTATAAATTTGCAGTTTCATGTGCAATCACTTTTCTTTTTTCTATTCTACTATGCTATGGAAATGTTTGTTTTATTTCTTAGGTGCAGAATGAAATAATATTTTTTAAAAAAACATTCAGTTTTATTTCTCAATATGAAAATATTTATCTTCAGTTTCATATATCTCCTCTTAATCTTAAAGATTTATCTTTTTGTGCTTAATTTTTTTATTTCCTTATTGTTTTTCTAGGTTTTTTCCTATTATATGCCCAATTAATTATTTTTTTCTTTTGTGGTTAAAAGTGTTTACAGATATAATTTTATCCTAATGACTATAATGACTGCATCCCCTAAGGTTTGGCATGTTGTCTTATTATTTTCTTTGGTTAATTTGTCTATTATTGTTCTGATTTATTCTTTGATCCACAAATTCTCTAAGACTGAATTATTTCACTTCCATTAAAATTTGAATGCATTCTTATGCCCTCTATTGAATGTGATTTTTATTGTGTTGTAGTTAGTAAAGTATGTGTTTAAAATATCTGCTTTTCTGTATTTATTTTTCATGTTTTTATGCACATGGTCAATATTTGTGATACTGAGAAATATTTCATTAAATTCAAAAGAGCTATCAAATTCAGTTTCTAAAAAAATTCCATCCAGGTCCTTAACAACTTTCTTATTTTTTTTTTTGTTAGATTTGTCTAGGTCTGAAAAGATCACATTAAAGACCTCAATTATTATAATTGTATTGTTATCATATAGTTTTCCCTGGGATTCAATTAACTTTTCTCTTATGAAATTGGGTAGTACAGTGGATAGAGCACTGGGTTCAGAGTCAGGAAGACTTGAACTCAGATCTATCCTTAGACACTTACTGACTGTGTGATACTGGGCAAATCATTTAACCTCCGGATGCCTCAGTTTCCTCAACTGTAAAATAGGAATCAAAATAGCATCTACCTTCCAGGATTGTGAGGATCAGGTGAGATAATATTTGTAAAGCACTTGGCACAGTATCTGACAGAGAGTAGATGCTTAATAATAAATCACCTTTAAGCATTTAAGTTCTATAGCATTCAGCATAAATAGAATAAACATTGGCTTTATCTCATTATCTATGGCTCATAATGTAGTTTCTCTGTTAATCTCTTTTAACAATGTCTATTTTTACTCTTGACTTGTCTGAGACCATAATAGCTACCCCTGATTTTTTTTATAATTCATTTGAAGATATAATAAATTCTCATCTAATCTCTCATTTTAATTCCTTGTGAATCTGTTTCAGATTAACAATATGATAATCATATTGTTGGATACTGACCTCCAATTCATTTTGCTACCCTCTTCCATGTGTTTGGTGAGTCTATCTATCTACATGTGGGTATATGCACGTATACACATATATATGCATATATTTTATATCAGATAATATAATCAAAGGATTTTATTATTGTTCATTTGTTACCGTCATGTCCAACCCTTTGTGATCCCATTTGGGGTTTTCTTGGCAAAGATACTGGAGTGGTTTGCCATTTCCTTCTCTGGCTCATTTTGCAGATGAGGAAACAGGCAAACAGGGTCAAATGATTTGCCCAGGGTCAGGAAGATGAGTCTTTCTGACTCCAGGCCCAGTGCTCTATCCACTACACCAATTAGCTGCTTCAATGGAAGGAGATATATGTAAATGTGTGTGTGTACACACATATACATATATATATACACATATATGTTTATGTATGTATATATTAATGTGTGCATATGTGTATGTGTATGTGTATACATGCCATTCTCAGCGGATGGAAATGGGATGGACTCACCCAACAAATGGAGAAGTATAACAAATTGAATTGGAAAGCACCATCCAACTGTATGTATTTAAATACATATATACATTTAAACACATAAATACAATATATGTGTGTATTATATATACACACATGTACATATACATCTGTATATATACACATATACTGTTGGATTCACCTATACGCATGCATCCCTCTATCACATAATGTTATACATTGTCTTTCCCACCAGCTCTCTCTTTGCAAAGCAGGTAGAGAAAGAAATGAAATCAGCGCTAGCGAACTATAAAAGACCTCATCTGTTCTTCCTCCTCTGCTCCTTCTCTGTTCATTAAACCCAGATGCCAATATCTAATTCTTACATTTTCTTTTTTTAATCCCTTTTATTATCCAGATTTCAAAGTTGACCTTCGTTTTTCTCAAAGTTTCCCTCCTTTATTTCACCCCCACATATTTCCTTGTTGACTTTAATGTGTTTCTACAATAAACTTTGTGTGTTTATGTGTGTGTGCATGTGTGTTCAATATTCCTTTGGCCAGTTCAGATAAGTGTAAGGTTCATGAAATGCCTACTCTGCCTCTATATTTCCTCTCTATTTGTACACTCCTTTTCTTGTTCACCCCAATTATGCAAAATAGTAACTTTTACCCCTTCTTTATCTTTTCCCTAATATGTTCCTTGTCATCTCCCTTTTCTTTCATCCCTTAAAACCAACCAAACAGAATAAAACCACTCCTAGCCCCTGTGTTTGTATGTTACTTAACTCCCTCTGTCACCCTTGAAGACAATGTAATTCTAAAGGGATATTTTTCTTATCCTAGTAAAATACATGCTCTTTTTTTATCATTTATCCTCTTCTAATTGCCTCTCTAGGCTCCTGTGTTTGCATGTCAAAATTTCTACTCATTTCTAGTCTTTTAATCAGGAATTCTTGAAATTCCTCAATTCCAGTTGTCCTCAAGTTGTCATCCACAGACCTCTAAGTGTCCATGAGTCCCTTTTAGGAGGGTTTGCAAGGTCAACACTGCTTTCATAAGAGTACTAAGATGTTATCTGCCTATTAAAATATTCTTCTGTTTCCCATCTACATATCTATGTGAAGCTGGATATTTTTCATACATTTCAACCAAATCAATGTATCACAAAAGACTGAATGAAGAAGTAGTATGAAAATCCAATTGTCTTCTATTAAACCAGATATTAAAGAGATTTACAAAAAAATATGTAGTATAATACTAAATCTCATGCTTTTCTGTTTCGAAAATTATTATTGTTAATGTTTTTTATGCTAACACAAATTGATTTTTCACTGTTACCTTTAAATGAACTAATATGTATTTTAAAGTATTCATTTTAATTTATTTATGGTAAATATTCATAGATATAATCCATGTAAACAAAATCTTCTCAGGGTTCTCAATAATTTTTAAGAGTATAAAGGGGTTCTGAGACCAGAAAGTTTGAAAAATGCTACCATAATCTATTAAAGATCCATTCCTGTCCCCTCCCTTGTAGAAATATGTTCTGTTTTTAGGGTAAGTTATTCTTAGTTTAAATTCATAAACTTTTTTTCCTATAGGATATCATATTTTAAGACTTTTCTCTCCTTTAAAGTAGTTGAATCCAAGTCTCATGTGATGCTGACTGTGATTCTTGGTATCTGAATTATTTATTTATGGTTGTTTGCAAATGTTTTCCTTTTGAATTATTTCTTTGTGGTTGTTTATACATTTTCTTTTTCCTTTGACTTGAAGGTTCTGGATTTTAATTATGCTATTCCTAGATGCTTTCAATTTAATGTCTATTTTAAGAGATGATCCATTAATTCTTTCTATTTTTCACTTTGCTACCCACTCCTTGGCTCTAATATATCTAATATATCTTATTTGTGATTCCTTGAAATTACATCCAGGTTTTTTGCTTGGTAATGGTTTTCAATGAATGTGATTATTCTTAAGTTATCTGTCAACTTGTTTTTCTTGTCAGTTTTTTCTTGATAATAGATATCTTTCAACTTCTCCTATCTTTTCAAATTTTTGAGTTTGTTCTAATATTCTTTATTATCTCATGGAGTTCTGGTTGGTCCTTTAGATGACAGAGGTAGTAAGTAGTAGAGCTGATATTCAAATTCAAATCTCTGACCCCATATCTGCTGTACTTTTCACTGTTCAAAGCTTCAGTTCAGCCAAGATAGTGAAAGTCCCTTTTAAAAAAGAAAATATTAGGGGGAGCTAGGTGGTACAGTGGAGAGAGCACCAGCTCTCTAGTCAACTCTGAGTTCGAATCCAGTCTCAAACATTTACTAGCTGTGTGACCCTGGACAACTCACTTAACACCAATTGCGTCCAAAAATAAATCCAAAGATATTATTTAGGAAAGGGTAACAAACTAAGTCAGTGTGATAAATTAATTCACAATTCAGTGGAAGGGAAAAAGCCAGGCTATCAAATTGCCTGTGCAGAGAAAGTTAGGTGTACCAAAGGCACCTCATGGATTAATCCTAGCAGAGTACTAGAGCCCAGGATAAGAGAAAAGGAGGAGAAGACCATATTGGGATAAGAAGAAAGTCAATAAGGATTTTTAAAGCATCTCCTATATGCCAGGCATACTAAGCACTTTACAAATATTATTTCTTCTCACAATAACCCTGGAAGGTAGGTTTTATATTATTATCCCTAGTTTATAGATGAGGAAACCAAGGCAAAACTTAAGAGGATAAGTGACTTGCCCAAGATCTTATTTAAGTTTAAGTGTCTGAGTCTAGATCTGAACACAGCTCTTCCTGACTTCAAGTCAAGTACTTTATTAACTGTGCCACTTAGTTGCCTCTAGGTGGCAAGGAGCAAGAAGGAGTTGGGGGGCAACCAAAACCAAATGTTATCGACTTCTTATCTGTTTCTACTTCTTTACTAGTAATAAATGCTACTGGAGAAATGAAAAATTCTAGAAAATAAACTTCTTTCTTTCAAAAACTTATAGTCTAGATAGACTGAAATGAAGTTAGTCAGGCATGACCTGTCCTTGATGAAGTCACGCTGGTTTTTTGTAAGCACTATTTTCATATCTAGATGTTCAGCAACTATCTCTTTAATGATTTATTCTAGAATTTTCCAGGAAATCAAAGTGTTCAACTCTCATTGATTGACTATAATTCTATTTCTGTGATTTTATCGTATCGTAATTCTGTCACTGACTGCCTACAGCCCACATTTTTAGATAGGATTCCCTAGGGTAGCAGACAAAGGATGAAATGAACCTTTGTTTCCTCAAGCTTTTCATCTTTCACCCACCACGCTAGTAAAGGAACTCTCAAAACTCCAGAGTCCATGAACTGAGGTTAAAATCTCTGATTGAAGTTTGAGGTAGGGGAGCTGCCTTCTCACCTAGGAGGCTAAAGGCCCCGCCCGGGACCCACAGAGTGGGAGCCACCCAGCCAGACTTCACAGGCCCAGAGGGTAGAAATCAGGCAAGAGGTAATCTGACAACAGCCTTGGTCCTGTTCTTAAGGTCTTTTTGTCTTACATCTGAGAGCTAGGCCTCCAACTGCCTGCCAAACATTCACAAAACAAAAATGATTAAAAAGCTAGAGATATTGACTCATGAGTAAACTCGAAGAAAAAAAAAACACAATAGCCCTAAATATGTTTAGCTTGGCCCTGTGACAAAGGGGAATACAACCGATTCTGAGAAGGAAGGAAATTAACAAAAAAGATGGGAGAGGGATTGTTTAGAGAGGGATGACTAGAAGAACTGAATAGTAGCAAACGGGAAAAAAATTCTCTTTGTTAACAGTAGAGAAAATGCTTTCCTAATAGCAACTCTACTTCTAAACTAAGGGAAGTGTCCTATAAGGAGTTTGGAGATTGATGTCAAAAGTTATGCAACCTGTAGTACTCTAGGGTCTCCATTCTGCATGGTGGAAAGGTGAGAGATGATGAGAGGGGCAATGGCTGGAAAAGAGTCACTAATAATGACCCACCCATCTCTTGGTGCCTCCTAGATATTCTAAGACCATAGTATCATGAAAAAAGCTGGGCTGGGAGCCAAGAGACTCAAGTTTGAGTCCTACCTTCATTACTTCTTGTTCAATCATTTCAGTCATGTCCAATTCTCCATGACCCCATTATGGGGATTTCTTTGCAAAGATACTGGAGTGATTTCCCATTTCCTTCTCTAGCTCATCTTATAGATGAGGAAACTGAGGTAAATAAGATTAAGGGACTTGCCCAGAGTCTCACAGTTAGCACATATCTGAGGCCAGATTTGAACTCAGGAAGATGAGTCTTCCTGATTCCATGCCCAGCATTCTATCTACTATACCACCTACTGCCCCCACCATTACTTATAAGCTACATAAAGGAGCCTCAGTTTCCTTACCTCTTAAATGGATATGATAATCACTGCTATGCAAACCTCACACAGCTGTTGTAAGGATAAATTAAGAGATTGTGTAAGCAATCACTTTGCAAGCTGTTAAACGTGATGTGAGGAATCATTCCAAGACATTACTTAAAGAAGTTTTGGTTTTGCCTCAGTTTCTCTGCACCAAAATTTTTTAAGGAAAGAAAGCCATTAAACTAAGCACGTCTGGCACTAGATATTACTAATGTCTGTGATCGCTAAATACTATTCTTGAGCAAACAGCAAGGCCTTACCTCTCCCACTTTGGGTTCCATAGCACAGTATTGCATACAAATTGCAAACTTTCTTGAGTTGAAAGTGATCTCTGTGTAAGTACAAGTCAAAGAGATCTCTTCAAACACCTTTCCTTCAGTCACCTTCTAGCCACTGTTTTTCCACCAGTTGCAACAAGGGCTTAGGGGCACCCAAATGTTAAAGTAATAATAAAATAAATAATAGTATCAAATTATATTAAATATAACAAACATAATACAATTAATAATAAAAACAAATAATGTCAAAGAAATAATAGAAATAAATTTTAAAAGAATAGCCCTAATGATGAGGAAGACAATTATGCAGAGTATTCTAGTTCATATGGCAAGTAAGAATGTGAATTTATTATGGAGAATATATAAATACATGTTTCTTCCCTGATGGAGAGCAGTCGTGAGACAGCTATTTAAAATTCACTCTCTAGTGTGTCCACTTCTCTGGATCTGTTTTGAGACAGGCAGGAAAGGAAAAAGGTGAGTATCAGGAATGATGTGTCTTTGAGTCTGTCTTAAGTTATCTCAAAAAACACATGGACAGATTAAAAAAATTAATCCATAATAAGAGCTCATTTTCTATAGCACTTTAGAGTTTATTAAATACTTTTTAACTTCTGAGCCATTCTTGCCTCTTCCCTCTCCCTCATAACAACACAGCTGCCAAGTCATATCAATTCTATCTCCCCAATGTGTCTTCTGTCCATCCAACTTCCATGGCCACCATCTTCTTTCAGGCCCCTGTCACTTCTCACATAGACCATAACGATAGCCTCCTAATTGTACTCTCAGGTTCCTGTCTGATACCTGTCCTCACCAAACTCATTAGCCAAAAGAGAGCTAAAAGCCATCTTCCTGAAGTGCAAATTTGACTGGTTTGCTCTCAAGCTCAAGGATCTTTATAGGAACTTCTTATTATGTCTAAGATGGAACACAAAGTCCTCAGCTTGATTGTGAAAGTCTTTTACTGCATATTACCATTCCTCCTCTCCCCCTCCCCCTTCCCAAGCATTCTACATTCCAGTCACACTAGCCTCCTTACTGTTCTTCTGCAGCACATTCTACCCTCTACCCTCCATGTCTCTGGTATATATCCCTTCCTCACTTTAGAACTCCTCAGAACCTCTTAGAACTCCTAGCTCTTGCTAAGGTACAGTTTATGTTAGCATTCTTTCCACCTGCCAATTATCCTATATATTCTCAACTGTTTATTTGGTGCATGTCACCAGGAGAATGCAAGTTTCTTAAGGGAAGTGATTGTTTCTAGTTTTATCTATATTCTCAGTACCCAGCACAATGTCTTGTGCAGTGTAGAGGCTTGTTGAATTGTTGAATTGGATTAGGTAGATTGTACAATATTTTTTATGCCCATTTTATAGGTGTAACTGAGGCTCCCAGTTTATAGGGAAATTGAGGCTGGGAAAACTTAAATGACTTGCAGGTGACCTCACGGCAAGTTCTTGAGTCAAAACACAAATTCAGACCCTTCTTGACTTCAACTCAGTAATATTTCCAGCAAACCACACTGCCTCTTCACCAACAAATAAACATGGAGTATGTACTATGAGCCTAGGAATGAGCTACATGCTGGGGAAAATGCAATTCAGAATTGCAGAGAGGAAAAGGGAGGGGACAGGGCACATAAAGCAAGAAAGAGCTCTAATTCCTTGGCTGCCATACCTCTTTCTCTTTGCCAGAGTTCTAAACTCCAAGTTGAAATGTAATGATTTCTGAGACTTCTGAGCAGAAGTATATTGCTATTTTGGTTCTTCTAGCATCCTTTCTCCTTCTGGTAATGCTCATCAACTAGCAAACCAGGAGGCAAAGGGTTAACTCAGAAATGATCACAGAAGCACAGAATTTGAGAGTTAAAAGTTGGAAACCATCAATTTCATCCATACAAGAAAGAAATTCCCAATATATAGGTTGTCCCAAAAGTCTTGGTACACTTTTAAGCTAATAAAGCCACATGAAAAGTTGGCCACCCAGTCTTTGCTGAAGAAATTCAAGCAAGGATAACTCCCACTCTTGTGGGGCAATCCATCCCATCTTTGGACAGTTCACATCAAACCTAAACTAGCCTCTAAAAATTGCACCATTACTCACCCCAAAAGAATAAGTCGAGTCTCTTCTACATCTGACAGCTTTTCAAATACTCAAAGACAACTATAGTGTATCCTCTGAGTTTTATCTTCTCTAGGCTTCATGTGGCACCTTCAGCTGATCTTCCTATGGTTCTATGCCCTTCACCATCTTGAATGTTTTAATTTGGACATTCTTCAGCTTATCAGTGTCCTTCTTAAACCATGGGGCCATGAATGAATGGATGAAGTTTTTATTAAATATTTTATACATCAAACTCTGTGCAGAGGATACAAATTGAAAAAGTGAGACAGTCCCTGTTCTCAAATGTCTCATAGTCTAATTGAGGGGGAAAAAAACACAAAAGAAAGTTCATCTACTGAGCAGATGGAAAGATCCAGAATTCCTAAGGGTACTACATTGGGCCAATGAAAAGGCCTAGGAGTCCTTAGGTTAGAGAAAAAAGGTCTGATAATAGTGCTAGAAGAAGATGAGGGAAGTGGCAGGATTTAGTGGTAAGGAAAGTGGTAGGAGCCGGTGGTCCTCCCTAACATCTGAAAGAAAAATGTTGTTGAATTTCATCTCATCTAAGACCTGTGAGGAGTCAAACATTCCCCCAGAAAGGAAGAAGGCAATGGGGGAGGGTACTTTCTGTAATGTAAAGTCTTCCCACCATCTGGCCATCCTAGGAGAGTTATGGGAACTGAACACAATACTTTCTATTAAGATTGACCATGGCTGAATACGGTAAGACTATCTCCTCTCAAGCTGTGAACTGATCTGACCAGTCTGAAGAGTAATTTGGAACTATGCCCAAAGCAAAACTGTGCATACCCTTTGATCCAGCAATAGAGCTACTAAGTCTATATCCCAAAGAGATCAAAAGAAGAAGGAAAGAGACCTATTTGTACAAGAATATTTATAGCAGCTCTTTTTGTGGTTAAGATTTGGAAATCAAAGGAACACCCATCAATTGGGAAATGGCTAAACAAGCTGTAGTATAAGATTGTGGTGGAATATTGGGCTATAAGAAATGACAAGCAGGATGATTTCAGAAAAAACAGGAAAGACTTATATGAACTGATGCAAAGTGAAGTGAACAGAACCAGGAGAACACTGTACACAGAAACAGCAACAGTGTAAAATGAAGAACTCTGAATGACTTAGCTTTCTCAGAAGTACAATGATCCGAGATAATCCCAAAGAACTAATAATGAAGTATACTATCTGCCTCCAGAGAAAGAAATTATATTGTTTGAACACAGACAGAAGCATGCTGGTTTTCATTTTCTTTCACTCTTTTTCTTTTATTCTAATCTTCTTATACAAAATGACTAATATGGAAATGTTTTACATGATTGCATATGTAAAACCTATATCTGATTGCTTACTCTCTCAGGAAGGCAGGAGGAGAAGAGGGGAGAGAATTTGGAACTTAAGCCTTTAAAAAATGTTTAAAAGATTATTTTAACACATAATTGGAGGAAAAAAATACATATAAAATACATATAAAAAGACTATCACCTTTCTATTCCTGTAGTCATGTCCCTCTTAACGATGCCCAAGACTGTATTAGCTTTTTTGATTGTATCACGCATGACTTATGCTGATCTTGTAGTATGTAAAAATGGCAGATCTCTTCAGAAATACAACTGTGTCTCCTAAATCTTATATACGTAAAATTGATTTTTTTGTGTGCTTACATATTGATTTTCAATTGGAAAAAATTCACTATTGAAATTCATCACATCAATCTTGGCCCAATGTTCTAACCTGTTAAGATTCTTTTGGAACCTAACTTTCACTCACTAGGTCAGTTATTCCACTAAGCTTTGTGTCATCTGCAAAGTTGATGAACAGATAATCTATTCCTTTTACCATCTCACTGATAAAATTATTAAAGAGCACGGGGCTAAATACAGATCCCTGGGGTAATCAACCAGAGACCTCTTGCCATATTGATGTTGAATCAGTCATCCAATCAGTTCCAAATCCATCTGACTTACTGTCTAATTTGTGTCTCTCCATCTTTTCCACAAGAAAATTTGAAATACTTTTTAAAAAGCTTCATTAAAATCCAAATAAACTATCCCCAGCTTTTTCCTCATCTACTAATTCAGTTTTTGCTCTTCAGTTGTGTCTGAGTCCTCATGACCCTGTGGACCATGCTGTCCATGGGGAGTAATTTGCCATTTCCTTCTCCAGTGAATTAAGACAAACAGAGGTTAAGTGATTTGTTTAGTGTCACACAGCTACTAAGTATCTAAGGCTGGATTTGAACTCAGGTGTTCCTAACTCCAGACTCAGTGCTTTATCTACTGAGCCACCTACCTGCCTCCTAGGTAAACAGAGGTTAAGTAGCTTGTCCAAAATCACACAGCTAGCATGCATCTAAACCCACATTTGATATCAGTTCTTGATGACTCTAGGCCCAGCATTCTATCCACTTTAGCTTCACTAGTTCAGTAATACTGTCCAAAAAAAGGAAGTGGGGTTAGCATGGCATCTTTTACTTCCTGATGAAGCCATGTTTGCCCTTTTTATGATAGCATCATTTCCATATCAAGATGTTCATTTTTATTTTTTATGATTCAAAGTCAAGCTCACTGCTCCATAGTTTAAAGACTCCATTCTCTTCCTTTTCCTTAAAAACTGTGATATGTGACCTTCTCCAATCCTGTGGCACCTCTACTGGTGTCCATGGGCCTTCAAAATATCACAGCACAATACCTCATAGGCTGACTTTCCCTGAAATATTTTATTTCATGTGATCCTACCATTCTTCTGAAAAATGTGATTAAATATTGTGTCATTTTTATGATCTCGTTGGGATACAGCCCTTAAAGCAGTATTATTGGGTCAAAAGGTAAGTACATATTATAGCCCTTTGGGCATAGTTCCAAACTCCTGTCCATGATGGTTGGATGAACTCATAGCTCCACCAACAATGAATTAGTATGCCAACTCTCCCACATCTTCTCCAACATTTATCATCTTCCTGTTTTGCCTTGTAAGCTAATCTGTTCTGCCTCTTACAGGATGAAATAATCACTAAAGTGAGTCAGAAAATTATTAGGTGCTCTGCTTTGGTCAGAGAGAGACAACTCAGAGAGAGAGTATTGGATAATTGAAGTCTTCCAACAATATTCTGTCATTTTTGTGCCAGGCTGTTGAGCTGTTTCCCACCCTCTTCTCTCTGTTCGGATGGTCTATACACACCAATGACAAAAGTCACTTCGGTTTTTCCTTCCTTAGTCTTCCTTCAAATATCTGTTTCTCTCCTTTGACCTTTACCCATAATGTTCACCCTCTCTCATTCCTAGATTTCCTCACCTGAATAGGGACTCTTAATATGCAGTTACCTCCCAGGGCTGTTGTGAAGATCAAATAAGATAATATTTGTAAATTATTTAGCACAATGCCTGGCACCTAGTAGGTACTTTATTCTATTCTATTCCAAATAGAATAACTAGAGCCTTCTCTTGTAGGAGACAATAGCTATAACTATAACTTTATTTAACCAAATAAAGAATAAAGGCAATTGCAAAAGACTGAGGTGACAATTTTGATTACATGATAAACAGGAAAGCTTTTGCATGAATGAAATTAATGCAACTAGGATAAAAAGGGGTGCAGATTACGAAAAAAATCTTTGTATCTTATGCCTCTGCTAGGATTTGATATCCAAGGTACATGGGCAATTAATAGAAATATGCAAAACCAAAAGCCTTTTCCCTATAAATGACCAAATGATACAAGTAAATATCTCATGAAAGAAAAATTGCAAATTAAGAACTATGTGAATGAAAGTTCCAAATTACTAATAATAACAAATTCAAATCAAAACAATGCTAAGCTTTCACCTTACATATTGGCAACAATATTGTGAGCTCTTGGGAATGAAGGACTACCAGCTGCCTAAGGATGGGACAAGACAGCCTGGGTTGGTAATAAAACAGGTCAAACTGACCAAAAATGGCAAAAGATGAAAATAGTCAATGCTGGAGGGACTGTGGAAACACAGGCACACTAATTGTTGATGGAACTATGGATTGGTACAAACATTCTGGAAACTAATCTGTAATTGTGGAAAGAATACTGATGCCCATACTTTATCCCAGCAATTTCCATTGCTAGACATATATACCAAGGAGAATAGGGGAAAAAATAAAGGATAGATAGATATATATCTATACATATATATAAATATAGATAGATATACAGATATATCAGCATTTTTTGTGTTAACAAAGAACTGGAAATTGAGTAGACACTCATTGATTAGGAAGTAGCTAGACAAATTGTACCATATGCATGTAAAAATAGGTATATATATATAATATTATATATGTAATATAAGATAAAATTCATAACACTGCTATAAGAAAAAATGAACATAATGAATACAGAGAAACATGGGAAGAATTATGTGAATTATTGTAAACTGAAGTTAGTAGAGTTAGGAAAACAAATATTCCCTAGGCATAGTGGCAAATGCCTATAATCTTTGCTACTGAGAAGGCTAAGACAAGTGGATTGCATGAGTTTAGGAGTTCTGAGCTATAATAGGCCTAGAGTAACCCACTAATTCTGGAAACAATATGGTGAACCCTTGGGAGTGAAGGATCACCAGCAGAGCAGGTCAAAGCTTCCATGCCAATTACTAGTAGGGTTGAGTCTGTGCATGCCCACTGCACCTCTAGCCTGGACAAGCTAGAGACACCTAGTCTTAACAAACAACAATAAGGAGAAAACAAAGTATACATGATAACAACAATGTAAATGGGAAAAACAACCACCACCAAACAATCACAACTGAATGTTGCAGAATTATAATGGCCAAGCTTGACCCCCTCCAAAAACAAGATTTGAGAAGATATCTCACCCAATCTTTTCCAAAAGTGTAGAATCATGGCTGTGAATACTACATATAAAATCAAACTTTTTTTAAAAATATATTTTGTGTGGAAATTGTCTTTCTTTTTTCATACTTTTTTATACCGTATGGCTCTCTGGGACAAAGTGGTAATAGAAATACAGTGAAGGATAAAGGGGACATAAAAATAAAAGATATTAATAAAATATAATTTTAAAAAGAAGAAAGAATTCTTCCCTAGTCACAGATGTGAAAAGTACTACCTTTTTACATCATCATCTTTTTTTTTTTTTTTTATGATATGACCTTTGAATAGACTAGATATCTATTTGGAACTCATTGTGTCTATAGTATAAGTATTTGTCCAAACCTAATTTCTGACTGGTTTCCCCAGAAGTTTTGTTCAATAGGGAGTCTTTATACCAGTGCTTTGATTTATTAAACACCAAACTACTATGCCCAGTTGCTTCTGGGTCTTGCTTAACTAATCAGTTTCTCAGATCAACTTTTCTATGTTTTTAACCAGTACTGGAAAGTTTTGCAAATTACTATTTTATTGTGTAGTTTGAGATATGGTAGTGCTAAATTCCTTTCATTCTGACTTTTCTTTTTTCAGTATTTCCCTGGAGATTTTTGACCTTTTTCTACTCAAGATATATTTTGTAATTATTTTGTGCAGTCTTGCAAAGTAACTCCTACTGACTTCACTCTGTATCTTGACCTTAAGAGACACCAAATTCTCTTTGTTTTCTTCTCACTTCTCTAACTATTCCTTCTTAGTCCTTCTTTGGATCCTTTGCTGCCCCAGCTCCTGGAGAAATATCAGGAACAGAACAGAGGTCTGTACACAACATTTGTAGATCTGATCGAGGCCTTTGACTCTGTTAGTCATGAGGGCTTATGAAAAGTTATGTCAAAATTTGGTTGCCCAGAGAAGTTCATCAGCAGTGCATGTCAATTTCATGACAACATGCTTGCCCAGTTCTAGATAATGGACAATGCTCTTGTGCCTTCGCAGTCACCAATGGAGTGAAACAAGGCTGTGCGCTTGTTCCCATGCTTTTTAGCATGATGTTTTCATCCATGTCATCAAATGCTTTCAACGAGGATGAACACGGCATCAAGGTCAGCTACCACACTGATAGTAAATTCTTCAACTTGAAAAGGTTATAAGCCAAGACCAAAGTGGAGGGAGTGTTAATGCATGATTTTCTGTTTGCAGATGATTGTGCACTCAATGCAGCCTCTGAAGCTGAGATGCAACAAAGTATGGATCAATTCTCTGCTTCCTGTGCTAATTTTGGCCTACCAATTAACATCAAGAAAACAAAGGTAGTCCATCAGTCAACACCACACCATCCATATGTGGAACCATTGGTTACAGCAAATGGAGAAGTTTTGAATAATGTGGATAAGTTCACTTACCTTGGTGGTGTAATTTCCAGGGATGAACTCTTTGATAATGAGGTTGATGCACTTATTGCCAGAGCTAGCTCAGTGTTGGGGAAACTCTGAAGGAGTGTGAGAGAGAAGAGGTATTAGACTGACTGACTTACCAAACTGAAGGTCTACAGACCCGTTGTGATAACCCCATTGTTGTATGCATGTGAAACCTGGACAGTGTACCAGTGCCATGCTAGAAAACTGAATCTTTTCCATTTGAATTCTCTAAAGAAGATTCTGGAGATCACCTGGCAGAATAAGGTATGAGACACTGAGATCCTTACTCAAACTAAACTGCCAAGTATTCAAACTCTGTTTCAAAGACTGCAACTCCAATGGGCTGGCCATGTTGTTCGAATGCAAAATGTACTCTTGCTAAAAAGACTGTTTTATGGAGAACTCACACAGGGTGAGCGTTCAGATGGTGGTCAGAAGAAGCGATACAAGAACACTCTCAAAGTCTCTTTTAAGAACTTTGGAATTGATTGTGTGACATGGGAGACACTGGCACAGGACCGCTCAGCATGGTGTGCCCCCATCAGAGAAGGTGCTGTGCTCTCTGAGTAAAGCAGAATTGAGACAGCTCAAAGGAAATGCAGGATGCACAAATTTAGAGTATCCACCCTAAGTTGTTCATTCGCACAGACTATTTGTACCCAACCTGTGGTAGAGCATTCTGAGCTCTTATTGGTCTGATCAGCCACAGTTGGACACATTGAAACTTGACTTTATTATAGTGACATCTTTTGGTCCTCTTTGAGAACAAAGGACAGCAACCAATAACCAACCATCTTCCTACCCACTTTATGATGGAGTTACCAAGGGTTTCTCCTCAGCCTTTCTTTCTCTCCTTGACAATTTCAGTCATTTCTATGGCTTCAAATATAATTTCTATATAGGTGAATCCCAAATGTCCATCTTTACCTCTGAACCCTCTTCTACACTCAATGCTCCAATTGCCTACAAGACACTTCCATCTGGATGTCCCACCAACATCTCAGACTCAATAAGTTCAAAACCAAGTTCTTTTCTTCTCCCCACCAAACTTGATCCTCCCTTTGACTTAATTGTTCTTTTCTGTGGCATCATTCTTTCTCCTGGGTCTGAAACCTTGGCATTGTCTTTGTTTTTTTGCCTTTATTTTTCAGTCAACAAGACCTGTTGATTCTACCTAATCTCCCAGCTGTTTTTTCCTCTCCATTTTTATGCAGCTCTGCTGTTTGATTTCCCCCACTTTGTGACTAAATGCCTAATTCAGCAAATGAATGAATGAATAGTAAAGCCCCTTATTATCACCCTCCTAGACTGCTGCAGATCTTTTCATCTTTATTATTACCTTCCTCCAATCCATCCTTCTTACCACTGGTTATGTTATTCTTTGTTTCAGAAACCTTCAGTGGAACCCTACTGTCTACCAAGTAAAGTTTAAACTCTTCTACTTGGCATTCAAGGCCTTCTGCAATCCAGCACAACTCTATCTTTCTTTAGCAAACATTTTCCATCTCCTCTATATGTTCCAGATAAGCTATAGTACTTGCACTTTTCTATGCCCTTCTCTAGAGAGAACTAGGTGACATAGTAGATTGAGTGTCAGACCTAGAGTCAGGAAGACCTGAGTTCAAATCCAACCTCAGATACCTACTAGCTGTGTGACCCTAGACAAGTCACTTAACCCTGTTTACTTCACTTTCTTCTTCTATAAAATGAGCTGGAGAAGGAAAATAAGAAACTATTCCAATATCTTTGCCAAGAAAACCACAAATGGGCTCATGAAGAGTTGGATATGACTGAAAGGATTAAACAGCAACAAAATGCCATTTTTTAAACCATTTACCATGTGTTATAATTTTCAGTGTTTTTGTGTTACAGTGTGAGAAACAAAGGAGTTCAGTGTTACTGGATCATAAAATATGGTTGTTTAGTCATTTTCAGTCACATCTGACTCTTCGTGACCCCATGTGGGGTTTTCTTGGCAAAGATACTGGAATGTTTTGCCATTTCTTTCTCCAGCTCATTTTAAAGATGAAGAACTTAGGCAAATGGGGTTAAGTGACTTGCCCATGGCCATACAGTGAGGTAATGTCTGAGGCCAGATTTGAACTTAGGAAGATGAGTCTTTCTGACTCCAGGTCCAGGACCCTATTTGCTATACTACCTAGCTGCCCCTAGAATATATAGAAAGGAATAAAAGTGTAGGAAAATTGGAAAGGTAGGAAGGGACTAGGTTTTGGAAGACTTTAAAAATCAAACAGAAGATTTTATATTTGATCCTAGTGGTGGTTCATTCAATAGGGGAGTGACATGGTCAGAGCTATGCTTTAGGAAGGTCACTCTGAAAGCTGAGTGGAAAATGGATCAGAGTAGAAGAGACTAGAGGCAAGGAGGCCAACCAGAAGTCTATTGTAATAGTCAAGATACGAAGTGATGAGAGCCTCAACCAGGGTCACAGTGTCAAAGGAAAGAAGAGGGAATACGCAAGAGACATCATGAAACAATAAACACAACATGGCAACCAATTAGATATGGAAGAAAGAAGGGCTGTGAGCAAGTGAAGAAGATGATGCCTAGATTGCAAGCCTGGGTGACTAGGAAGATGATATTACTTTCAACATAATAGGAACATTTGGAAGAGGGGAGAATTTGGGGGGAAAGAGAATTGACTCAGTTTTGGACATGTTGAGTTTAAAATGTATTCAGGATATCCAGCTGGAAATGCCCAAACTACAGTTTGAGATGTTAGAGTTAAGGCTCATGTAAATATCTGATGAAGTATATAAAGTGCTGGGCCTGGAATCAGGAAGACCTGTGTTCATATCTGGCCTCAGATACTTCCTAACTGTGTGACCCTTTGCACACTGTTTGCCGTAGTTTCCTCATTTGTAAAGTGGAGATAATAATACCTACCTCCTAGGGTGGTTGTGAGAATAAATGAAATAATATTTCTAAAAGTACTTAGCACAATGTCTGGCACATAGTAAGTACTATAGAAATGTTTGCTTTTTAATTATTATTTTATTAACTTATATTACAATGTATATTACATATTACATTATATATTTATTATTATTTGTATATTATATATATAATTATTGTGATGATTACTGCCATTGTGTACAAAAAAAGATCATTAAATCTATAGGAACTTATGGGATCCCCAAGCAAAATAATATAAAGGGAGAATAAAAGGGCCCCCAGAACAGCATCCTGGAGGACATTAAGGGCTAAGAGGCATGTCATAAATGATGATCCAACAAAGGAAACTGAGGAGTGGTTAGATAAATAGGAAAAGAACCAGAAGAGAGAGAGAGCCATGTCATGAAATGGATCAAGGGGAGGAGTGTTGTCAACAGTATCAAAGACTGCACCCTTCTCTTTCATCTCCCTCCTCACTGGTGGTTCATAGTCATTTTTTCTACCTCATTCCCCTTCCATTGTCATCTGAAACTCTAATATTCAAGTTCATAAACTTTCTAATACCTTGTTCTCTTAGTGCCTTGAATTGCTCAATTCCCATGACTTCCATCTCTGCTATATTTTTCCCACTCACTGCATGAAGTCATACCTTTGATCTCACCATCACTTAAAATTGTTACACAGTACATTCAAGATCATAAACTCTAAAATCCCTCCCCAAACATTAATATTCTCTTCTTCTACTTCTCTTTTTCCCTCATTCCTCCTCAAAATGCTCATTGTGATCTTTTTCTTCCATTTCACAGTCCATCAGCCCTACTCAGTCCTCTCTTCTCTCCTAATTTTTTTAATTCAAGATTTTATTAGAAATAGTATTTTAACTTAAACCTCAATACAAACAACTAAATTTATTTAATCTTCTAGCCATCAACTATCACTAGAGAGACCTGGGTTTAAGTTCCACCTTTGACACAGGATGTTTGTGTGACCCTTGGCAAGTCAATTAAAAGCTTAGTGTTCCAAGGCAATTCTCCATGAGTATAAGTTGCAGAACAGCTGCTGATCTCCATTGGTGGAGAGATTTTCCTCAGTAGGAGCAACCTATACTAATAAAACCACAGACTCCCAATCCCCACCCCTCAACCAAGACTTCTTCCATCTATTCTTAGTCATCTGGATTCTTCATCCATTCATTCACTCCTAGAAATACAGCTAGGATTAAATTATTAAAATCATGAAAAGCAATGGAACTCATGGCTGGCAGGCTTGTGGAAAAACAAGTATGCCTATTCATTAGGAACTGCAAAATTGCAGAATCTTTTTGGGGAGCAACGGAGCAGTAGAGAACAAAACTCCCCAGCCACTGGATCCAATTGGAAAGTTTTAGTCAGTTTTGACTCTACCCTCTCCTTAAAGGCAGCTGTGATTCAATTAACTTTTCCTTTAAGCAGCTAACAATGGATAGAGTACTGGACCTGAAGTCAGGAAGATCTGAGTTCCAGTCCATCCTCAGACACTTTCTGTGTCACCCTAGGCACTTACCTCTGTCAGCCTGTTTCCTCAACTGCAAAATGGGGATGATAATAGTACTTACCTCCCTCTCAAAAGAGATGATATTTGTAAAGCACTTAGCATAGTGCCTGGCACAAAGTAGATGATTAATAAATTTTTTCTTTCCTTACTTCATGCCCCACATTCAAGTTTACCAAGTCTCATAGATTCTATTCCAAAAAATATATTTAACATAAGAACATTCCTTTTCAAATTTGTTGTCAACCATGCTCAGACCCAGGTCCTCATCCACTTCTCACTTGAACTATTATAATAGCTTTATAACTGGTCTTCCAGCTTCCAGGCCCTTATTTTTAACAAACCCAAGTAAACTAAGCAAACTTCCTAATGCACCATGCTCGTTGGGTCACTCCTTTGCTCAAAAATATTCAGTCATTCCTGATTGCCCCCTAAATAAAGTATAAATTACTGACTATGGTATTCAAGGTCATTACAGTATGGCTCCAACCTACCTTTCCAAACCTATCTCATGCTACTTTCAATATACTACATTCAAGGCCACCCAAAAAGAAATGGGATAACTAAACTGTACCTAAGGATCCATGCAGGCATGTAGTGACTTAGAAAACCACACATTAACATCATCTATGTTTTTTTTGTATTTTTAAAAAAATTTTGTTAACTATTTTCCAATTACATTTTCATGTGGTTCCATTGTTCTTGAAAATGTGTGGGATACATGTGCCCCAAGAAGTGTGTTCAACATCTGTTAGAGGCAGATTGAGAGATTTGCCCTTTCCTGTTCCTGTCTCCATACACATGTACATGCCCCCTTGGTTGGGCATGAATTTTACTCCTTCATCCCTAAACTCTTCCTGTTGATATCCTTCCCTTGCTTCAAGAAAGCACAACTAAAGCCCAATTCCTCTATGAATCCTTTCCTCTTTTCCTACTGTAAATGATATCAAATTCCTGACCCTAGTCTGCAGGCATTTTTATTGCTATATCAAAACCTCTCCTTGTGTGTACATCAGGACATTCTGCTCTTTGTTCTAGCTATTTGGGGGCCTGTCTTACTCCTCCCTGCCCCCAATAGATTGGAAGTCTCTTGAAGGCAAGGTCTGTGTCTAATTTCATTTTTGTATCCCAAGCATTAGTGCATATCCTTATTTCTAAACTTAATGAATTGAAAGAAACAGAATTTCAAAATTCAAGGGTTGGATAATACCATGAGAGAACCTTCCAACCTTCATGTACTCTCATATATTCTAGCCCTCATCTTGATTTCTGAGTTCTAAGCCAGATGAAGTAGGTAATCCTAACTCCAACACCAGAATTAGAGTAAGTCAGTTGGGGCTTGGCTGAAATTTAAAGGGCACTGACAGTACTTATACCTAATCAGCACATAGAAACAACTGAGCCTTGAAACGAGTTAAACAGAAAGTTATAACAGGAAACTGATACATATCCTAGTGATATCCCAGGCATCGCCTGCTTCTTTCCCCACCAGCAGTATATTTATCATGTCCATGATTTTATCCCATGGTCTGAGGTCTCTCCACCTGCTACAACTGAATTTATCTTTAAACACTGATTGACAGTTTCCTTTCATGGTGTTTAGATCATAGGATCATCGATTTAGAGCAGAAAAGGATCTTGGAGACCATCAGATCAAATCCTCTTATTTTACCAGCAAGGAAAGTGATACTGAGAGAAATTATGTGACTGGCCTGGCATGGTATCACATGCTTTTAATCTCTGCTACCAGGGAGACCAAAGCTAGTGGATCACTTGAGCTCAGAACTTTTGAGCTACAGGGGGCCTAAAGCTGATCCAGTATCTACACTAGGTCTGGCACCAATATGGTGGGCTTCCCAAGGGAAGGGGGAAGACCAAGCTGATTAAGGAGGGGCAAACTGGCCCAGGTCAGAAAAGAAAAGGTTAAAAGTTCCATGCTATCATTAGTAGGATGAGGCTTGTGAGTGGTCTCCTCCAAAGAGAGAGAGATAGAGAGGATGTAGTAAATGACTTGACCAAGGTCATACAGCTAGGGAGTGTTTGCTACAGGATTTGAACTCGAGTCTTCTTGCCCTCAAGTCTAACAGTTTACCCACCACACTACCTAGTTGCCCCAAGGTGTGGTTTGTGGTGGCTGCCAAGACACCAGAACCATTAGTTATGGCTCTATCTACTCTTAGAAGCAGAGAGCAGAGGGATGGTGGACAGGTAAACAGCTATCCCAGCTGTACCTCAGGAAAATGAAGTAGAAAAGGAACTAATTAGAAAGAGAGAACACCCCGCAACCTGTCTTTGCCACAGTGCTCATCTCTTTTCCTCTGATAGTGGAGACTTTTTGAATTTGATTTTTTACAAAACATACAAAAGATTTTTTAAAAAACTAGGTTGAAATCAATGGTTCCTTTAAAGCTTCCACAGTGAAAAAGCCTGCACTTTTCTTTTGTCTTTCTGAACCCACTGAATGGCTGGGAAACTGTTTTTAATAAACAGAAGTTCAAACACTGGGGCTCCTTAGCCAACAGTCACGCCTTAAACTCTAAACTTTACATGAAAACTCTCCCATCCCTTTGAACTTTTCTTCCTTCTCTGGCAGAGGATTCCAGTGTTTATGCATTTTTGTGAGACTGCTGGCAGGATCATGAGGAGCTTTGAATGTTTCCCCCTCCCACCCCCCTTTAGCAATCTTCCTGCCTTCAGAACCCATTAATGCCCCACTCAGCAACATCAAGGTATTGCTTTGAAGTCCCTTCTGGCTACAGGCCTCTCACACTCTTTGGTTACTGTGTAATCAAATAATTAAATGGATTCACTGCAAAAAAAAATTATCCTTTTCCCTGGTAATTAAACACTCCAGGTTGAACAGTGGTGCTGGGTTTCCTACGGAGTGAGAATCTACAAAGAGTCTGATCCCAGAAGTCTTTGCACATAGGCTGCAGAAGAGAAAAATAATCGTAATAAAAAGCCAAACCTCACTTTCCTTCTTATCCTGGCAGCCTCTGCCACAAGCTGCAGATCTATTACTCAGAACTTCATACCCCTAAAAAGACCCTTTCCTTCATTTGTGATACTGGACTTGATCCTGGCAAAAATTCCAATCTCTCCTAGACTGTACCCCCTAGAGGACAGGAACTGAGCTTGCGTCATTTAAATCCAACAATTCTCAAATGTCATGTTGCATTTAATAAAAATATTTCAAACTGTAAGTTACAAATAAGTAGCTGATCTGCACTGATGGAGGGAGTTTCTATAACAGGGAGTTTCCTACATCTATGAAGTCACAAGTTCAGATACCATCCCAAGATATTTTAATAATGATGATCATGAGTAATGATAATGGATACATTGGTAATGATGATGAGGGCAGGGATGGCCATGATGACATCACATTGTTATTGGTGATGGAAATAGTAGTAGTGATGGAGAGTATGACATGATCTGCAGGGTAGTGGTCATGGAGATGAAGTAGTAGCAACATTGGTCAAGATATTAAGTTAGGGTGGTGGTAAAGATGGTGGTGGTGATAATGGCGATGCTGATAATTGGCAGTGATGGCAGTGGTGATTACTGCTTATGATCCTGATATCAATGATGATTAGCGATTATGATAGGTAGTGGGAATGGTGATTATGGCATGAGCTGAAAAGGACCTTATAGGTCACCTAGTCCAAGTCTCTCATTTGACAGATGAGAAAACAAAGTCCCAAAGAATAGAAATGACTTCATAAAGGTCACACAAGTAGCAGTGGCAGAACTAAAATTCAAATCTAAGTTTTCTGACTCAAAATCTAGCAGACAGTTTCCATTTTGCCCCAGTGAGGCAGCTGGTATCTCTTGAGTGTCCAGTGGGATGATTGTATTTGAAGCATTCTCTCCTGTTTACTCTGTGCAGGAAAGCATTTAAAGGAACTCTGGGTGATTTTCACAATTGTCCTTTACCCTCAAGGACAGCATTGGATCCTTGGTGTTTACAAGAGAATGCAAGTGGAAAACACTTTACAGAGAGAAGGGATGGGAGAGGAAGTCAGGTATTATTTTAGGATGTAATACTTGGAGGTCAGGAGATCTAGACCTTGTATTATTGTACCCTTTTCATTATTTCTATTTGCACATTTCCATAGCATTCATCTTAATCATACCAGAATAATAGTCTACAAGCCCAGCTCCTGACATTGGGAATTTTTAACTGAGATGTAACCACAGAAGTCTTCAATTCAGATTACATCTTCCACTAGAAATGGAGCAGAAGGATGGGTTATCCCAATGACTTTAAGTCAGGGCCCTACAGGCTATTAGGAGAGTCCCTTCTAGGTCAGAAATAATCTCACATGCCATGGAAATGATTCAAATGTACTTTTAAATACAGTCATGGAAAGGCCTAAGACCATTAAATGAATCCTGAATTTTTTTTTTTTTGAAAGACAACTGGAAGAGATTGAATCACTATTTTCTCTTGTTTCAAATGAGGCCGATGTTCTTTTGATTTTTTGATGTCACTTAGACACAATAAGGAATAATACAAACAATACCAGTTCACATTTACACAGCACTTTAAAGCCCTTTCTTTATAACACTTAAGTGGGGGCAGGCAGTGTGATCATTTTCCCCACTTCAAGGGGAAACTAAGATTTAGCTTCATTAAGTGACTTGCTGGTATTCACACCACTAGTAACTACCAGATCTAGATCTCAAGTTCAACACACATTCCACTAAAAAATTTCATCCTGATCCTGCACAGCTTTAATTTCTTCTGATTGTTGCTGTTGAGCTGCTTCAGTTATGTCTTTGAGCCCCCATTTGGAGTTTTCCTAGCAAAGATACTGGAGTGGTTTGACTTTTCCTTCTCTAGTTCATTTTACAAATAAGAAACTGAGGCAAACAGAGTTAGGTCACAGGGTCACATAGCTAGGAAGTTTCTGAGACCAGATTTGAACTCAGGAAGATGAGTCTTCCTGACCAGATCCAACACTCTTTCCACTGCACCACCTACCTGCCCTAATTTTTTCCTGACAAATCTCTATAATTTTAGAGTTTTTCATTCCACATGGCTTGGAGGTATTCAACTTGGCAACATCAATATAAACATTGTTCCCCAATTTTAAGGAGTTAATGTTAAATCCAGGAAATTCTGGGCAACATTTTCATCTATAATGTTGCTCTAGTTCCAGGAAAGTTTATTTGTTGACTTGCCAAGGATGTTTCAGAGTTTGTATTTGTAGATGGGAATTTGTTATCTATTAGCTAATTAAAGTGAAAGATTTTCTGGTGTATATTTATTATTATTAGAGGGAATTATAGAGTAGGTAGAGGTTAACCTACTTCTGAGGTCTTTCCAACTGTATTATTTTAGACAGTCAATCATTTAACTAGATCTTATCAAGTGCCTACTATGAGCACTGTGCTAAGTACTAGGGATACAAAGAAACGGGGGAAAGAAGGCTAATCCCTGCTCTCAAGAAGCTCACAGAAGGAGAAGACGTATAAGTGACTACATACTAATAAGATATGAACTGGGTAAACGGAGGGTGATCTCAGAGTGCATGCATCAAGATAAAGGCTAGGCTCTCTTCACAGAGACAGAGCAGTAGGAAAGGATCTCCGTGACTCAGGAACATTGGAGAAACATCTCAGCATCAGCAAAGAAGAGGACCCAGCAACTGGGAGAAGCGCAAAAACTTTGCCAGGAAAAGGTGATTCCCTCTCCTTTTTCAGATTGACAAGGAGATAGCATCTCAGAATAGCTATGTCTCAACTACTGGTCGATGATCTGAGTTTCATCACCAACAACATACCTATGTTTGTGGATTCTTCTAATAAGATAACGCAACAGTCATTATTCTTCATTCTCTTAGCAGTCCTATCAAGGAAACAGGAGTTCATGGAAAAAACCCTACTCTTCCAGGGATAGAGAAATATCTCCACCCTAGTCCAGTAGTCAAAGGTCTATATCCTAGACCCAGCCTACAAACTCAGCCATCTGGAAAATATACTGAAGAAAACCCAGTAACCTCAAGGAGGGTGTCAGCCACCCAGAATACACAACTAAAGTTCCTTGCTGCTTTTTTCTCTGATTTCCCTTTGGTTCTTTGCAGATAGTAGATATTTAATAAATAAATTCTTGTGGAGTGAATGAATGAATGAATGAATACAGAGCACCCTTGCAGTGTACTCAATCATAAGCTGCTTGAGGGCAGAAACAACATATTATCTTTGATTTCTCTTCTTACAAATAGTAGCCATTTAAATGCTCAACTATATCTATGATCTCATCAGTTTGAAAGTTCTTTTCGGTAACGAATAGCACAATCCATCCTTGCCTACTCATCTTATGGAGCTTTTGTCTATATCCTCTTACAAGTTCAACTCAGAGGGTCTGCCCAACATTCTGGAGGTTTTCCACATTTACTTGACATATGAGTAATAGTGAAGCACTCTGGCTATTGTTCATCTTTATTGCCACATCACAAGCTCATCATTTCTTTCAGTCTCCCTGAAGGGAAGACAGGACTACCACCATCACCTTGATCACTATCTTCCCTTGGGTCTTGGAGACAGACTAGAGCTTTAAATCCAAGAGGCTTTAGAGTAGTAGTATTCCCCAAACTACCAGGACTACTTTTGACTCTGCCTCTAGGGCCATCATTGAGGAGAGAAATCATTATGGAGAGAGGGCCCAACTTCTTCATCCCCATTAACAACTGCTACTGTCCAACTGCCACAACAAGTTGATGAACATAAAAGTCCTGAGAGTGGCAGCACCCTTTCTTCCAAACTAACAGTTCTTCTTCTAGTCCAGCCTCCATACACATTTTCCAAGGAAGAACTCCTGTGGAGAGGGGGCAACCATCTCCACAAACTCCCAACCATATGCCACCCACAAAGCAAGTGGTTCAGCCTTAGATGAAACATCAAAGCACCTTGTGGGAGAGTCACTGCCTCAACCAACATCTCCCCTAGCACCCTGATAGAAACAGACCAAGACTCTGGACCCAAGACCTTTTGAAATAGCAATGCTTCCAAACCAGTCCCTATAGCCATCATCTTTGGAACTGCTGTGGAGATGCAACTTGATAAATGTTCCTGCAGGTACTACAGACACATCTATTGAAGACTCAGAAGATAAAGTTCTTATTATCCAAGTCCTTAGCACTATCAAATGCTTCAATATCAGAAACTGACAAAGTTTTATCATTTTATTAAAGATGAGGTATTAAAATCTACTTTGCTGCTACATCTTAAGGACCATGAGACATTTCCATCTAACTTATAGCTGAAATCTGCCATATGTGCAGTCTCCCCTTAAGAATGTGAGTTCTTTGAGAGCAGGGATTATCTTTCTTTTCTAATTGTATTCCAGAACTTAGCACAATGCTTTGCAGATAGTAAGTACACAAATGCTTTACTCATTTATATATTACATATTTATATTCATTTATTCGTACAATTCTTTAACATCACCTTTCATTCCTGTTCTTCAGGGTTATTTGTTGATTATATGTTGCAGCCTGCACACAACTCACCATCCACCTCTCCACTGTCATCTGTTTGATATATATTTTTAGCACTTCAAAGACTGCTGTATTACATTTCTCAATTCCATGCTACAACTTTAGTGGGATGGCGACATTAAAAAGATAGTTCTTCGCTTTCATGGAGCATGGGATCATTAAAAGAATATTGTGGTTATTGCAATTCCATGGTTTCAGTCCTGTCCAACCACTTGTGACCCCATTTGGGGTTTTCTTGGCAAAGATACTGGAGTGGTTTACCATTTCCTTCTCCAGCTCATTTTACAGGTGAAGAAACAGAGCAAACAGGGTTAAATGACTCACTCAAAGTCACACAGCTAGTAAGTGTCTGAGTTTGGATTTGACCTCAGATGTTCCTGACTTCAGGCCCAGCACTCTATCCACTGTACCACCCAAGCTACCAAAAGAGCATTAAAATTGCCCCAAAGCAATCCTGACCGTTCTCCTTCTTTCACTTGACTCTGGTACAACTGAATTGTCCCTGTGTACTTTCTGTTGAGTGTACTTATCTTGATGGACAACCTCAATAGGATGACAATTCAAATATATGTTGTAATATGGGCAATAGACTTTAGCCATTTGATCTTTCCTATATGGATAGTGAAATCAAATCCAATTAAGTGATTTCAGATTTCTACCAGTTGACCAATGGTCTGGGACTTGATGCAACCAGCACAAGATCTTTTGCATACAGGAGCAATAGGAGGATCTCACCATTCACAAAGAATCCTTCTTGAACTTGGATTCTGCCCTGGATCTCCTCCATCACCATAGTGAACACTTTTGGCAAGTATACACTTTGTTATTTTATGCTTGCTCAATATTTGTGGTAAGAAGGCCATTAAATAGGATTGTTTCTGTTACATCTTTCAAGGAATCTTGAATGATTTTAATGTACAGGAAACACAGGAAAAAGTGCCTGTAAGGAGTATTGTTCTACCAAACCAAGTGCTTTTTCATAATTAATACACATAATCACAATAGGATTTTATATTTTCCCTTTAAGTCAATTATGAAATAACAAAGATGTGGCACACAAGTAAATTTTCCTTTAAAAATCTGGGTTGTTTTCTATTAATACTAGCATTATACTAGGTAGTACAGTAGTTAGAGTCCTGCGCCTGGAGCCAAGAAGACTTAACTTGAGTTCAAATCAGGCCTTAGACACTTACTAGCTGTGTCACCTGGGCAAGTCATTTCACCTCTGGCTCATTTGTAAAATGGGGATAATACTAGCACCTACTTCCCAGAGTTGTTATGAAGATGATAATTATAATGAGATGATAATTGTAAAGCATTTAGCACAGTGCCAGGCTCATAGTAAGCACTATATAAATGTTAGTTTTAATTATTATTACCATCCTCATCCTCATCGTCATCAAAGATGTCCTTGATTCTTAAATAAATGACTCATAAAAATTTAGTATAAATGGAAGAGTAAGCTTATAGGTTAATAATTACTTATTTCACCTTTTTCACTATTAATAAGGTCCTCCTTCAGATGTCTTATATATCATTCCCTCAATATCTTCCCAATTAAGTCATCTCCAGTGTAAATCTCTTCTATATACATTTGATCCAATCCAACTGCTTTTCTTATCTGTTTTTTTCATTTTAGTGCTATCTCTACCTCCATATAACCACATCTGGTTCTGTAATGTAAGGATCCAAGTGCGGTACTTCCACTGTCCATGATGGAGAAAACAATTTATTATGTGATTTTTTTTTTACAAATCTTTTCCATTTTTCTCCTATTTGTTGCCCTCTTTCCATTTTTGTCTCTAAATGCCTTAGGACAACTTTGTTTAGTTGAATGTCTTGTCAACTTGTCTTCAAATTGTTTTTTGACTTTCATTGCTTCCCTGTGCTTCATGGGATGACATTGTTTATATTCATCCACCATCGTTCTTTGTAAAAGTTATCTTTATTTTGTTTCATTTTTTCAAGTTAACAGGCATCTATCTTTCTCCTATATGTTCTTTCCCCACTATTGAACAATAATAACAACAAAAGAAAAATCACACTTGCAGAACAAATATGCATAACTCAACAAAAGAAATTCTCTCACGTTGGCCACATCCCAAAAATGTATGTCCCATTCCTTATTTTAAGTTCATTGCTTTGGTAGGAGGTAGGTAGTAGGCCTTATCCCAGGTCATCTGGAATCCTGGCTTATTAAGGCACTGATGAGAGTTCTAATGTCTTCAAAGCTGTTTTTTTCTTTAACATGCTTTATTATATAAATAATTCTCCTAGTTCTGCTCACATCATTCTGTATTTTTAATCAATTCATTAATTCATGTACTAGAATTTGTTCTACCATTCCAAACAGGTAACTCCCCTCTCTTAATTTCCAGTAATTTTTTTTTTATTTTACTACTATGAAAAGAACTTGTAAGAATATTTTTTGTTAATTTATGAGACTTTTTCTTCTTTCTTTGCTCTTTTGGGGTATGTCTAGTAGTGGTCTTGCTGAATCAAAGGATAGACACAGCTTAGTGCATTGCTATCCAAAAGGGCTAGACTAATTTAGAACTCCACCAATATGGCATTTGTGTGCCTATCTTCCCACAGCAACTCCAACATTTATGATTTTCCTATTTTGTCATCTTTGCCAATCTGATAGGTATGAAGTAGAACATCGGAGTTATCTGAATTTTCATTTCCTTACTTATTAGTGATTTGGAGTATTTTTACATGATTATTGATAGTTTGGATTTCTTACCTTGAAAGATTCCTGGTCATATTCTTTAACAATTTGTCTGTTGGCGTATTCCTATGTACTTGAATTTGTTCCCTATGAACCCTGGGAGTAAGATATTTATCAGAAAAAGCTGCTTCAAAGATTTTTTTCTCAGTTATCTCTTTCCCTTATAATTTTAACTACATTGATTTTGTTCACACAAAACTTTTTTTAATTTTATATAATCAAAACTGTACATTTTTATCTTCCGTAATTCTGATTCTTGCTTATGAATTTTTCCTCTCTTTTTAGCTCTGAAAGGTAATTATTGCCTTGTTCCTCTAATTTGCTTATAACTTTTTATGTATCCATTTTGAGTTTACCTAACTATATGGTATGAGATGTTGTTCTATACCTAATTTCTGATAGATTACTTTCCAATTTTCCTAGAAATTTTTAAAAAGTGTTTTTTACTTCATTTCTTTGGGTTTGTAAGTTTCTTGAACACTCTTCTATGCTCATTTGAAAATACTTATTTAATCATAAATTCTTTGAAGGCAAATATTGTCTTATTTTATCTTTGATTTCCCCATGATGGTTTGCAAATAGCAGATGCGTAATAATTTTGGTGAATGAATGAATGAATGTTTAATGGGAACTATACCATGGAACATACAGTAACTCCAAAGTTTGAGGCCTACATCTGGCCATATGATAGTCTAGTTCTGGGAGAATTTGTCATTTTGGCATGATGTGGCAAGCCCAAATTGTCCCTTGGTCCTTCCTTTTACCCCATGATGGCATAAGAGAGGCAAGATGTTGTATCAGTTAAAAGAAGAGAATGTCTGATTTGACTCTCTCACATGGCATGTGAGCTAGAATTCCAAAGCATGGGGTTAGGGAGGGTGAATGGTACCTTTACTTGATACCCTGCTTCTATTCCCAATAGACTGTAGACTCAACTAGGTAAGCTTATTCTTGGGTCTCTGCTGGCTGTCTCCAACTGGTGTTTCCTTTTGTGAGTAGATGATTAAACATCTTCTCATGGTGGATGTATCTATATAGGTATGCAGGAAACTTTTTGAGTGAGAGTGATCCTGAGATCTTCCATCCCATAGGGTTAGAGATGTTGTATGTCAGGGAAATCTTCTGCATCAAAGAGAATGGTTCCTAACTAGAGAATTTGGCTCAGTCCTGGCCATTTTACTAGAAGACATGTATCAAGTTTTGTTTGAAGAGTATAAAGTCAAGAAGAACTGTAAAATTCCTAGTTGGAAGTTCTGGAAACTACTTTATGTTCTGATGAGACTTAAGTATCAGCCTCCCAAGAGTTTGTGACAGTGTTTACTATCGTCATTGTTTAGTAGTTTAAGTTGTTCTTTTAATGCACACTGTGATTTTTATGTTTAGCATCTCTTTCATAAGAGGAATAAATTGCCTGTTCTATATCTGATAAATATTTCCTTTTTACTCTACTTTTTGAGGAAGTCCTATATGTCAGCCATAACTTATACCAAAAGTAAAATCATTCCCAAGACAGCAGAGTATGAGGAAAGGGAAGAAGTCCTATATGTCAGCCATAACATACCAAAAGTAAAATCATTCCCAAGACACCAGAGTATGAGAAACGGGACTTTAACTTCTTTCATTAAAATCAAACTTTCTCCCCAGCCCAAACCCCAAACTCCTTTAATCAAGGAGCAGTTCCTCAAGGTTAGAAATGACTAAGTAAACAAATCAAGGAATCAATAGAAAACCCCTATCCCATTGGAAAACAATCCAGATCTTTGAGTCTTTTTGCGGCTGTCCTCCAAGCATGGAATACTCCCTTTCCTCATTTCTGTTTCTTAGAATCTCTTATCTCCTTTAAGACTCATCACAAATGCTTCCTTCTATATAAGACCTTGCATGATTCCCTCTAGGACTAGTACCTTCCCCTCCAAAGTTGCCTTGTATCTGTTTTATATGTGTTTGTATGTATAGATAAGGTATACATGTTAATTCCTCTGCTATAATATAAGCTTCTACAAGGCAGGGGATCTTTTCGTTTTTGTCTTTGAATCTTCAGCTCCTTGCTTGGCGTATAATAGTCACTGAATAAATTCCTGCTTTCCTGATTGATTGATTGATTGGTACCAAATGGGGCAGATATCATAGAGACAATAATGGGTGGCTAAGAACCTTTTCTTCATTTTGACCATTGCCATTATATCCACTGGTACCCATCACCTCTGATACCTATATTAAATCAGTGATAATTCTGTGGCATCAGGGTTTGAGCCAGCATATGAGGAATGTTCTCAAGTCAGGAGTTTATAGAACAAGGGCTGTCTTTGCTGTTGTCACCTTTATGGTTTGGAGGTGTGGGGAAATTTTGTCCAATTGTTCTTTATGCACATAGGAAACCAAAAGACAGAATTTTACTCATTAAATCACATACTTAAAAAAAAAATCATGGACAAACAAGCACAGTGGGAGCTTCTATTCCCCTTATGTTTCAGTCAATTTTATGATGGTAAATATGTGATTTCAAGTTAAGTATGGTTTAATTCTTCCTAATGCTCTTGTTCTAATTTTTTCTAATTTATGGAATAAAATAAACATTTCTACAACATAGTAAAATAAAAAAAATGACTGCATGTGAAAATGTAAACCTACTATGTACAACTTGCAATTCCTTTTAAATATACAATAAAATTATCATGCAAATTCCTTTTTTCTTCTCTCCCTCTACCTTGCCCTAAAGATGGCTACCATTAGACAAAATATATATATATATCTGTGTGTGTGTGTGTGTGTGTGTGTGTATTATGTAGGTATGTGTGCATACACATATATAATTATTCTATAGATACTTCATCAGTTCTTTCTCTAGATACAGATAGTATCTTCATATATCCTTTATAATTAATTTAGGTATTTATCATAGCCAAAATAACTTATTTGCTCACTAATTCATTGCTGGTGGAATTGTGAACTGATCCAACCATCTTGAGAGCCATTTTGAATTATGCCCAAAGCGTTATTAAACTACTTATACCCTTTGAACTAGAAATACCACTATTTGGTCTATTTCCAAAGAAAATTGGGGGAAAAGGAAAAGAACCTATATACTCTAAAAATGTTTATAGTGCCTCTCTTTCTGGTGGCAAAGAACCAGAAATTGCAGGGATGCTATTGGGGAATGGCTGAACAAGTTATGGTATATAATTATGACAGAATACTACTGTGCTATAAGAAATGATGAGCTCAGTGATCTTAGAAAAACATAGAAGGACTTACATGAAATAATGAAAAGGGAAATGGGTAGAACCAAGAGAACACTGTGTACAGTAACAACAATATTGCCTTAAGAATAACTTCAAGTAAATAAGGTGCTTTGACCATTCTATTGCCCTTATGAAGGATACCACTGACAAACATGTAAATTATCCCGTTTAAAATTTTTTCAGTAGGAAAGTAGGCACATGAATCAGTAATTACTGACGTTCCCTTAGTCATTTTTTTTTTTTGGAATAATAAGTATGGTCCCAAGTTGGTGTTATTTTTCTTTCTGTCTTTTATATTTTAATCCCCCTTAGACATCAATCCTTCCTTCAATGGGCTGGAGACAGAGAGAAGCAATTAATCTCATCACCATGCGTTGTTTTCACTCATAAAAAAAAGTTTCAGGGCCAAAGAATTCTTTCAGATGACACCCACCTCTTGGCATTGCTGAAATTAAGACACAATCCATTTCTGTTTGTTCATCCTGCCTGCAAAGACATGGAGGGGTGGAGGGAGGGGATGGAAGGATAGGGAATAGAAGAGGTGAGGCAAGAATCCCAGCTGCCTCCCAGATGAGCTTCTCCTCTGACACCAGCAGGGCAGACTTAATCTGGAAATCAAAGCCCTGGTTCTCTCATACAGTTCAGACCGGAGACCTTTCCAAAACACCAGGTCCCCAAACCTGCCTAAATTAAAAGGGCACTGAAGGTTACCTCTTCCCCAATTAGTGGACATTGTCCAGGATGTATACGGCAAACCATCCTACTCATTGGCCCCTTCAGTGTGGAAGGAGAGAAAAGTTGGGAAAAGGAGAAAAGGAAAGGCAAGAAGGTGAAAAGTGTGGTTGAGTTTCCTATCATCAAATTACACACACACACAAACCAAGTGTGTACATATATGTATATATATGCATACATGTGTATACATATGTATGTATACGTGTGTATGTATGTGTGTGTATCTATATATATGTATATATATATATACATATGTATACACAATAGTTAACCTTTGTGTAGCATTTTCAGGTTTGCAAAGCACTTTACCTACACTATCTTATTTTATCTTCACAGCCTGAAAGTTAGATGCTCACATTTATAGATAAGGAAAATGAGCCTCAAGCTATTTGCCCACAGCGACACAGCTAGGAAGTAGCAGAGGGGGAATTTGAACCCAAGACCAGTGTGCTCTTTCTATTACACCACACTGCCTCTGGGGAAGAATTTGGAAAGAACAGTTTAAATGTTAAAATTAGGTCTTCTTTTCTTTTTCTTTGTTCCCCCACTTTTAAAAAAAATTAGTACTTTATTTTTCTCTAATTATATGTAAAAACAATTTTTAACATTCTTTTAAAAATTTTTGAGTTCCAAATTCTCTCCTTTCCTCCCTCCCCACTCCCCTCATCTTTTTTCTTAGCAATCATTTTTAAGCTACTATGTGCCAAGCACTGTGTTAAGCACTTTGAAAATCCCTTATTTTATTCTCTCAACAATTCTGAGAGGTAGATGTTATTATTATCCGAATTTTATAGATGAAACTGAAGCAGAGTGAGGTTAAGTGACTTGGTCAGAGTGATAAAGCTAGCAAATATCTGGGGCTGGATTTGAACTTAAAGTCTTCCTGACTTCAAGTCTAGTGTTCTGTGCCCTGTTCTATCTCTCTTTGTCCCATTACAGCACCCTCCCTCAAATATAATCCACCCCAGCACAAACACACACACACACAGACACACACACACACGCACATGCACACGCACACACACACACACACAGACACACACACACACGCACATGCACACGCACACACATATACACTTACCCCTTTCCAGGTAGCTTTATGTCCCCAGAGGCAACTGTCAGGCATCCCCGTCATTAGCTAAGAACATTTCCTAACTCTGGCAAGAAAATGTAGGTTAACTGGTAAAACACTGGAAACTGGTTTCTTCCCCAGAAGGAAATTTTTAGGAACATTCTTGGACAGGGCACAACAGAACCTAAGAATCAACACCAGGTACTGGGGACTCACATCATAATACACATTTATTTCTCTAACATGGTATGGTTTATTTACTTTCCTCCTAATTGATCCTGTCAGATAGAAAATGAAAGTCTGATTATCCCCATTTCTCAGAAAAGGAAACAGCTTTAGAGAAATGAGCTCACTTACTAAGGGTCACATGATTCTATATCTTCCAAGTCCAAGTCCAATGTTTATTCCATACCAGACTGCTTCCCATTGGCTCTTCCATCCCTATTGTCTGCTCCTTTGCTTCCTATAGATTTCGTGCCTATTACACCTGGATTCTTCTGGTTCTCACTTGTTTGTCTGGTTCCTAAGAGCTATACATACATCCTCTAACCTCTGACCACATACCTGGTTTCTGGCTGTGTTTATCTCTGGACACTAGAAATAAAGACCATCTGACTACTTGCACCAGGGGCAGGGAAGCTGCAGTTTCAAGGCCACACGTGGCCCTCTTAGATCCTCAAGTGAGGTACTTTGATGACCTAGAGGACCACATGTGGTCTCAAGGTTGCAGGTTCCCCACCCCTGCCCTATATTAAACCATGACCTCCAGGTTATAAGATCATATATTAAAAGCTATAAGAAACCTAAGAAATCATTGAGTAAAACCAAGAGACAAACCCAAGCCCCCTCACTCAAAATCCAACTCTCTTTCCATTAGACCATAATGTCATGTCTCTGCTGTCTCTCTACTTATCTATTTCGCCATCTATCTCACTCCTCTGACAGTAATCTATTTCCAACGTAGCCCGGGTACCATGTGGTGGCTTAATGACCTGGATTACCTCAACATCATTATCAATAAACATTTATCAAGCAGTGCACCATTTTGGAAACCTACAACATAAACCCTGCCCTCAAGGAGGTATGTATGTGGTATGCACAGGGAGCTACCATTTTGTCTGACACAGTGAGCTCATGTATGGAACTTTAGGAGATAAAACTAGGCATAAAGTTTAGGGGTAAGATTGTGGGGGGCCTTAAATGACACATTCAAGGAATCGTACATTTGGAATGCATCCTGTAGTCACTGGGGAGTCATTAAAGGATTCTGAGCAACATGGGCAGAAGAGGGAAATGATATTTTGATACAGACAGAACTTTTTTGATTAAATCTCTTCCTCCTTAAATATACCAGACCTGAAGTCTTAGGATTATTTGGATTAAGCTAACACACCATCTCCACCTTTCTGTGCTGTTTAAAACTAGATTATTTACCTCCCAATATATATTCAGAAAGAAGGGTAAAAATCTCATTTTTACACTAATACCATTTTAAGGGAAATGGCAATCTCATGAAATGCCAGTTACCAAGTGATAGGTACAAATTTGAATAATGCTCATGGGACTTCCACATAATTTTGTGTGTGTACTATAATTCTTTAATGACAAAAAGAAGGAATGCTGGCATGATATGCATCTTCTATTATTATGCAAATAAAGTTGAATATTTTCTTTGGGTAAATTCCTATTTTCTCTTTCCCTCACTCCCAATCTCCATCCCAGGCAGGAAATCTTTTTTGACAAAATGACCTTGGTCCCATTCTGTACTATGAAAAATGGGATTTTTTTTTAATTTTAAACAGTTATATATTCTATATTCATCACCAACTGTTACTTATCCAAGGCATGAATCCACCTGTCCTTCTGAAAGCACTATATTTGCAGCTGTGTGAGAGAGATACTACAATGGATCACTGGACTTAAATTCAAGAGAACTGGCTCAGTTCCATATTAACTATGTGAACTTGGTCATGACATTTCCCTTTTCTCGGGCTTGGTTTCCTCAATTATAATATGAGGAGGGTTGGGCCAGTTGATCTTCAAGGTCCTATCGCTTCACCCCTCACTGGGCTGCCCAGACGCCTTTGGGGCAGCCAGACAAAGAGACTGACAATGTTGTTCATACTACTGAAGTAAGCTAAAAGTCACCAACTATGAGCTTTCTAGTGAAATGGAAGAGCACCAGGCCTTACCAGACACCTTTTCATTACATCCTCTATTTCGCTGCTGCTAAAGGCTTTACCATCTACTTTGTCACTCTGCCCTCCGTGCCTCTGGGCACTCCATTATATCTTAGGTTGTACCTATAGACAGTCTAAGGACCCCCAGGCCCCTATCTGCATCCCTGATGTGCCCTAGGCCATTGCATTCACCTTGTCACTGAATTCTTTTATATCTTATATTTTTGGTACATATTTTATATATTTATTTTAATCTATACATCTGTTATATTTAATTTATTTTCTATTAATTAATTCTATTTATATTTCATTAAATTAATTAATTAACTATTGGTTATATTTATATTTAATATACATGCATTATATTTTAATATGTATTTCATATATACATATACATAATTTAATATATGTACTATAATATATATTATAACATATACATTTATATATTATAGATTTATTTTCATAAAGTTGTGTTTAATATATTGTATATTGTTATAATAATATACAAATATATATTTAATTTAATATGATTTATGTTACATATTTGGTATATATTTTATATACCAAGTAGAGTGTAAGCTCTTGGAGAGCAGTCTCGTTGTTTTTCTATTTTTATACCCAATGTTTATCACTGTGCTTGGAAAATAGGAAGTGCTTTTCATTCATTCATTCATTCACATCCTTAGGAAGGACAATGGTTTCTAGGAGAACTGAGGTTTTAGATTCTAGGTTCCAGCAAACTCCAACAATTTGCAAAACCAAGCTGACATATTTACTAAAGATTTGAGATGCTCTCAACACTGTGCTAAATGCCATGGGAATTACAAAAGTTAGAGAAGATGTCCTCAAAGAACTGGCATTCTAGTTGTAGGTGTGGAAGCAGATTAGTCCCCTTCTCTTTAGACATATTTTTTTAAGCAAATACAAAAAGCAGGGCGGGGCGGGGGGGGGGGGGGGGGAAGCTAGTCCGAAGCCTGAGTCTTTGGACTCATGTGAAAAATATTCTTAACCATATTTCTCTATCAGTTCCAAAATAATGTTCAGCTTCTCTTTCTCTACTCAATTTAAGGATGCTTCCTTTGAAGTAAATAGGGTAGTTACAAGACAAAAAACGAAGACAGGGGGCTTTTGATTCATCCACCTAAGAGTAACATGTCCTGTGTGCTTGAGTCAGCTCAAATGGGTAAAAGCCAACTGTCATCAATTGTTGAAAATCAGTTGTAAAATTTTCAGTGTGAGCATTTTCACATTGGAAATCAGCAAACATCAGGGCTTGATTAATTATTTTGTTGATTGTCTAGATTCAAAAAATTGGTAGAGAAAATATTAATCATGAAGATTAAACTTTAAAAGTGTGTCATTTGTCCATTTTCCCTAGGAGACCTCCTTGTTAAATATTTACTAGCACACCTAAGCATGAAGAGATTAGAACAAATGAGTTACCTATGAAAAGGAAGAATCTGTCCTATGTCTTACTCCCTAGCACATATTCTGTGATCAAATGACAATGACCTCCTAGCTGTTTCTTGAACAAGACGATCCATCTCTCTTCTCTGGGCAGCTTCACTAGCTGTACCCCGACCGCAATCCCCATTCCCCTGGAACACTCTTCCCTCATCATTTCTGCCTCCTGGCCTCACTGGATTACTTCAAGTCGAAGCTAAAATACCACTTTCTACAAAAACTTTTTCCCAAAGATCCTCCCCTAACTCTAGTGCCTTCTTATTGTTGATGACCTCCAATATAAAACATTGTCAATAGCTTACTTATATATAGTTGTGTGCATGTGGTCTCACCCACTAGACTGGATCCCTTGAGAGCAGACACCTGACCTTTTTTTGTATTCCCAAGGCTTTGCAAAGTGCTTGGTAAATAGTAGGTGCTTAATAAACACTTCTTGGCTTGACTCGTTATCGACCAGCTAGAAAGAAGAATCCTTAAAGGGAGTGGTATAGAGAGATTGAGTGGTTTTAGAAAAATTATATTCCCAGATCCAGACTATCACTCCAGTTAATGAAGCAAAATATTTATTTTTGCCTTACCCTGAGTTGTATAACTATATCTTATGATGTGAATTTTTTCACATTTTTTTCAAGAATCCTATCAACATTAGTTCAAAAATGTCTTATGTTAGAGAGATGTCTGAGGGCATAGGGGACTCTGTCAGTTTAGACATTTCTGTCTTGAGCAGAGAACAATGCTTGAATTTAGAAAAAGGAAAAATGAATTTAAAAAGTGCTCCTGGCAGACTGTGCCTACAATGCGGAGTACAGTATTAATATTTTTCCTTTGACAGAGGGATAAGACTAACGCAGGTGAAAAAGTAAATAATTGCAGGAAGGATATAATTAAGTGCCAAACTATGTGGCATGAATCACAAACCAGAGCAAGACCTCCTCTCCCTCCACCTCTACTGCATTGATTAGACTCCCTGTGGTAGATCTATAGAAAAATAGAGAGAGTAACATAGAGAAGAAAATTTACCATCAATGAAATCATCCATCCACTCCACTAGTTAGCAAATTCAGAGATGGGGAGGATCACAGAAGATGATGTCATCAAAGAAGACTTCCTGGAATGGCTGGAATTTGAATTGGGACTTGAAAAATGAGTAGACTTTGTAGAAGCAGGGAAAGGAGAGGTCTCTGTAGACTAAGTAAATCACACCAGTGATCAAACAAAGTTGCAAAGAGCATGGCATGTTTCTGGGACAGCAAA